>NC_084736.1:45559785-45799785 GCF_033978785.1 Entelurus aequoreus
ATATACTTTGGGTAACAACAGTCAATATTTATTTATTTTATTTTATTTTTTAGGGGGGTAACAGTCAATATTTATTTATTTATTAGATTAAATTGTTTTCTTATATAATAAAAGTGAGCTTTTGTTAAACCAAATATTGTGTTTTTTTCCATATACAACAACCTATCTGGACTCGATAAGAGAATCGATAAGGAATCGGTTCGATAAGAGGATTCGATAATAGGCTCGAACTCGATAATTTCTTATCAAACATCATCCCTAGCCTTTAGTGACATCAGGCCTCCGTCAGTCGAAACGACTATGGAAAGTGACAATCTACAATGTAAATAGTCATGAAAATAAAGAAACGCATCGAATGAGAAGGTGTGTCCAAACTTTCATACATACATGCATATACATATATATGTGTGTGTGGGTTTTAAAGTAAAACCATTATTTGAACAAATATAAACCAGTATTATTACATGGTTAATGCTAAAATATTATGCAAAACGATCTCAACACAATGTGATTAACTGTCTGTTATTCACTGGAAAATACTACTTTCTATTAGGTAAAAACAACACAAACAAAATAATTGTGTGTGTGTGTGTGTGTGTGTGTATATATATATATATATATATATATATATATATATATATATATATATATATATATATATATATATATATATATATATATATATATGTATGTATTATTATTTTCAAAAATCGTAAGCCATGAGCATCAAAATTATAACAATAAAAGGCTTGAGATATCTCACTTTGCATGTAATGAGTTGATATCACTTATTGAATTAAATTTTGCATGATATTCAAATGTTTTGAATATATAGTACCTGGGATTTATATAGCGCTTTTCTAAGTACCCAAAGTCGCTTTACATGTTAAAAACCCATCATTCATTCACACCTGGTGGTGGTAAGCTACTTTCGTAGCCACAGCTGCCCTGGGGTAGACTGACGGAAGCGTGGCTGCCAATTTGCGCCTACGACCCCTCCGACCACCACCTATCATTCATTCATCATTCATTCACCGGTGTGAGCGGCACCGGGGGCAAGGGTGAAGTGTCCTGCCCAAGGACACAACGGCATGGTAAGAGGCGAATATATATATATATATATATATTGTATATATATACATAACTATCTATCTATATATATATATATATATATATATATATATATATATATATATATATATATGTATATATATATATATATATATATATATATATATATATATATATATATATATGTATATATATATATATATATATATATATATATATATATATATATATATATATATATATATATATATATATATATATATATATATATATATATATATGAGAGAGAGAAAGAGATATTGGTATATTTTTTTTTAATTTTTAAAATTTAAGACCTTTATGATTGTGTTTCATCTTTATATAGCTGCTTGGCTTAATGTATGTAATGAAAAAAGTCAGAATGAAGACAAGGAATACAAATGTGTGTGTGTGTACAGTGTGACTATGTGATGAACATCAGCGCTGCGGACCGCTGTGCATTTGTGAAGAACACATCAGACTGTAAACTGGGAGATGGCTTCATCAACTATCTACAAGCAGTCTTCTGTTTGCTTCCACCTGACCTCTCACCCCTCACCGTCACGCTTTGTGTAAGCCCCTTTTTGTACTTATAGCAGGATGAAAAATTATATCTTTCTGCAATTAATGGCGACAAATTTTGAGTTAACTATGAACAAACTGCAATTAATCGCAATTAAATATTTGAATCGTTTGACAGCGCTAGTAATAAAATGAGGAACTAGTTTAAATATTGTGTTGATTTTGTTACGCTGTCAATAGCACTCACCGTTAATACATTAAACAAATTACAGTTCATACATGTGATCTGTACACATATATATACAGTGCCCTCCAAAAGTATTGGAACAGTGAGGCCAATTCCTTTATTTTTGTTGTAGACTAAAAACATTTGGGTTTAACATCAAAAGATGAACATGAGACAAGAGATCAACATTTCAGCTTTTATTTCCAGGTATTTACATCTGGATCTGATACACAACTTAGAAGATAGCATTAATTGTAATGGAACACAACATTTTTAGGTGAGCAAAAGTATTGGAACATATAAACTTAAAATAGATTAAAGTAAATAAGACTTAATATTTAGTTGCAAATCCTTTGCTTTCAATAACTGCATCAAGCCTATGAGCCATTGACATCACCAAACTGTTGCATTCTTCTTTTGTGATGCTTTTCCAGGCTTTCACCGCAGCCTCTTGCAGTTGTTGTTTGTTTTGGGGGGTTACTCCCTTCAGTCTCCTCTTCAGCAGGTAAAATGCATGCTCTATTGAGTTTAAGTCTGGAGACTGACTTGGCCAGTCTAAAACCTTCCACTTCTTGCCCACGATGAACTCCTTTGTTGTTTTGGCAGTGTGTTTTGGGTCGTTATCTTGCTGCATGACGAAGGATCTCCCAATCAGTTTGGTTGCATCTTTCTTTAAATTAGCAGACAAAATGTTTCTGTAGACTTCTGAGTTAATTTTGCTGCTGCCATCATGTGTTACATCATCAATGAAGATGAAAGAGCCCGTCCCAGAAGAATGCATGCGAGCCCAAGCCATGACATTACCTCCGCCGTGTTTCACAGATGAGCTTGTATGTTTGGGATCATGGGCAGATCCTTTCTTTCTCCAAACTTTCGCCTTTCCATCACTTTGGAAGAAGTTAATCTTTGTCTCATCAGTCCATAAAACTTTTTCCTAGAATTTTTGAGGCTCATCTCTGTACCTTTTGGCAAATTCCAGCCTGGCCTTCCTATTCTTCTTGCTAATGAGTGGTTTGCATCTTCTGGTGTAGCCTCTGTACTTCTGTTCATGAAGTCTTCTGCGAACAGTAGATTGGGATACCTTCACTCCTGCCCTCCGGAGGTTGTTGCTGATGTCACTAACGGTTGTTTTAGGGTCTTTCTTTATAGCTCTCACAATGTTTCTGTCATCAACTGCTGACGTTTTCCTTGGTCTACCTGTTCGACGTCTGTTGCTTAGTACACAAGTGGTTTATTTCTTCTTCAGGACATTCCAAATGGTTGTACTGGCTATGGCCAATGTTTGTGCAATGGCTCTGATTGATTGTCCATCTTCTCTCAGATTCACAATTGCTTCTTTTTCACCCATAGACAGCTCTCTGGTTTTCATGTTGGTTATACCTCTAAATGCAGTCTGCACAGGCAAAACCTATCCTACCCAATCTGAAACTGAGTTTAGACATTCAGTGCTATTTATTGTTTGAATAATCAATGTAATTGGGAGACATCTGGGCAACAAAACACACCTGTCAGTCACATGTTCCAATACTTTTGCTCTGATGAAAAATGGGTAGTTTCAAACAAAATGTGCTATCTTCTAAGTTGTGTATCCAATCTAGATGTAAATACCTGGAAATAAAAGCTGAAGAAAGTTCCCCCTTGATAAATTTATAGTTAAGTTTGACCCTGCCTCCTAAAAATTTTGGAATCGAGAATTGTTCGGAACGAGAATTATAACGATAATGGAAAAAAAATACAATAAAAAACAAGATTCGAAATGAGGAACTGGAATTACAATCGTCCAAATATAAAATGATGCCCAACCCTAACGATAGTTATCAGTAAGTAAGTATCTGTACATAAATTGTATTCCCAGTACAATGCACGATCTGTTATCAAAAAATCCCTTAATGTAGGAGAATTTAACCCTTGGTTATTAGCAAACACAAACAAGATACATTCTGCACTGAGCCTGATGTTGTGTATGGTCTCACATTCCTCTTTACAACCAGATGAGTGTGCTGCTCTGCCACAGGCATCTTTTGTCGATCAATGAATAAATCCATCAAACTTTATTTATATCGCACTTTTCATGCACAGTCAAGTTGCAAAACAAAGTGCTTTACACCCAAAAAAGTCACCCCCCCCAAAAAAAATAAAAAAACAACATATACTAAAATAATATGTAAAAATAATATGTAAATAATAAATAAATACAACCATAAAATAGTGATAATGATAGTAGAAGCAATAATAGCAATAAATAAAATAGAAAACAACAGAATGAAAATGAGGAACCTATGATCAATAAAAATCCTGATTAAAAAGGTGTACCTTAAAAATCAATCAATGTCGAAGAGAGCTATTGTTTTATTTAAAGGTAAAACTGCATTATAAGCTATACTGTACTATACATGGTCTGTGTTATTTATTTATTTGTAGCAGACGGTCCTAAGAAACGTCAAATTGAGTGTACATTTTTTTTCTCTCAAAGTATTATAATTCTTACAGTTATTTTTGACCATTAATTTCCCGTATGGCAACACTGATGAGTGTGTTTGAGGAAGTTGGCACAACCTGCATTCATCAAACTTTTTGAAGTGTCCTTATTGCAGCACAATGACGTCACTGAACTTCCCAATCGTGTCTAAATATTTGTCACGCCGGCTCACAGTGCATTTGATCTGCGTGTTACATCTGCAGAATAGTAAACATGCCTGATATGTTTCTTCTTGTGATTCTCCACAGGTTATATGGCTGCTCTTTTTGTTCCTTGTCCTTGGCCTCATGGCGTCTAAGTTGTAAGTCATGGATGTTCATGCCACAGCTGAGCAGCACGTGAAACGTCCCATTCAGTGTCTTATTACTGCTTTGGGTCACATGCACATTCAGCTGTGAAGTTTGTATCAGTTTCACTTCACTGCTTAGACCGTGACCTGGTGGAAGTGGAATGTTCTGCTTTTTTTTTTCTCGGTACACAAAACGCACAATGAAATGATTCAAAAAGTTTCTCATAAAGTTCTTCTGTGTGTGTTTCTCTCCAGTTTCTGTCCCAACCTGTCGGCCATCTCCACCAGTCTGCACCTCACTCACAACGTCGCTGTATCCTTCACCCCTGAAGGGCTCCTATTGGCTACCATTGTGTGAGCCGTCTGTTGTCTGACCAATCAAAGCAAAGCTGGCCTGCTGTATGTGGTCCATGCTATACGATCGGATGTGGCTCTGAGTCACCCAGCAGGCACAAGACATTATGAGCAACTCAAACATAACATTGGAACAACATGCGACGTTTAATCAATGTTGGGTTCTGATGTTGATTTGACCATTGAATTTTGGTCATTTCCCAACCACCAGCATTGATCCAACATTGGACATTAACATTGTCTCAATTTACAAATACAATTATTTTGCAATGTTTTTTCAAAGTCAGTTGTAAAGAATATGTACGTATAATCAACATTGTATCAATGTCTTGGGCCTGCTGGGCAACTATGGCCATTGTGGTTAATTGATAACAGCCTGTTTAGTTTAATTCTAACGAGGGATGGGCGATAAAATCTATATTGCGATAATGATATAGAGTAAAACAGGGATTCATATTCATTCGCCGCAGGTTACCTGACAAATGAAGCATGACGATTTTGGAGGTGCACTATACAGACGGCAGTGAAGTGTTCAATACCTTAAAATGTGTTTTGTGGCAATTGCAACTTTGACAGTCAGTTGCTATGTAGAGTAGGGCTTTCCATCATTTTCAACAGACTGCATTGCATAATGATTAACTTTATTCCCATACGGGATCCACCCAGGAATGGGGCCATATGAATCCCTTCCCTACTGTACATCATGATACATTATTTGGCATATGAATAATAATAGAACCATTTCAAAATGGGTACAAACTTCTGGTTTAACATGATTCGATCAACACTTCTATTAAAATGTTGTTTCAATACTTCACATTAGTTTTGAGCGATACTACAAATTTGGGTATCAATCCATCCAATTATTAGTTAAAATCGGCCATACATATGTTAATACTCAAAATTTTCAGTATCATTAAAAATTGTTCTATGACATTAAACGGCTTGAGGTTTAGGTGTGACACAACAAAACATAAAAAAATGCATCAACATTTGTTTTATTACTGATCTTAAGTTGTCCTGATCTTTACCCCTGTACCCCAGCCCTTGAACATTTATTCTGTATTGATGATAACTCAGTTTATGCATTTTTTACAAGAATAAACAATTGACAAAATTAGATCAAATGGGCATTCAAAAGGGAAAAAAAGACACATTAGCTATTTTTATTTAAGACAAAGTTGATTGAGAGATTTGAGCTAAAACAGTAGTAAAACATATGAACCCCCCCCCAAAATGTTCATACACTCTCATAACTCCTTAAGGACTCTTTAGTCCTGGCGCTACTTAACTGCTATTAAAATATGTATGCTGAAGAGGGTTAAATAATTAAATTTTTGATCACATCTGTAATTTGACAAAAACAGAATGATCTGATAATGTCAATAATGCAAAATAACTAATCAAAAGCAAAAAAATACTATCGGCTCTTATTTCCTGAGTTTGTAGACAATAACAAAAAGGACACAACATGATTTGTGATAATAGAAAACATTGATATAATCACTGTAGTATCGGCCATATAGTGATACTATATTTGGTATTGTTACTGTCAATTTTTGTATCGATCTGCCTACACGTTTACATTATCTTAACGGTTAGCTGTGCCTTTTTGTATCTTCCTACCAGGGGTTTGTGTCCGCGAAATTCAAGAGTTCAACAAAGCATCGCACGGCGAGTGCTTTCTAAATTAATGTTTTCCCCTCGGCCATCAGGCACATGAACAATAACTCCTAACAGTAGTTCCTTTGAATTCCTTCTAAGTCTATAACAAGATCTGATAGCTCAGTTACAGCTCTTGTTATTACCAAATCTGTGTTATATGTGTTTTATGTTGCACGATTGCACCAAGAAAAATTCCTAGTTTGTGAACCCGTTCTCAAACTATGGCAATAAAACTATTCTGATTCTGATTCTGAAATACCAGGCCGTCTCTGAATGCTACATATTTGCTGCCATCTTGTGGACAATGTGAGTAGATCAAAACAATGACCCATTGAAGGTAATTTGTAACAATTGCACAGCAGTTGCTTATATGACACAATCCAAACAACCTTCCCTAGTCATGGTCCCCTCTCTCCCCCCAAAAAATGCAACTAATATAAAAGTCAACTCATATGGTCACACATAATACAACCTGCTTACTGAACTTTGTGGATATCCAAACACCATAAAAAAATCTAAATGACACCCATTTAAATCCATTAGAGTGCATGATGGGAAACATGTAAAACACTCTCTCCACACTTATCCATGTTTGGTGCATTTTAGCTGCTTGATAGTTTTGATTCATTACCAAACTTTAAGGAGGTCGTCACAGGTAGGAGGTAGGAGGTCAAGGTAGAAGTCAAACTTTCACATACTCTTGATATCCATCTATCCATCCATTTTCTACCGCTTGTCCCTCTCAGGGTCGCGGGTACTCCTAATATCCAGTTATATTAATTATATATCCAATGTATTAATTATATATCCATTATATTAATTATATATCCATCCATTCTTCCATTTTCTACCGCTTGTCCCTTACGGGGTCGCGGGGGGTGCTGGAGCTTATCTCAGCTGCATTCGGGCAGAAGGCGGGGTACAACCTGCACAAGTCGCCACCTCATCGCAGGGCCAACACAGATATCCATCATATTAAAATATTTTATGTACACACACACATTGTGCTCGGATTACGTTTGCAGTAAAAATTTATATGAGTTGACATTTTAAATGAATTTATTTATGCAAAATGAGTCTCCTCATGGATTGAAGTGGCAAAGGTTCTGCCAGGCATACATTTCAACTTTCAGGTTCTATTTATCCAGCTAGTCCCACTTACCTCTATTGTTTATAAATCATATTCACCACGTCATAGGTTTGTTGGTTTACATCACAGCAGGGATCTTATGATATGGTGATTGCTCCTCACGCTGTCATTGTCAATGTTGTTATTGAATCATCCCTCCTTGACTGTTGTGTTCGTGTTGAGGGCGTGACCTTTCTGGCTCTTGGTAACGGAGCTCCAGACATCTTCAGTGCCATAGCAGCCTTCTCCCGCCCTCACACTGCTGGACTGGCGGTCGGAGCGTTATTCGGTACCGGCACTCTTTCCTTATCCATTGCTCAAAGAAGCCTTTGAAGTATAAACGTCCATCCTGCTGCCATCTAGTATTTTCATGTCATTCTTCTTTGTCCATCCACGTCCACATGCAGGAGCTGGCATATTCGTCACCACCGTCGTCGCCGGCAGCGTGGCGCTCGTCAAACCTTTCGCTGTGGCCTCTCGTCCTTTTCTGCGAGACGTCATCTTCTACATGGTGGCCGTGTTCTGGACTTATGTCATCCTGTTCAGAGGAACCACCACGTTTGGAGAAACACTGGGTACTTTCACATGCCATAGCACTTAGGGCCGGATCTACTAAAGCTTTGCGTGTACTAAAACACGTGCAAACTTGATGGTGCACGCAAAGCTTATCTATTAAACTTGTGCACAGAGGATAGAGCCTCTTAAATACAGGCATGTTTTTAAACCTTATTTCAATATCACGTGCTGCATTTTTTAAATGAAATATAAAAAAAATTGGATCTAAACAAAATTTGTTGAACACCTCAGCCGCATCTACTCACTGTTCCTCTTGCCTAAACGCCGCGCTGAGTTGCAGGGCAGGGACACGATCAAGGACGCCAAAACAAGCTCGCTAGTTAGCATAGCTAGCGTCATCAAATTTGCTTACTTGTTGTGGCCTGCATTCGCTCTTCTACTTTGCTGCTCATCATATCTGGATGATTACAATACGAACACTGTTACTTCCAAACCAGTTGCAGTTCTAGAGCACGGGTGTCCAAACTCTGGCATTTTCAGGTTTGCTTGCAAGACATCCAGAGTCTAATTAGGAATCTGGCAGGTGGGGTGTTTCCAGAATAATTTTGAATATTCGACAGCCTGATTGTTACAATTTTATCGGGCGACATGAGTACACCATGTCAATGACCATAATACACTAAGCACAACATTTACCTATATGACCCAATTCAAACAACCTTCCCTACTCATTGCACTAAAAAAATGCAACACAAAAAAATCAACACACATGGTCACACATAGTGATGGGTTGATGAGGCGTCATGAAGCGTTTCGACACATTGCAAAACTGTATTGATACTGTGTCGATACTGTGTCACTAAATACTGACATCTGCTGGACATTAAAAATCCCTACAGGCAACCTATGGAACGACTCAACTGACACTGATATTATGACCTAGTATATACAATAATATAAACCAAGTCATTGTATTTCATTTAGGATTATTTCATATCTTTATTTAAATAAAAATATATTTGTATCTTTTTTAGATACAGTCAATAAATAATGTGAACATTAACTAGGGATGTCCGATAATGGCTTTTTGCCGATATCCGATATTGTCCAACTCTTAATTACCGATACCGATATCAACCGATACCGATATATACAGTCGTGGAATTAACACATTATTATGCCTAATTTGGACAACCAGGTGTGGTGAAGATAAGGTCCTTTTTTAAAAATTAATAAAATAAAATAAGATAAATTAAAAACATTTTCTTGAATAAAAAAGAAAGTAAAACAATATAAAAACAGCTACATAGAAACTAGTAATTAATGAAAATGAGTAAAATTAACTGTTAAAGGTTAGTACTATTAGTGGACCAGCAGCACGCACAATCATGTGTGCTTATGGACTGTATCCATTGCAGACTGTATTGATATATATTGATATATAATGTAGGAACCAGAATATTAACAACAGAAAGAAACAACCCTTTTGTGTGAATGAGTGTAAATGGGGGTGGGAGGTTTTTTGGGTTGGTGCACTAATTGTAAGTGTATCTTGTGTTTTTATGATGATTTAATAAAAAAATTAAATAAAAAAAAACGATACCGATAATAAAAAAAACGATACTGATAATTTCCGATATTACATTTTAAAGCATTTATCATCTCTAATCATAACATGGAAATCTAAGAGAACGTGTTGTGAATGAGGATGCTTGTGGACTGGGATTTTTTTTTGTATTATTTATTTATTTTTTTACACATTTTTATTTAAAAAAAAACAGTTTTTCCAACGTATTAAATTTTAGACGATTTCTCTTCTTAGTTATTATTTCTCCGGCTGTAGAAAAGACCTGCTCACAGGGCACAGAGGAGGCGTCAGTGCGACACAGTTCGCGTATCGGTCAAGTGACCGAAACAGCGCATGGTCGGTCACGTGACTTTCTAAAAGCGGTACGCGCACTGACACAGGGTGTTGCTCTATGAGCTCCACGCATGAGGCGATGCATTGGTGTTGCCGGACCCATCACTAGTCACACATAACACAACCTGCTCACTGAACTTTGAGGATGTTATAAAAAAAAATAAAGCCCAATCAACATAAAAAATTCAAAATTACATCCATTATACAAAATTAAATCCATTATATTGCGTGATGGGAAAATGCTAAACCCTCTCTCCACACGTATCCATGTTTGGCGCATTTCTGCTGCTTGATATTTTTGATTGATTATAAAACTTTTAAAATGGTCGTCACAGAAGTAAACGAGGTAGGAGTCGCACTTTTACATACTCTTAATATCCAATTATATTCATGATTAATTATATATCCATTATACTAAAATAATATGTACACATATATATATGTATAGGCTATGTATGTGCATATATGTATATATATATATTTATTTATGTATATATATATATATACAGTTTATATACTTACCCGAGGGGGCGTGGCTATATATAGAGTTGCCAAACGTTTACTGAGTTCTTTGCATGCATGTAATAGAATTTTCCATGATGATTATAATGTAATGAGCATTTTCTACAAAAAAACATTCTGTGGTACATTACATGGGACATGTAAGTATCAAAAATAGGTTGGTAGATGAGAATACATCTAGAGGTAAAATATGGTTTAGAAATGCACCCAATTGCAGTAAATAGAGTCTTGATTTAAAAAAAATTATTTTGGGGCTTGGGTGGCAGCACTCAGTGCCGATGGAAAATTCAGGTGAAAGCGTTCCAAAAATGGTTTCTGTTGCCTATAGATTACGATTGTTCATTGTAGAAAATGTGTTCCATGTTATAGATGTGTGCTGCTAGTTCAACAACATCGCACATAGGTTGGAGAGCACAATAACATGAATGTGGAGGTAAATGACGGACCACCACAATTAGGTTTGCCGCTCTCTGTCCGCCTTCACACCTTATAATGGGACTGTCCGCTTGTCATTACAACTCGGTACAGTAGATGGCAGTGTAACACTGCTTCTTAACACAATCCTCCCACAATCATCCATAATCATGCTAATTATCTCATGAATATGGTGATGAGTTTAAGAATCACGTGTTGGATGTGCGAATGAAGGAAAACAGAGACGACGACTCCAAAAAAGAAGGCAATATAATCAGATTGGTGTTTATTATGTCGACCACCGTGACACCATTATTTTTGGGAGGCCAAATAACATCACATCTTCTAAAAATGCCAATAATATTTGACTAATCCTAATGTCAGCTCCACCGGCACTAAGAACTGCTGCTGAGAAGAGAAAAACATGTTCAGGTTTTAGTCTTGAGTTTGCCAAGCTTTTGTCCAAATAATATATTTATTATTTATATGTATTTATTTTGTCAAGTAATGCAAAGCAGACATTCTTTTTCATGGCCCAAGTAGTGGTATTTAAAGCTCTTGTGGCCTATTGGCAGGCACAAAAAATGATTTCAATATTTTATTGGCACAATAAATGTGATTTGTTTATTTTATACAAGTATGTTTGTGGTAAGAATACTAGTGTAGTGGTTGTGTATATGCAGCATGAACACGTGAGATCCAAGCTTTTGCACTCCCACCCTGTTATAAACTCCAAAAGTCTAAATGCATTGAAAATGATTTTATCTGACAAAATAATGTGTTGCAATCTAATTTGTTAGTCTTTAGTCCTAAAAAATATATTTACACACAAATTCCAAAGACCTATTTATACATTTTTTAAAAGTACATCTTTCAATTAAAATGATCAAAAATAAAAAAAATACTTCAATGACCCACCACATTATAAGTACATATACAATATCACTACATTAAAGGTCTACTGAAATGATTTTTTTTTATTTAAACGGGGATAGCAGATCCATTCTATGTGTCATACTTGATCATTTCGCAATATTGCCATATTTTTGCTGAAAGGATTTAGTATAGAACAACGACGATAAAGTTTGCAACTTTTGGTCTCTGATAAAAAAAAGCCTTGCCCCTACCGGAAGTAGCGTGACGACACCTGAGGAAGGACTGCTCATATTTTCCCATTGTTTACACCAGCAGCGAGAGGGATTCGGACCGAGAAAGTGATGATTACCCCATTAATTTGAGCGAGGATGAAAGATTCGTGGATGAGGAACGTTCGAGTGAAGTACTAGAATGCAGTGCAAGACATATCTTTTTTCGCTCTGACCGTAACTTAGGTACAAGCTTGCTCATTGGATTCCACACTCTCTCCTTTTTCTATTGTGGATAACGGATTTGTATTTTAAACCACCTCAGATACTATATCCTCTTGAAAAAGAGAGTCGAGAACGCGAAATGGACATTCACAGTGACTTTTATCTCCACAACAATACATCGACGAAACACTTTAGCTTCGGAGCTAAAGTGATAGCATCGGGCTTAAATGCATATAGAAACAAAATAAATAAATCCCTGACTGGAAGGATAGACAGAAGATCAACAATACTATTAAACCAGGGACATGTAAATACACGGTTAATGTTTTCCAGCTTGGCGAAGCTTAAAAATGCTGTTGCTAACGACGCCATTGAAGCTAACTTAGTAACGGGACCTCACAGAGCTATGAAAAGAAACATTAGCGCTCCACCTACGCCAGCCAGCCCTCATCTGCTCATCAACATCCGTGCTCACCTGCGTTCCAGCCATCGACGGAAGGATGAAGGACTTCACCACGATCATCCGTGCGGTCGGTGGCTAGCGTCGGCTAGCACGTCTGCTGTCCGAGTCAAAGTCTTCCTGGTTGTGTTGCTGTAGTCCGCCGCTAATACACCGATCCCACCTACAGCTTTCTTCTTTGCAGTCTTCATTGTTCATTAAACAAATTGCAAAAGATTCACCAACACAGATGTCCAGAATACTGTGGAATTATGAGATGAAAACAGAGCTTTTTGTATTGGATTCAATGGGGTACCGATACTCCTGTTTCACTGGCTACGTCACGCGCATACGTCGTCATCATCCAAAGACGTTTTCAACCGGAAGTTTAGCCGGAAATTTAAAATTGCACTTTATAAGTTAACCCGGCCGTATTGGCATGTGTTGCAATGTTAAGATTTCATCATTGATATATAAACTATCAGACTGCGTGGTCGGTAGTAGTGGGTTTCAGTAGGCCTTTAATAAAGCTCTATATTTCACATATTTAGGCTCTGACAAATAAATAATGCTTCCAAAATTCGAGGACTACTCACACATTGTAACATAGGTTTTTTTATGTATTATATAGTTTTCATGCGAGTATGAGCTTTATTTGGTGGTGACACAATTGGCCGTCGAAAATTATAAAAGTGGAAATAGTGTGTAGGAATACACATTTTTCTATGAACAGCAATGTTTGCGGTGACAGATAATTACGCACATTTCACCCCGTTTGATGCAAGTTTTTTTGCACAGCAAACTTTATAAACGAGGCCCCTGGTCTGCCAGAGAATAAGAAGACATAGCAGGAGGGATCCATGTTGCAAACGATATTTAGCAAATATTTCTAGATACTCTTTAAAAAGAACAAAAATGATTAACAACCAATCTAGTGACTTTTTCTGGTCTTATTGGGGAATTTTGGAGACTGACATGAAAGCACATATCACTTTTAACAACAAACAGCGGGCCCTTCCCCTTATAATAACACTCACATAAAAACCCCCAGTAAAAGAAGCGATGGAAGAAAGTTTTAAACAACTTTGTTCTGCTTTTCCTCACATTTTGTCTCTCCTTACGCGTCCATTAAAATTACGTGCACCTGCTTCACGGCCAATTATGCAAATTAGATGGTCATCTTTTTTTCTCTCCACTGGCAAACATAAAAGCTGATACTTAATGAAAGATGGATATTACTTAAGTCTAACTTGAGTTTCCTCATGTGTGCAGGGTACCTGGGCCTCTACGTGGTGTATGTGGTGACAGTAATCATCAGTGCGTACATCTACAACCGACAAAAGCGTTTGATTAATGGAAGGATCGAAGGTGTTCCACATATTCAAGGTTGGACACACAAAGTGGTAGAAATACTGCAGGTGTTTTTACTCAAACCACTAACGGTTTGTTTCCTCTGCAGCCGAGTTTGAGTCGTCTGACTTGTATGACGACGACGTTCCCTGCTTGCCAGCTGGGATGCACCAACCGGAATATGGTAGTTCAAATGTCCGTGTGCATAGTTGGGGTATGTTCATATCAACTTTGTGTTTCAGAGTCTGAGTACAGACCCCTTCTGCAGTACACTCAGTCTACCAGCCAGATCTTACTGAGCTCACTCAACCCAGTGGATAACAGGAGGTGGAGGAGGGAATCGTGGAAGTGGAGAGTCGTCAAAATATTGAAGGTGTGCTGAGGCTGTAGGGATGTAACGATTACCAGTAAAACTCCCAACAGTTACTAATACCATTTCAAATTACATGGTCGTAAAACCGTGATTTATAACCGCAGTTCGATAAATTCATGGACCGGTGATATTGCTCATTTAATTGCTAGCTAGAAGCTAGCACAGTTGATCACTCTATATCAGCTGGTGCCAGAAATCGTTAGCTAGCGCCACTAGTCGTTAACACAGCTAATCGCTAGCGCCGATAATTTTTAGGGTTGCTTGAAAGAAATATGTTCTTATTTATACTTTTGAGTACTTCAGCAGCCAAGAGGACCTTTTTGCTTTAATCAGTTTGAATCGTGAATCGATTCGGAATCAAATCGTCACCCCAAGAATTGGATTCAAATCCTGAGTTGTTGTAAGAGTCACATCCATAGTAATCGCTAGCTAGCTTAAATGCTAACCTGACTAAACGTCATAAAATGTCATACCCTAATCTAAACATGTATAAACACATTGCTGTATTTGCAACTATTTTAACTAAATAAGCTATATATTGTGTGCCTGTACATATGTATGTGTGTGCGTATAGATATACTGTATATATACCGTATTTTTCGGACTATAAGTCGCAGTTTTTTTCATAGTTTGGCCGGGGGTGCGACTTATACTCAGGAGCGACTTATGTGTGAAATTATTAACACATTACCGTAAAATATCAAATACTATTATTTAGCTCATTCACGTAAGAGACTAGACGTATAAGATTTCATGGGATTTAGCGATTAGGAGTGACAGATTGTTTGGTAAACGTATAGCATGTTCTATATGTTATAGTTATTTGAATGACTCTTACCATATTATGTTACGTTAACATACCAGGCACGTTCTCAGTTGGTTATTTATGCGTCATATAACGTACACTTATTCAGCCTGTTGTTCACTATTCTTTATTTATTTTAAATTGCCTTTCAAATGTCTATTCTTGGTGTTGGGTTTTAGCAAATACATTTCCCCAAAAAATGCGACTTATATATATATTTTTTTTCTTCTTTATTATGCATTTTCGTTCGGTGCGACTTATACTCCGGAGCGACTTATACTCCGAAAAATACGGTATACATATATATATTCATTCATATACTGTATTCAAACAAGGCTTGGTTAAAATATGTATTTGTCTATAAGTACTTTTTGAGCAGATTTTCCAATACCGTGATAATTTGTCATTTTTCATATCATTCCATCCCAAGCTGCGACAGATAGCCACAGTCCAAAATTGTCATTAGAAGGTTCCATGTTAAACTATATTTCACCAGTTGGAAGTAATCAAAACCAAAATGTGGATTTAAAGTGCTTTTAGTATAGGAATACACACCTGTTTGTGCCTCTGCGACGTTGTTGCTAATGAGCTTTGCTTGTATTATTTGAATACTGTACTGTTAGAACATTGATAAAAAGTCAAATTTGCACAATAGGGGAGAGGGCTGTCCCTGGCTAAATTTGGGCCCTATGCAGAATCAAACAATGACAAAAAAATTTCAGCCGTTTGTATTTACTTTGTACTTAGGTCAAACTTGAATTTAATTTTATGCGTGATTTGTACTAAAACTAATTAATGAGAAATAATTTTTTTCAATAGGTTTTTGTGCAAAATACATTTAAAACATAAATTTGCCATCTCTTCACCAGCCAGAATTTGATACTGTACTGCTCAGATCAGTCCAGCACTGACACTGCGCACCATGGGGCACAATGCAGCTTTATGGGGAAAATTGCCATTATTTTCATATCAGTGACGGAGCAGGAAGGTGCTATGAATATGTTTTCTGTAAAATTTCATATGAAGCACCTTATTATTTGACATTTTACATGCACTTATTCATGCCAAATGGGGCCCTATGCATGATCTCATAGGGGACCTTTGAAATGTCATGTCTTTTTTTCTTATATGAAAATCTATATAAATATTTGAAAACAATTAATATTAAAAAAATTAAGATAATAGAATTTCAAAATATTAAAAAATAAATAAAACCATTGTTATGTCTGCCTCTCAGACCCCTGTGGAGTTCTTGCTGCTGCTGTGCATTCCTGTCGTTGATCTTGATAAAGAGGACAAGAACTGGAGACGCCCACTCAACTGTCTTCATTTGGTCACTGCCCCCCTCGTGTGTGTGCTCGTCTTCCAGTCTGGACTATGTAAGTGGGAAGAAGTATCATTCTTGATCTGCAGATTGACACCCATTTTGAGATTTCAGAGCACTAAATCCAATTTATATTGCAGCTTTCCTACATAAATGTAAAACTAAGTGTTTCATGTCCACGATTACGTGTTCATTTAATTTTGATAATGTTTTTATTTGGTGAAAAGCTCAATTATTCAATTAAAGAGGCCGTCATGGTTCAAATCTGAGTGCAATATTTTCTACATATCTAAACTGTTTATTAATGTTCTTAGAAAGGTGACTAATAACATTTTCTCTTTGCATGTGTGGGCCAGAGACGATTTCGGTTGGGTCTAAGTTTAGCTGTAGAAAATGATTTTGCATTCACACACTGATGTGCTCCACAGTCCAACTTCCACTTGCCGTCAGTGACACGTAGATCTGAGTGTCATATGCATAGTGGTGGCAGGACACATTGGCCTTGTCACTTTCCATTGTTTTGCCCATACATCACCTGCATCATGTTTGCATGCCAATGTGGACAGTGCAATTCCGGATTGTTCTAATACGACCGAGGCCTCTTTCGTATGTGGATAACAATTGGATATACATCAAATGCGACTGCAGTCTGAGTGATGAGGTCGCGTTTATCCGACCAATATAAAAGTTAAAATTAAAGTACCACTGATAGTCACACACACACACACACACACACACACACACACACACACACACGCACACACACACACACACACACACACACACACACACACACACACACACTAGGTGTGGTGAAATTAACCTCTGCATTTGACCCAGCACCTTGTTCCACCCCCTGGGAGGTGAGGGGAGTAGTGAGCAGCAGCGGCGGCCGCACTCGGGAATCAAAATGTCATGAAAAATAAATAAGCGTCATTATTCTTCATTGTAGACGGTTGTAAAATAAATAGGTGACAAATGAGCAGAAAACAGGGGAAAATAATGTGCTTTAGGACTGGAGTGTTAAACTCATTTTTATTGAGGGCCACGTCGCATTATAGCTGCCCTTAGAGGGCCACATGTAAGAGTGAATAAATGTGAATAGAAACATATGTTACTCAATTTGCAAAGGCAACTGTTTTTGGTTATTATATTTTCACTAACACAATTGTGGGTCAAAAAATGCTCGTAACATCTTGTTGCGTAATCAGATATTATTAAAGTGGAGAACATGTGCAATTGTGTGTGCAACATTGTTCTGTCAAAACTGAAAGAACAAATACATATACGGTAGCCAGAAAGGGCTTTTTATTTCCAGCCTTTTGCAGGCCACATAAATGACATGGTGGGCCATGTAAATGACGTGGTGAGCCATATAAATGACTGGTGGGCCATATAAAATGACTTAGTGGACCACATAAAATGATGTGGAGGGCCATTTAAATGATGCGCCAGGCCACAATAAAAGACTTAGTGGACTACATAAGATGATGTGGTGGACCCCATAAAATGATGTGGCAGGCCACAATAAATTACATAGCGGACCACATAAAATGATGTGGCAGGCCACAATAAATGACATAGCGAACCACATAAAATGATATGGCAGGTCACTTTAAATGACATAGTGGCCCACAAAAAATGACTCGGCAGGCCACATTAAATGACATTGTGGCCCACAAAAAAATGACTCGGCAGGCCACATTAAATGACTTAGTGGCCCACATAAAATGATCTGGCAGGCCACAAAAAATGACATAGCGGACCACATAAAATGACATGGAAGGCAACATTAAATGACTTAGTTGACCACATAAAATGATGTGGCAGGCCACACTAAATGACATAGCGGACCACATAAAATTATATGGCGGGTCACTTTAAATGACATAGCGGACCACAAAAAATGACTTGGCAGGCCAACTTAAATGACTTAGGGGCCCACATAAAATGATGTGGCGGACCACATAAAATGATATGGCAGGCTAGTTTAAACGACTTAGCGGAAAAATGACGTGGAGGGTCACATTAGAATTATGGGATGGGACACTTTTATATGAAGTAGTGGTCCACAATAAAATGATGTGGCAGTCTACATAAAATGTGGCGGACCCCATTAAAATGATGTGGTGGGGCACAACAAATGAATATTGTAGACCCCTTAAAATGATGTGGCGGGGCACATTAAATGAATGTTGACACAAAATCCCTGAAACTGCCACAGACGAGCCAAGACTGGGACCAAGTGAGCTGAAGCCATGTTTACTTCCATAAACACATCAGCCCATGCGACGTCATGTCCGCATGCGGCTCAGATTGCGTTCACATTAGACATCGCATTTTTTTTGTAATGTGAACAATTACCTAAAAAGATCGGATTTGACAAAAGAATCCGAATTGAACATCCTACCCTGGTGACAGCACGTGCAAATTGAACAATAGTTGTCCCAGATGTGACCCCTGAGGAAACCCCATCTCAGTGGCCTAGTGGTTAGAGTGTCCGCCCTGAGATCGGTAGGTTGGAGTTCAAATCCCAGCCGAGTCATACCAAAGACTATAAAAATGGGACCCATAACCTCCCTGCTTGGCACTCAGCAACAAAGGGTTGGAGTTGGGGGTTAAATCACCAAAATGATTCCCGGGCGCGGCGCCGCTGCTGCCCACTGCTCCCCAAGGGGATGGGACAAATGCAGAGGACAAATTTCACCACATCTAGTGAGTGTGTGACAATCATTGGTACTTTAATCTTAATTAATCTTAATTTGGTCTGAGACACAATTCCAACTGTGACTGTGAGTCGAGCTCGGACTTGAAAGAATGAAAGTGTTTGTTATTGGAAGCTAATTGCTCCGTCGAATGAAACAATTGTAGGATGTCTGGGGGGTTACATTGTTACACCCTACAACCATCCTCTTCACCCTCTTCTGTCTAGTTGCACATTATCTGATCGAAGGACAGTTTCCTGTGTGGCTGCTGACTTTTCTCCTGGGACTCTTCCTGTCTGCTATTGTCTTCTGCAGCACCACCAATGAGTGTCCCCCGAGGTACCACCCAGTAAGTACCCCCAAATATGAATTCCATCCATCGCTTGCATTGAAATGTCCTGTTTTTCTGTCAGATCTTTTCTCTGGTGGGCTTCGTGGTGAGCGCGGTCCTGATCAGTGCGGCGGCTTCAGAGGTGGTCAGTCTTCTGCACATGCTGGGTGTGGTGCTGAGTCTCAGTAACACCGTGCTGGGGTTGACTCTCCTCGCTTGGGGAAACAGTATTGGAGGTGAGCTGGCTCGTGCACAAACATAATTAATCATTGGACATCACACCTGCTCTTTTTTCTTAGACTGTTTTTCAGACATCACCATTGCAAGACAAGGCTATCCAAGGATGGCGATATCAGCCTGCTTTGGAGGCATCATTTTCAGTATCCTTTTTCTGCCACTTTGATCGTGTTCTATCTGCCCTCTTTTTTTGTCTGAAGGGTCGCATTGTCTCGATTGTCACGTCATGACATTTATTCTCGTCTTTTGCAGAGCATCACAATCATGGAAGAAAATATAAAATAGACTATTGGACTCATCACACCACATTTCTATAGCTACAGAGTCCATTTGTTTAAGATATTTGTAACTATTTCTAATAAAAATAAAACTCCAACATTGATTATGGATCCTCGATATTCCCTTTCTTACCATTATATGATATCCGATACGGATTGTTTTAATCCGAAGACGAAACCTGATAATAATTCACCAAGCGAGCATGCTTGTTGCTCTGTGGACCAGTGGTCACATGACCACGCATTATCCTTTCATTTGGGACAAATCCAGACAAAACTGATAATATCAATCGACTGATACCACTAATATTGATCCAAATCCAGTAAAAGTAGCAGGGACCTGAATCTCAAAACAACTCACGATTCAATTCAGATTCTTGGGGTAATGATTCAATTCGGAGTTGATTCCTCGTTCAAACCAATTGTCCCATTGAGTTATTTGGTACATAAATGATAATAAAACCTTTACAAAACAGGTGACAAAAGCTCACGTTGTCTGCAGATGCACGACCTAAATGCACAGCAAGGAAGCACAGTCTAAAAAGGGTATTTTTAAAAATCGATTCTTTAAAACTGTGAATCCATTTCGAATCGGGTGAATAAGAATTGCAATTCGGATGGTCGTTTTTGGTGGTAATGTTTGTCCAGGACAGAAAAACAAGCAAAAACTAGACAATCAAGTTAAGATTATTCAAAAAGTCAAATTTAAGCAAGATTAAAGATTAAATCGATTCACATTCAAATCGCAATTTTTATTTATTCAATTCTAAATCGGTTCATAATTTTCCAGAATCCATAAAATAAATAAATACAACATTTTTGTTGCAATTTTTGAGAATCAATTTTAGGATTAAAGCATTAAACAACTATTATTGATGTTATTATTCATACTGTTGGTTTTATACATTTTTTTCTTTTTTTTTAGTATTGTATTTGTATGTCTTCTTAATTGCTTTGTTCCCAAGGTGTGTCATGACAAAACATTATTTTCCATCTATGACAGGGGTGTCCAAAGTGTTTCCACTGAGGGCCACAAACTGAAGATTCAGAGCATGCTGGGGCCATTTTGACATTTTTCATTTTCAAAACCAATACAATATATAGGTTTTGTTTAACCTTTAGGGGCTCTGGTCATTAAAATGTAAATAAAACATTATTCATATTTTTTACTCCACGCTTGAATCTTTAGATCAACTTCAGGTCTGTTGTAATTTTTTTTTCGTCAACACCCTTTTTTAATGGCAAACACAGAAAATATGCAATATTTTCACTCACAAAAAAAATTCTAAGTGGAATAATTGATGTGAAATAATTGGAACCTTCAAATAGGTCAATAATTCGTAACACCATTCTTTGTTATTTTTGGAGCAATGACAGTTTAAAAAAAAACCCAACCCACTAAAATACTTGAAGATCCAAAAGGGTCCCACTCAAAAGTGTAAACTATTTTTTTTTTTTTTTTTACTTTCAGCGCTTAAATCTGTAGATCAACTTCAGATCTATCTGTTGATTATGTTTTTAATATTTTTATGTTGGTTTTTTTGTTCGTTTTATGCCATTTTTGTCAAATAAATCTTTATTTTTTAAATGGCAAACAAAAAAAATGGCCAAAATTGCTTTTTTCACCCCAAAAAAATATATTTCAAAGTGGATTATTTGATGTGAAATAATTGGAGCCTTGAATAGGTCAATAATTCCTAATGGGGCGATGTGGCTCGGTTGATAGAGCTGCTGTGCCAGCAACTTGAGAGTTCCAGGTTTGATCCCTGCTTCCATCCTAGTCACTGTGCCCTTGGGCAAGACACTTAACCACCTGCTCCCAGTGCCACCCACTCGGGTTTAAATGTAACTTACAAGATGTAGATAATGGGTTGCACTATGTAAAGCACTACATAAATATAATTCACTCCACAACATTGATTTTGATTCATTATTCTTTTTTGAGCTATGACAGCTTTAAAGAAAAAACAGTCTGCATGGCAGCTTTGTTATTGGAGTCAATTAGAGTCTTGTTACATTTCACCTGTTTGTTCTTTTATTCCACTTTTTTATGTTTTGGTTTTTCTTAAATAGTTTTTTTAGAATGTGCCGCGGGCCCTTAAGAAATTAGCTGTGGGGCACAAATGGCCCCCGGCCCACACTTTGGACACCCTTGATCTATGAGAAGCTACACATTCATTTTTTAAATGATTCATAATTAGATATTAGGGTTGTGCCTACACTGTGTGCTTCAGTTCAATCTGTGTTTATTCTTCATGTCTGCCCCTTGACCGCATCACCACCAGACATGCTGTTTGGAGTTGGCTTGGGCTGTCTGGTGCAGATGATGAAAACACACACAGACGTGCAGGTCTCTCTCTCACTCTCTCACTCTTTCTCACTCTCTGTCTCACCCACTCTCCTACTTTTTCCAACACTGCTGTTCTCCTCCTCAGCTGGAACCGGAGGGAACGTTGACGTGGGTTCTGGCAGGATCGCTGGGGTTGTCTCTGGTCTTTTCTTTCGTCGTCGTTCCACTGAGCCGCTTCCACTTGGGACGACCGTACGGCATTGTCCTCCTCGTCTTCTACACCGTCTTCCTGGTGGTCGCGCTGCTCACCGAGTTCGGCTCCATCTAAGACGGACACACTGTGACTTTCAAGCACTTATTTTACCGCACTTGACTACTGCCAACAAGCTTGCTGGGTTTTTATATTCATGGAGAAAAGCAGCTTTTGCTCAGGAAGGACTGAAGACTAGTGTGCCAAAAATCTGATAAACACTTTTTTAGATGAATAGGGGCAGAATCATACCTTTTGCTGTTCACTAAATGTAATGTGAAGCAGTCTGTGCCTTTTTACATATTGTTACACTGGTTTTTAAATATAATTTTTGCAAATTCTGTAAATTACTGGTCAGAAACACACATTTGAAGAGTTTATTAAAAAGCAGCAGTTATACAAAATAGACCATTTTGGATTTGAGCTGCAAAAGGAGTGTGTCCAAACTATTTGTTATTAATACTGATCAGAAGAGCCACAGAACTAAGGCATGAGGTTTAAATATAGGTACAACTAAAAAAATCTGAATATCATGCAAAATTTGTCAATTTCAGCAATTAGATTTAAAAAGTGAAACCAATACATGACATAGGCTCATAACTTGCAACTCAATATATTTCAAGCTTTCTTTTGATATAATTTTGATGATTATGGCTTGCAGCTTATGAAAACCTCAAATTGCAAAAACTGTAAGCCACGATGATCAAAATGATAAATAAAAGGCTGGACATACTGTATCTCCCTTTGCATGTTTTGCAGTTTGCAGTTGATATCCCATATTAGTTTCACATTTGAAGTTGAATTGCTGAAATAATGGAACTTTTGCACGATATTCCTATGTGGCGTTTCACCTGTACAACATTTACTGACTACAGTTAAGGCGCTGTGAAGTATAACAATAATATAATTTAATACAGTACAAAGACAAATTGATTTGTTTTTAGTAAATATACAAAACCTATTTGGACGCCATGTCTAAAAAGGAGTAACCTTTGACCCCGAAGGCTATTGCTGCATTAAAACATGAATATTGCTGAAGAACATATTTGTATATACAGAATAATCGAGACTTTATTAAATGAGCCTCATAGAGTGTATGTACTGTACATTATGTAGTGTAATAATATTAACACGCTGCCGTCTCTGGTCAAAATGTACCACTTGTCTGTCCGAGTCCTGAGAAAAGTCACCATATTGTCAACTCACAGCGGTCCAAAAGACAAGCGTGTCGCTACGTTAGTTAATACTGTAATGTCCGCTTTGTGAGTCCAGCTGAAGTGCGGGGACAAAAGGTGGGTTGGCGGTAGGACTGTCCAAGTCGTGTTCCCGGTTTTGGTCTGGTTGAGGAAGGTTTTCCCTTGAATACTCCAAATACCATTCCTGCAGGAGGAAGATGAGGAAGTGTCACCTGTCACCAAAACAAGCCGAGTGAAGATGATGTTGTCTCACCTGCATCTCCTCCGCATACATTTTCATGCTGAGGTCACACTTGGTCCTGGACCTCCTCCCTTGGTACACCAGGAGGGATGAAGGCAGCTCACTCTGCAGCACGACCGAGGAGAGATTATTTTCAAAAATTATATCAGAATGGATTATTGATTAGATCTTGAAACCATTGAGGCAAAATGGAGACGCTGTTGATTCAGACTCCACTAGTTTGTGGTCTAAAAAAGACCATGACATCATGAGAAGTTGAATTGATTCTTCCATCCCTTTAAACATTTATTATTGATCAATAACTTTCTTCATAGTTGATAAAGGAACAGTAGACAAACCTGTGGTTAGGGATGTAACAATTAGGGGTGCACAAAAAAAACAAATTGCGATTCTTATTCATCCTGATTCTAAATCGATTCATCGTTTTCAAAAATGTATTTAAAACATTTTTTTTTTTTAATGTTTTTTTTTAATGAGAATTATTTTATTTTTTTTAATATCTTTTTAGGCCATTTCCATAAAACTTGTTACCAACCTGTAACCTGTTTTAAAAAAGTTTCATGATGATTATTATACCAAATAACACATTGCAAGAATCGTGGTGAATGGAATCGTCACCCCAGGAATTGGAATTGAATCGAGTCGTGAGGTGCCCAAAGATTCACACCTCAACTAACGATATGAACATTTCATATTGCGGTTATCAATACTATTACGATAATGTGGATTGTGTTCAAAAAGTACACACATATTCAGATATATTTTAACCAATTTAGTTTAAAGAAAATAAATAAACAATAGCCCTATAATGTATTTTCCTTGGCGGAAGAAACATAAAATATTAATTATTGTATAGTACTTATGCTATGAAAGATGTTAATGCCGTGTGTTTATTTTCTGTAGAGAAATAGTTTGTCCCTAAGTCAGAGGTGTCCAAACATTTTCCAGCGAGGGCCACATAGAGAAAAATTGAAGGATGCGAGGGACACTTTTATACATTTTGTATATGAAAAATACTCAAACCAAAACAATGTAGGTGAACATATGCTAACATTTGAAAAACACTTCTACATCTTAGCTTTGTGTTATAGATAACAAAGCAATAAAATCATTCATGATTATTTTAATAATGATTTTATTTGTATTTATGTTAACTGTGTTCTAAAGTAAGCTTGTATTTACTATTATTGCTATTATACGGTCAACTGAAACGCTTTTGAGGGCTTTAGTACACTCAAAAACATATCATATTACACAAGAAATGTGTACACTTTTTCATCATGACAGGACACACGGAAATCATCACAGACCTTATACAGTAAGACGCTCAGGTTGTCGGCCATTTTGGTTTTCAGGTCCCATTTTTGGGGGATTTGGTCCCGTTGAATTTTTCATAGTTTTTTGTTCTAATTTGATTGATTGAGTTTTGGGACCTGTTTAGTTTGTCTACAGAATGTGTCGCGGGCCAATAAAAATTGCGATGCGGGCCGCACTTTGGACACCCCTGTCCTAGGTGTAATAATAGTTATTGTTCTTACCCCACTACGGTCGATGGCCTGTATGACTCCGTGCAGCGAGCTGAGAGACGACTGTGCAGGACACGTTAGTTTGTACAACTCCAGAGTGGAAAGAGCTTCTTCTCGGCCAACTTCCACCTCAAACACGATTCCATTCTCAGCTAGAATGAGGAGCACAACACACGACTAAGCTGTTTGCACGCTGCACCCCACTGTGGTCAATTACTCATACAGGAAGTGAACATGGAATATATAAAACATATATATATATACTGTATATAAATAAAATTGAATATGTATATACACGTACACACACACACATATATATATATATATATATATATTTCTAAAGAAATAAATAAAAACTGTGGTACGCAGCCCGCGAACCACAGTTTTTATTTAATGTTTTTATTTAATTAAGTGATTATTTGGCGTAAAAACTAGGGTCAGGTTTTATTTAACAAGTATATAAAAAAGTTTTGGCCACTGTAATATTACACACAGTTTGAACAGTAACAATGGGTTTGAATATTTAATTAAAGGCCTACTGAAAGCCACTACTACCGACCACGCAGTCTGATAGTTTATATATCAATGATGAAATCTTAACATTGCAACACATGCCAATACGGCCGGGTTAACTTATAAAGTGACATTTAAAACTTCCCGGGAAATATCCGGCTGAAACGTCGCGGTATGATGACGTATGCGCGTGACGAAGTCAGAGTAACGGAAGTTATGGTACCCGTAGAATCCTATACAAAAAGCTCTGTTTTCATTTCATAATTCCACAGTATTCTGGACATCTTTTGCAATTTGTTTAATGAACCATGAAGGCTGCAAAGAAGACAGTTGTAGGTGGGATCGGTGTATTAGCAGCGGACTACAGCAACACAACCAGGAGGACTTTGATGGAGCGCTAGCCGCACTAGCCGCGCTAGCCGCGCTAGCCACGCTAGCCGCGCTAGCCGCCGACCTCACCTTGACTTCCTACGTCTCCGGGCCGCCAAACGCATCGGGTGAAGTCCTTCGTCCTGCCGATCGCTGGAACGCAGGTGAGCACGGGTGTTGATGAGTAGATGAGGGCTGGCTGGCGTAGGTGGAGAGCTAATGTTTTTAGCATAGCTCTGTGAGGTCCCGTTGCTAAGTTAGCTTCAATGGCGTCGTTAGCACAGCATTGTTAACCTTCGCCAGCCTGGAAAGCATTAACCGTGTATTTACATGTCCACGGTTTAATAGTATTGTTGATTTTCTATCTATCCTTCCAGTCAGGGGTTTATTTTTTTGTTTCTATATGCAGTTAAAGCACGATGCTATCACGTTAGCTCGTAGCTAAAGCATTTCGCCGATGTATTGTCGTGGAGATAAAAGGCACTGAATGTCCACTTCGCGTTCTCGACTCTCATTTTCAAGAGGATATAGTATCCGAGGTGGTTTAAAATACAAATCCGTGATCCACAATAAAAAAAGGAGAGTGTGGAATCCAATGAGCCAGCTTGTACCTAAGTTACGGTCAGAGCGAAAAAAGATACGTCCATCACTGCCTCTCAAGTCCTTCACTGTAACGTTCCTCATCTACGAATCTTTCATCCTCGCTGAAATTAATGGGGTAATCATCACTTTCTCGGTCCGAATCTCTCTCGCTTCATTGTAAACAATGGGGAATTGTGAGGAATACTAGCTCCTGTGACGTCACGCTACTTCCGGTACAGGCAAGGCTTTTTTTTATCAGCGAGCAAAAGTTGCGAACTTTATCGTCGATTTTCTCTACTAAATCCTTTCAGCAAAAATATGGCAATATCGCGAAATGATCAAGTATGACACATAGAATGGATCTGCTATTCCCGTTTAAATAAAAAAAAATTCAGTAGGCCTTTAAGTGATTATTTGGCGTACCACTAGATGGAGCCCGTGTACCACAGTTTTTAACTATTTCTTTATAAATAAATATATATATATATATATATATATATATATATATATATATATATATATATATATATATATATATATATATGGCCAAATTTTTTTTATATACTTGTTAAATAAAACCTCACCCTAGTTTTTAATGAATACTTAACCTATCATGTTACTGTATTTTAATGTAGGTCATTATAGTGGTACATGGAGAGCCAAGTGTTTTCTGGGGTGGTACACACAGACAGACAGACAGACAGAGTCCCACCTTCTGGGTTCTCCAGTGTTTCCCGGTTCTTGCGGCTGTAGTTCATGCGGAACACGAAGGCATCCAGGATGAACGCCACAATGATGGTCATGACCACCTGAAGAGCATGTAAAGGATGTTACACATTTGAATAAAAATGGAAAGAAGGGGGGCCTTCATTTAGGAGTAACACCACGTTACCATGGTGACGATGTAGAAGGTCATGAAGTACAAACGACTCCAGTGGCTCGTCATGGACGTCACGCCTTCCTACAAAAAGAGTAGAGGGGGCGAGCAGTGAAAAGCAGGCAGTAAAGGATTATTTTCTGCCACGCCTGAGCCCCTGACTTAAGCATAATGACGTTACAGTACAACATACTGTAACGTCATTATGTTATCATCTCACCATTGTGATGTACCAGTTGTTGACCACAGTCAGCTCAAAAAGAGTCACTGAAGGAAAATAAGACAAACATCAAAAGTTAATTTACACAGCAAAACAATTAGATGCACAGTACTGTACAAAAAGCCATTGTTAGTAGGGGTGTCAAAAAAAATATATTTTTGAGTGAATCGCAATTCTTTTTTGTAATGATTCCTAATCAATTGAAAAATAATCTAAAATTGACTAAAATTTTATTTAAAAAAATGTAATTAATCAGTCCTGTCCAGCCACTCAGGCAAATCAAATCATATTGTAGATTTAGATGATCATATCTGCTGTACAGATTTACTTTAGAAACAGAGAAGTGTGGGATACTTCAAGTTTCAAGTTTATTCACAATACCATAGAACAATTACAATAGTAGTGAATATCATTTAAAGATATTGGTAAGTGAAAGGGTCCCCCAAATAAGCTAGAAGAAGCTTTTGACAGGGGGTCCAGAGGACAGTATATACATGGAATGATGAAAAATGGTAGCAAGCACAACAACAACAAAAAAACAACAACAACGCTATATGATAAACACAAGATAATAGTACTAAAGCACGCATACACATACACACATACATTCATTCGACCATGCAAAACCCAACAGTAGTCAACCCCACATGAGGCATTAGAGATAGGTGGTTAATAGGTAAGTTTTCAGTTTCTTTTTGAAGTTGGAGAATGGATACCGCATCTTGAGGCTCTCATTAAGCCGGTTCCAAATCTTAGGTCCCCTGCATACAACACTTCGATCGGTACAAGCCAGTAGACGATGTTTACCTGATATCAGATCTAAGTTACAAGTGTTGTGGGCATGCTGGGGATGGTAGATAGGAACCAAGCTACAGAGCCTAAGATTCAGCCTGTGAATGACTTGATAGGTTAAACAAGCATTTTGATAAATATTGAACTCTGTCAGTCTTAAGAGATGATAATTATGAAATAGCTGTCGAGTGGGGGCATCAAACTTGGACCATGACAGGGCCCGCATGATTTTTTTTTGCATGGATTCTAATTTGTGAAGGTAGGTAGGGAAGGTGTTACACCAGATGACATTACAGTAGTTTAGATGTGGTTCAAAGAGAGTTTTATATAGGGTAAGTAGAGCATACAGAGGAAGATAATGACGAAGGTGAAAGAACAGGCCAACATATTTGGATAATTTGTTTAACAGATGGCTAATGTGACATTTGAAATTGAGGTATTCGTCAATGATGACCCCCCAGGAATTTTGTGGAATACACTCTCTGTATTTCCTGCCCATTGATGTTGACATGGCAGTGCTCAGTATTTGTCCGGTTTTTATTAGAATGAAATAGAATAAAATTTGTTTTATTAACATTAAGAGAGAGCTTATTGCATTTGAACCAGGAATCCACTTTCACAAGCTCTGAATTGACAGTTACTTGTAGATCGTGGAGGCTCCTGTGTGAGGTAAACAAATTTGTATCATCAGCAAAAATTATTTTATGAAAAGTTTCTGAGGAGTTTACAAAATCATTTATGTATAGGATAAAAAGGAGAGGCCCCAAGATGGATCCCTGGGGAACCCCATAATTTATGGTCATACAGGGTGAATTGTGATCATTGACGAATACACATTGTTGCCTTCCTTATAGGTAAGAACGAAACCAATCGAGAGGTACCCCTCTGACACCATAGTGATATAGCTTATATAATAAAATCTCAAAGTCTATTGTGTCAAAGGCCTTGGACACATCCAAAAAAATACCAATACCACATTTTCCTTCTTCGATACAGTCATTGACCTTTTCCAAGAGGTCGAGTATAGCCATACAGGTGGTACTTTTTTTTACGAAAACCATATTGGGAGGGGACAAGGATATCTAGTTTTTCTAGAAAGCCATTCAGTCGGTTATAGACCACTTTCTCAAATATTTTTGAAAATGTTGGTAAAATTGAAATTGGCCTATAGTTGTTCATATCGTTTTTATCACCTGATTTAAAAATTGGGATTACTTTTGCCACTTTGGACATTTTGGGTACAATGCCAGCACTAAGTGACAGGTTGATACAGTGACAAAGAGGATTTGTGATCACATTTGCTATGGCTTTCAAGATTTTGCTACATATCCCGTCCACTCCAGCTGTATGTGATGACTTTAGGTCCATTATGATCGTATAAAGCTCATTGATGTCGGTTGGCTGCATGAAAAAGGAGCTAGGGTAGCTGCCTGATAAAAATTCTTTAAAGGAATACCTTGGAGGTTGACTTATTTTACTAGATAGGTTTTCCCCAATAGAAGCAAAAAAGGTATTAAAACTATTGGCAAGATCAGCCCTATTTGACCCTGTATCAGGAACAACAGGGGCCTTATGTCCCTTCTTGAGAACAGTATTCAACACGTTCCATGTTCTCCTACAATCCCCCTGCGATGCTTGTAATAGTTCAGAATAATAGTTGCGCTTACTTTTCCTGATAATATGAGTTAATTTATTTCTATAATTTGTGTATTTTTCTTTGTTGACAGTGGTAGGGTTCGAAATAAAACATTTGTAGAGTTTATTCTTTTGTCTGATGGACTTTAAGATCCCCCTTGTAATCCAGGGAATTTTTTCTGAGGTATGATTTTTGATAGTTTTTTCAGGGATTGTTTCCTGAATAGCATCCTGAATCATTTTAATCAGGTTTTCATATGCAACTTCGGGACAGGTGCAATTAAACACATAGTCCCATTGCCTGGCAAGCAGATTATTATTTAGGTGTTGTAGAGTTGTATTGTTGAGTATTTTGGTTTTACCTTTAAGAGGTGGGGGGGAGGAGTTTTGCCAGAGTCAAAGAATAGTATTATGGGAAAGTGGTCTGTGATATCGGATTGCACCACCCCTGTCACGAGCTTTGTATTCCGGATGTTGGTAATAATGTTATCGATCATTGTTTTAGAGGCATCTGTGACTTCTTTTGCCTTATTTGTATTTGACTTTATTAAATGTTTAGGTAGAATTTTTTTTTTTTTTTAAATAAAACCAGTTTTCTTTAAAGTAACACATATAAATGTATCAGAGATGTTTATCTATTTTATGGAGGAATGTAATTAATGGTAGAACTAGCACCAATGTTATTAAAAAGTATTGATTTTGAATCAAGAATAGTTTTGAATCGAGAATCGATTCTGAATCGAATCATTATCACCAAGAATGGTGCCCAGAGATTCACAGCCCTAATTGTTAGATTTATTGTTTTAGCAATGCCAGTATAATTATTAGTATCGGTCTCTTTACAGTCTAACAATACTCACTTTACTGTATTAATATGTCAAAATGGCTGCTGTGTTAAGGAGCATTAAAATACATTGGACCAGAGGTCTTCTATAAGTGAATTATTGTTTTTAATAAAATAGTATTTATATATTTCTATTACTCTAATTAAATTTATATTACTCTATTTATATTAACTAGATATTTATATTATTCTAATAATTAATCTAATTATATTATAGTTATATTGTGTACATTTAATAATAATATTGTTTTATTGACCCTTATAGCATCTGCTAAGAAAAATAATTTTCCTTGTAGGAATATAATTGAGGACTCCTGCACTGGGCTATAGTACAGTACTAATGTAACTACTGTACTAAATAAATACAATAGATACTGTATTGTCCACATGTTCGAATTTTTTATTTTTTAATTGTTATTTTTTAAAGAATTACAAATACACAACAATAGGCAAAGACAACAAATATATATTTATTATATATATATATATATATATATATATATATATATATATATATATATATATATATATATATATATATATATATATATATATACATACACACACACATATATATATATATATATATATGTATTTATATATATATATAGTTCTATTTATATAAAAATGGACTTATTTACCAAAACTTCTGAGAATGTTGTTGAAGTTGTTGAGATAATAGTAGCCTTCTTCCAATACGGTTTTGTTGCCGTAGGTGACGTTGATCTGCCTGTAGGAGTCTGCCACTGTGCTGGTGCTGTGGACAAACACATTGCATGTGTGAGTTGAGTTGAGTTTGTGAGTTGTGTTTAGTTTGAACATGCTTGCATACAACATGATACATCACAATGTCCAGTTTCTCTATTCAACATGTTCGAAAAGGAGTAGGAAGAAGCAGAGCCTATTTAATCTTACCCCTTTTCCTTTACATAGCAGTTGCTAAAACTTTTGTTCACTTTGTGTTCTCAATTTATTCAAAATATACTCCATAATTAATAACATTAAAAATAAATACATAAATAATAATTAGTGAAGTAAGTTATATTTCATATGGTGAGATAAAAAAAGATTATGGATGAGTGCTGCAATACAATTACACACAAAACAACACAAGTACTGTCATAGCCAGAGTATGTCACACCCAGACAACAGTCCCCAGAAAACAATCATTAATCTGCGCCAATAGTTGAAAACAATTACATTACACAGGTGTGAATGTGATCCTCTGCAGTCGCAAGTTGATCCCCCGCCCCCTCCCCCTTGCAGAGGTGACTTTTGTAAAAGGCGGAATACGAACGCCTCCGTTTTAGAAAGACACGCCGGCAAACAACCACCCTTATCTTGGCGCAAGTGCGCTGCCTTCTCTATATAAAAAGTGCCATTATATCTGCACCTTATTGCTCTTTTATCCTGCACAACAACGAGCTAATGCAACAAAATGTTGTTCTTATCTGTACTGTAAAGTTCAAATCTGAATGACAATAAAAGGAAGTCTAGTCTAGTTTACTTTTTTTTTTCCTTTTCTTGTGCATGCCCCCTCACATAGATTGAAATCAGTAATATTTTAGGCACAGACCGAATTATGTCTGTATTACCCGGTATGGATTCCCATAAAATCAAATACTGCCATATTTCGATACCTTTGTTGCTTCTGATGTCACATCTACTTGCAGACTAAATACTGGCTTAAACACTTGGCAAGAAAACAAGCAATCATGCAGAAATCAGAGTGGATTCAGCCAAACTGCTTGATGCTCATTTGCATTGGCTTTGTCGTATACACGCTACCGCAACAACCAAACAGTTGGTGTGTAATAAATACAATAAATATAGTATAGACACTTTGTAGGGCTCAACATAAGACTAGACCGGCACATTCAGTTATATGGCAAAGACTACTTACTTCCTAGCTCGGCTAGACAACTAGACAGCACAGTTATCATAATCAGCCCATTTTTTAAATGTTACATTCAAAAAACAGATTTTATTATTAAACAATTAACATTTATTAATACACACATTATTATTATTATTATTAACTCTAAAAGTTGGAAACGTTGAGTGCTGGTATCGATTTCTAGGTACCAGGAATTGGTACTATATTAATTCAAATGTGAAAAATAACCATCCCTAGTTTGATTAGAAAAAAACTTTAATTTATATTTTGTTGCATTGATTAATTGTTTAATGAGTAAAATGTATAAAATTCGAACTGCATAGAGTGCCGGAACTTTAAATACCTGGACATAGTTTCCATACGGCCGCTGCAATAGAGCGTACATGAGAGCGGTCATGTGTGTGGGCCGTGATCTGTGTGGTGGCAAACTGCTGAGATTTTTATTTATGCACATGTGTTAAAAGTGCATTTTCAATGTTGATGTTCGTTAATTTTATTATTTAGCTTATGGTATGCAGAAAAATCTTATTTCAACAATTTTCCCTAAAATATGCATTGAGGCTATAACATGTGTTTTATCAAATTGCTTTATTATTCAAACAAACTAATCGATACTTGCTACCTAAAACGATGGATAGCTGTACCCCTAATGTGTTGCATGGAACGCTGACTTAACATTTCAGTGACTCACTTGCAGCAGTTGGGGTAAACGACGTCAGCAAATAACTCCATGCCCACAATAGCAAAGGAGTAGTAGAAGATGATCAAAGTTAAGCCCAGACTGGCCATCCTGGGGAAGAGCTCAAACATGGTGTCCAACACGTTGCGATACCTCTGCTTGATCTTAAACAACCTGCAACAATGTTGGAAATAAAAACAAAAAAGTCTTGACCCGTAAATTACAAGTAGACACAAAGGTGTACCTGAGCAGCTGAAATGGTCGGAGCACAACGATGAAGTAGAAAGGCTCCATGTCAAAGGCGAGTGCAATCAGCCCCAGGAAGGCGAACACGGTCACAGAGAAATCAAACCTGGAAAGCAAAGAAAAAGACAGAATGTGACACTTTTGCCTTTTTACACAATTTAATTCTCTCTCTACTTTTAACGTTAACGTGTCACGTTTTGTACTTTACTTTTTATAGGCTTAATACTCACAGGTTCCATCCAGAGCTGAAGTAAGCCAATGGTCCCAAACCTGATAACTTCAATAGGACTTCAACACCATAAACTGCAAGTGGAATTAGAACAGATTGCTGAAAACAAACCCAAACAACGAATATGACCATGACCATTTCACAAAATGTGTGAGTGACAGATTCAAATGAGGTCTCTTGACTATAAAACCACAGCGTGTGATTTAAAGAAACCTATTTACCACCTTTCTTCACTGAATGGTAGTCAGAAAAGTAGTGCATTATAGTAAGATGTGTGTGGGGTTTACCGCCTATTTCCACTCAAATAAATATGATTTCCCAGCCATTCAGGAAAGAAAGGATCAAATAAAAAAAATAATGAACAAAAGTACTATATTTTACACTGGTATTTCATGACAGTAATCCCTTGTTTATTGCTGTGAACTGGTTCCGGACGTGACCATGGTAAATTAATTTATGCAAAGTAGGAATTATTAATTATAAATCGAATATTTTCTTAGATACAGAATAAAAAACATGTTTACAACCTTCTAAATCGTTTAATCCAAGATAGTGGCACCTCAGCTTCAGAGTGTTTCGAGATAAATGTTAACTTTTAGTTGCAAGTAAAAATTTGAGTTACAAGAATCCCCGCCTTGAGTTGGCGTAAAAAATCTCACAGTGAACCCGGCAACACCCGCCCAAAATGTCCGGTCGTACTCGCTGGCATTAACTTATAGCTATAGATGGACATAACTTTGCTTTCCAACTATGGGAAGAAAGAAAGTGAGTGTGAAGAACAGTTACTGCAGAAGACGCAGTTGGCGAAGCAATTCAAGCGCATCACTGCTAGTCTGCCCCATATTGAAGCAGAATAAGCCTAAAAAAATATCTAAACGATAGACATTTATCCATGAAAATATGGAAAAGCTGCTGATGGTGTGTTTGGCAAAGAAACAGCTAGAAAGATATACTGTAGAAGTCCACTCTTCAAGGTAAATGCTGTATATTATTTTTACATTACTTCATAAACTATTGTAGTTACTTGTGGTCAATTCTATTGTATTGTTTTTTTACAACATTTTTTACCTAAAATTTAGTTTTTCTTTTTAAAAGGCATCTTACATGTTAAAATTGTGTTATGGAGAGGCTTAGCACCAATTAATTTGTGGCTTGTGGCGAGGGAAGACTGTAATATTATTATTTTTTTTACAATTAAAATAAAAATGTAGAAGTTTTTGATTAGAACGCAATCATTTTCTGGGGTTGTACAGTATTTCAACAAGTGTGGATGACTACTCACTAGTAAGGAAGACAATGTAACTCCAGGGAACCAGCCTAGACCAGGAGAATCCAGCTACAAGAGTAGAAAGGAGACAAAATTAGCCCTCATTTTTATTTAATAGGCTCCAGCACCCCCCGCGACCCCGAAAGGGACAAGCGGTAGAAAATGAATGGATGGATGTTGGCAACGCATGAAAACTGTCTTACTGTGCAAAGTATACGTTTCCACAAGGATCCACACGCCATTGATGGCCACAACCACATCTGTAGTGGATAGGAGAATGGTTAGTCCTATAAGTTTAGACTACAAGGCTGTAAATCATTCCACTTACACATGGTGTACTGGAAGGCCTTAGACCTCACAAGTAGGTTGATGCCTGTGAAAGTACAAGTAAAAAACAGAATATGAAAGACACAATGACAGTAAATTGAGGAACAGATTAAAGGTAGAACCTGCCTTTGAAAATAAGGTATGCTGTGTGTGGAAGGTCATCAAACCAATATTCTCCACTACGCCGTGACTGCACACAAACAACACACACATGAGGTATGTTTAGATGGACAAAAAACCCCACAATAGTGTGGCATGTTTTCTGCACGTGTGCTCATTACCTTCCATTTAAGTCCAGTCACCTCATAGAACTTATAAAAGTCTTCCAGACTACAAGAGAAAAAGTCAAAAGATGATGCATTTCACTCTAAGTAACAAAGCAAAACTCAAATTCAACTTAAAGTGAGGCGATGGAAGCAGTCACTTTAGCATCTGCGCTCCAGACGTGTTAAGAGCTTTATAGGTGAGGAAGCGGTCCCTTGCAGACATCCGTGGTCTGTAAAATCGCATCAGGCCGTCAAACTGTTTCAGAGAGACACCCAATGGCCTCTGAAGAGAAAAGGCAGATGCACGTTAAAAAGCATATGACTGTGGCTTGCAAATATACACTATTGCATTGTGCACATACTGTACCTGGCGACTGACTAAGAGCTGAAAAGCGTGGTCAATAGCGGAGCGTTTGTGAAGCAACAGAGATTTGAACTTCATTTTTTCCACGTCATTAAACGTGTCGAACACGACTGCCAGGAGCTGGAGGCGAGAGGAAATTGGATTAGTGAGACATTATCAACAAGTTGAGACTGGGAAATAAAATGATGTGGTTGAAAACTCTAACCTGACCAGGAAAGAGCCTAATCTGATATTTGACTTAGCATCCAATGACCCAAATTTTCCCAAACAAATTCTCTTCATGTATTTTTTGCACCTGAAACTGAATTTGGCAGTTATTTGTAATAATATCAATTAGATTTTGAGTAATGTGTTGTTGTTAACTAACTGTACTTGAAACGCCTCCTTTCCATCGCCAGACTGGATATGCCACTGCCTTTTGGTGAGACAAAACTGAAGCCCAATTCTCCGCTTGGACAATGTAGATAAAGACATGTAAAACTATGATTTTGATCACACAATTGCATGTTTTTGTCACCCTGGTCCATGACTACTTCAAAACTGGTCCATGATTACTTCAAAACTGTTATTATCAAAAAACAAATATCAACGAATTGCCAAACCCGGACTTCTCTGCTCTCATGCTCTTTCAGTATTTCCTCAAGCATCTTAAGGAAAACATTAGTTGAAGAGGACACAAAGTAGAATACGAGCGGACTACCTTCTATTTCTATACCTTCTATTACCATGAATTGATTAACGTGGACCCCGACTTAAACAAGTTGAAAAACTTATTCGGGTGTTACCATTTAGTGGTCAATTGTACGGAATATGTACTGTACTGTGCAATCTACTAATAAAAGTTTCAATCAATCAAATCAATCAATCAAATTTGATTTGTCCTCTTTCTGTTATTCCGTAGGTTCTGACTCAGTCTTTCGCCCATAGAGGGTGCTCTGCATATTTAGGATCGTATTTGGCTTGAGTTTTAACATTTCTTTCCAAACTCCGACCAAAAACCTTCTTCTTCCATGTCAGTAGCATTATTAATAAATCATTAATGATAAATCAATTTATCATTAATCCTTAAATGATTGCTGTACATTACTCAACTCTATAAAATTATAAACTTGCGCTTGGTTCGTCCCAATTCGAATGGAAAGGTCCATACTGTCCACATAGCACAGTCCACCAACTCAAATTCCTTGTGTGTTAAACATACTTGGCCAATAAAGCGGATTCTGATATTGCCATCATTTGGAATTGTATGTAGTCTGACCCCTTCTTTAGTTGTATTGCTGCAACCTGCAACAATGCATCTGGCAGCTATATTTGAGAATTCCTTCAAATTCTGCACAAAAATATTGTGGTTCTGGGTGAAGATGCTACCAAAACACATACTCCACAGTAGGACATCAAAAGGCTTGCTCACATTTTGGAGCTAAAAGTCAGCATTCCAAAATGTGCTGAAACTCGTTCGAAAACAATCCTAAAATCACTACTGTGTCTATTTTGGTGGACATTTTACCTGTGGTCATCATTTTTAGGTCCAGAACTATGACATAAATGCCAATGTAATCAGCATTGGAGGGGTTCTTTAATGTATTATCAAAACTAATACATTTATTTTTACACTTGTATGTTGTTAAATGATATTGAAATGATACTTAAAATAAAATCCCTAGAGTAAATAAGAATGTATAGTATATATAATTATTATATTTTAATTCATATGTTCTGATTTTCAAACGTAAACACATATCAGGTCTACTAGAGTCCTGAAATTAATTGTTTGACCATGGAAGTGTACTGTACATAGATCAGTTGTGAGTTTTTTGATATTGCCTTATCTACATGTTCCTCTACAGTTTAAATACGTCAATACCAGGTTCATGATGAAGTAGAGCTCGATGGAGAGGTACACGATAAAAAACACACAGGACCAGCTGCTCTTCGAGTATGCTGGCATCATCACATCAGGGAAGCTACAAGAAAAAACGATGGTCATGTTTGCGTGTGTATCACGGGCGCTAGGACGTAGACAGAAGCAGTCCCAGACTGTGATCTTCCGCTTACTTTGCTGTGGTCAGCAGCACAAACAGACTGACCATGCTGTTCTCCAGAGTGTTGAAGTACTGTAGTGAAGACAGGAAAACTAAATCAGGAAATGTGACCACAACAGAGAGGAAGAAGAACTATCTAGACTACGAATGTCAAAAAGAAACCACAACCTACCAGATCTGCTGTGTTTGTAGAAAAGAGGCAAAAACCTGGGTTGAAAACCACAAACATCACAGTCAAAAACTGGTTTTATCAAAAAGCAATAGCATTAAACAACAATTTTGGAGTAAGAGGAAAATCTAACTTTACAAAAGAAGAGCATTTAAATATTACTATAAACATGGTGCATACAAAATATAAACATTTTAGTTCTATTTTTTTTTTTCATCTCAATTTATAAGTAATTTGAGACACGAGCTGTCACTCAGCTTTTTGTTATTGTTAGATGAATATTCTCCCACCTTTGCTCAAAATGAAACGCTTTAGAAGTTACCAGCTTTGGCCTTTGTTTTGCTCGAAGAGATAATCACAAAGATTTCACCTTGTTTCTTATCTTTGCGCACGCACACACACATGATTGTCTTTAGTTTTAACGGTGTCACGATATAGCAGGTGCGGGAAGCGAGAGTGGACAAGAATGTGTGTGTGTTCAGCGCACATTTCAAGTGAACTTTTAGTTTTGATCTCCGCCAAGGAGGAGTAGCAAGGTGGACATAAGCATTTGAGGAGGGCTACCATTGAAGAAAAGGCGCCGGACTTTAGACAGCTCGGTCTCCTCTCCAGCGCTGGTATTGCTATTGTTTGTACTTACTCTTTTATATAGAATAAATTATGAATCTTAAATTCTAGTCACCTCTTTTTATTTAGACAGCATGAGAACTAAATAATGTGGGAGGACTCTTCCCTGCAAAAGAGTAGGATCCCAATATGCTTTAAGTTGCAAGCATACCTTGAGTCACCAGCATTTTTACTGTCGATTGAAGTAGTTTTTGAGCAAAAAAGAGTTAATATATATTTACACGTTCTGGTTCCTGCTTTGTTTACACAAGAAACAAATGGCCAAACGACAAGCATTTGTCCATAAAAATGTTGAGAAGCTGCACATACTGTTTTTGACGTGTTTCAATTTGTTCTATTTAGTCTTGACTGACAAACTGGGTGGTCGAGTATTACCTTTGGCACACAGACATATATCAATTGTTGTCAACACTGTCCTTTCTGTCCCGTCACTCAAATGTGACCGTTTGGAACATAAGCTGCAATTTCATAGTTCCTATTGTTACACGACAGAGACAGTGTTGGCAGATGTCACGAGAGAAACAAGCAACGTGCTCTATGAAATCAAGTCGCTTATAAAAAGGGAAATTGGCAATACTGGACAGAGAAACAGCCCAAAGCAGACATACTCCAAGCTAAATGCTGAACAATGTTACTACATTATTTCATAAAACTATTGCAGTTGTTTGTAGTACATGCTACTGTAAAGTTTTCCAAACAATATTTGTCTAAAAGTTATCTTTTGTTTTTAAAAGGAATTGTTTCATGTAAATTGTTGTGTTTTGGGAGGGCCAAGCAGGGTTTGGTCGTGGAACGCAATGTGCTTGTAAGTTGAGGTACCACTGAAATAATTTTTAATAAATGCATTATTTCTGGTTTTCATTTCAATAAATAATAATTGCTTCATTATATATTTTCTTACATTAAAGATCAAAAATAGAGACGAGACTGCACCACTTGAAATACAGAACAATATTGTGTGCTTGTGTGTTTTGGTGGCGTGTCCGATGCACTTTTCTAAAAAAAAAGGCTCACCCAAAATAGCAAATATGACCATGAAGAAGAGCAGCAGGAGGAGGATGTCAATAAATGGCGGGAGGGACTGGAAGATCTGCCGCAAATTTCTGAATGGATATTGAAAATGTTAGTTACCTTTGTGGACTAAAGTCAGCAAACATCAAACACTGCCCCCCACTGGTGGTAGCATGGATAGACCAGACTTCTTCACCATGTTGTGTACCTGCGCACAGCACCACAGTATCTACAGTCCACCAGGAAAATTGGTCTGAGTGCTCTGGTCACTCGCATGTGGGATGTCTGTCGGACCAGAACCACTATGGCCTCTACAAACTGCAGCAGCAACACACATGTCTGGCGAAAAATGAGAAACAGAGACGTGAGGCTACGGTGTTCTTCACTGCAGTCTTTGGGGGGGTGGGGGAGAAGAGGCAGACTGCAGTCCTTAAGACTCTGAAGCACTCAGGCTGACCTCTGACAATTAATAGTGTATTATGCAAGGAGTTACCTTCACCATTGTCCTCTTGTGTCGTATGAAGATGTGGAATCCCAGCCAACGGAGCTTCATGCACAGCTCAAATGCCACCATAACTAAGGCTAACAGCTCCAGGGTGGCGTGGATCTGCACAGCGATCAAACATGTTCTTTCTAATGCCGGCTACAGGTAATAATGAACGTGTTGCACCTGCGTTGACATGAGCTAGTCTTCACTCACATAGACGTCCAGGCGCAGAGTCGGCACCGCGGGGGCTTCGCACAGCGACAGCGCCATGAGCAGGAGGCCTATAAGTAGCTCCATCATGTAGAAGATGTGGTTGTGTGCAAAAAGGTACGCCGCCAGCGCCTTGGGGTTTCTGGGGTGGGTGAAGAACTTGTCGTTGTTTTCTCCTTCCTGTATGTAACATGAAGAGAATACTGTATAAGGCGCACATCATGTAACCTTGTTATGTAATCATCATATTGTTTGTTCCAGAGTCACACAGGCTTACAGCACTACAAAGCTCACAGAGGTGCACCTATTCAAACATGTGTGCCATAGCTGTTTAAACAAAGTGCTCAACAGTATTTTCTTTTTTTAAATTAACGGAGAATGGTGAATCAAATTAAATAACACAAGACAGCAAATAGCAGGGGTTATATTCGGAGACCGCCTGCGAATAGCAAATAAAGGCGAGTAACTGAGATACTCATAAAAATGTCTATTTTTGATTCTAAGAAAGTCTGGGCTATGATGGTGCATTAAGGCAACACCGTACACTATGCCGGTATTCTGGTGGGAAGTGCTTCCTATTGAAATTCATAAATCCAAGGTATGTGGAAATGTAATAGTGCATTGAAAGAATCTCACAATTGTTACACTAAATTATTATATTTTTGTATTTTGTCATTTAATATACATTTTTCACACTAAAAACGATCAAATGTATGATTTAAAAAGGTATTAAACCAAAGGCATTCCCAGCATGCCTTGCAGCACTTGATTTTTGACACCTTCACATGTAACCATACCCCAATAAATCGCACATTGGATCGTTAAGTAGTTTGCATGTATGTTAAATGACAAAATTAAAAAAAACTAAGTGATGTTTAGGGTAACAATTAAAGATGTCCGATAATGGCTTTTTTGCCGATATTCCGATATTGTCCAACTCTTAATTACTGATACCGATATATACAGTTGTGGAATTAACACATTATTATGCCTAATTTTGTTGTGATGCCCCGCTAGATGCATTAAACAATGTAACAAGGTTTTTCAAAATAAGAGAACAACTTTAACTCAATTTATGGGAAAAACATGGCACTGCCATATTTATTATTGAAGTCACAAAGTGCATTATTTTTTTTAACATGCCTCGAAACAGCACCTTGGAATGTGGGACATGCTCTCCCTGAAATACCTCTTGCTACCTTGACGTTAGTGTTTTCCTCTGATTTCGGATCAACATTTGCCATAAAAGTGAGTATTCTAATTATTAAATAAGATCCAACTCCAATAACTTTTTTCGTCTCTCTTCTATTGCCATTGAAGTGAAGTGAATTATATTTATAAAGCGCTTTTCTCTAGTGACTCAAAGCGCTTTACATAGTGAAACACAATATCTAAGTTACATTTAAACCAGTGTGGGTGGCACTGGGAGCAGGTGGGTAAAGTATCTTGCCCAAGGACACAACGGCAGTGACTAGGTTGGCGGAAGCGGGGATCGAACCTGGAACTCTCAAGTTGCTGGCACGGCCACTTTACCAACCGAGCTATACTGCCCCCCCCCCCCCCCCCATTGTTTGCTCGTGACAAAAGAAGCGAACAAGCTAAATGCGTACAAGCAAAATGCAGGTTAAGCTTCAAGTTAATGCCTCAAACATTTATTTCATTTGTATTGTGTTTTCTATTTTTATTTTACTTATTTTTTCTTGTTTTTATTTTAACGTATTCATTTATTTTATTTGTATTTGGTTTTTTTCTAACTAAGGTTACTAAATGCATGTTATTATGCTTTATTAGCAGTTTTTAATTCTTACGTCCTTATGTTGAATGAGACATGTTTTCAGAGAAAATAAACCCACCACCTATTTTTCGGATAAAAAAAAAACTACAATTGATTACAAATTAAAGAAAAAAAAGGTGTTTTGACCAAAAATCACAAATTTGCGTGGATGCATAAGTGGAATCACAAATTTACAGGGAATACACGGTATTACAAATATGGAAACCAATGCTTTACCTTTAATTTAACCTAATATATAAAAAGTGTGTTGAAAATAGAGGGGAAAAAGTTAATACACATTTTTAGCAATTCCGAAGCACTTTTTAGATCAATTCCCAAGCTTATGCAATATAAGCTGGAAAAATATGCCTCTAAAGTCATATAAAAACTTTAAGATCAAAAAGTCATCAAGGAGTCTTTGGAGACGTCCGTATACATGTGCGAGTCAGCGAGACCGCTGAAAACATCTATAGTATAAAAAAATGTCACCCTAAATACATCAAAAACACAAAAAAATAGCAAAACCTACAAAACGGACACCGTTTTTCATAGCAGTACGTCTGTGATGCAGAGGCATGTCGGACATCTGGACGACGCGGCCTTTGACTCGACACAACAAGACAGTAAGCTTTTAGCTAGCTAACAAGGGAGAGACAGAGTTGTGTGGAAAATAGCTTTAACCATCGTTTTAGCCAAAATTAGCAGCTAAACTTTGTTAAAACTCCTGTGAGTAGCATTACAGAATGAAGAACATTAACATTGCTTGGATGATGATGATTATAATGGTGTATTTGAGTTGAAAATTGCTTTAATATTGTTATTTATATTATTGGAAAATTAGTAGTGCAATTCCTCAATCTACAGCTTTCTTTTACATAAACTAAAGTTTAATAACCCCTGGGACTACAAATGTAAATTAGTTTGTGGCTAAAATCTGGCATGTTTACGTTCATGTTTCTAATATATCTGCTCATTAACATGTACTGTCCTATTCATATAAGTTCAGATTCGAATTCAAATAGGTAGCCTAATGAGCAAAATTGTACTTAAATAAATATTTCTGAATGAAGAATAGTCGTCTATCGTTTGTTGCTGTTAATTGGTTCTGGACAGAACCGCGTTAATCAAATTTCCGCAAAGTATGAATCATTCAGTGTTTCCAATACATTTATTTGTGGCGCCCAGCCACAAATACATTTGGACCGTCATAAATACATTTGATGCTATCTTTGTCCTCACTAATGAATACCATACATTATAATGGGACTGTCTGTAAATACAGATTGTCGTTACAAACCCGTACAGTAGATGGAATTGAAACCTGTTAAGCACCTGGGGCCTCATGTGACAACAGTTGCGTGGCATTCCTACTAAAACAGACGTACGTTCAAATCCAGAAAAGTACGTATGCCAGTAAAAATTTAGATCTGGTAAAGTGTGTGCACGTTTCTTTTTTACATTGCAATCAACTTGAAATTGGTCCCAAATATCGGCGTAGCTTGGCAGGCCCAGGATACGCGCCCTTTTAAATACGCAAATCATATTGAAAGTAGCAATGTTCTTAAGCGCTGCACATTGTGGCCAAACACAGGACTGTATAATGTGCTTCTTTCTGGTGTTGGGAGCGATCATCAGCGGGTTGAAACTGCTGTGTGCTACAGGAAGTTGGATATACATTGCCAAAACAGACGAGTGTTTGAAAATATATAATTGCTGCAACTCTCTATAGGCAGGTGGTCCGTTCCTCCTCTGGCTTCATGTGTACACCACACCCAAAGTACAGTGCTCGGTGCCAGCGGATGAAATTATGTAACCTTGCAATCTTTTAAATGCTAACATCCCAGCATATCACAAAGGATACAAAAAACGTTGACTTTGTTTGACTACTCAATTTATTATTACAACGGAGCGCTTCTTGCGGTAGAAGCCAAATAGGTGACATCCCCCTCGGATCCTTTCGGTGACAGTGTGTGGCGACCACCCGCTGGTGCTGTCCGCATGACATGGCCAAGGAGTCACAGGAACATGTTTTGATATTATAAATCATTATTATGGACCATAAAATACATTGGCAAAAATCTAAATTTTGTGTCCATGCCTCGTTTTTTTTTTTTTTTTTACATTGTTAAAATCAGATGTTGGCAAAGCCCGAACGACCAGCTCATCCTCGACCTTGTGGGGCGGCGTGGTTGCGGCCGTGCCAGCAAACTTGAGGGTTCCGGGTTCTATCCCCACCTCCGCCATCCTAGTCACTGCCGTGCCTTTGTGTCCTTGGGCAAGATACTTTACCCACTTGCTCCCAGTGCCACCCACACTGGTTTAAATGTAACTTAGATAATAGCTTTCACTATGTAAAGCACTAAGAGTCACTAGAGAAAAGCGCTAAATAAATGTATTTCACTTCTCTTCACCTCTGTGTGTTGTCGAAGTATCCACAGCCTAGAGAGAATTTGAGACTTTTGGAGGTTCTAACAGGAGAGCTCAGATCATTCTTCTAAATAAACAGCAGGTGCTGCTGTAGTTCTGCCTCACCTATCCAAATTCACTTAAAGGCTTGCCATGTTTAATAAAAACAGAAAAAAAGTTAATTTATATTTCTAAACATTTTTGTTTCGCTCTTTTTTTTCCCTGCTCACATGCGTCATGGCCAATTATGTGATTTAAATTATCATCTAGCGCGCCCTGCAAACCAATGCCACAAATCAATTGAAGTCTTGTGGGAAATACTTTCATTAATCATAAATTTTCATCGATATAGCATAACATTTTTATTAATACATTACAGCCGTCTAGACATGAAATAACACAGAGTCACCGTTACACTCTTTTAATCCAGTGTAGTAATGCTGCTTAATGCTGAGCCAATCAGTGGCCACGATACTGAACAGCACACTCTGATAGGTTTGGTCATCTGTAGTAGCCAATACCACTGTAGTATTGATATTTGTAGTTCATTTAGCCATTTTTATGCTTGAAAATTCTTAATTTAGGCCAACAATATTGTTAAATAAGCTTTTTTTCCTAAATAGCTGATGGATAGTCAACAAACAAAATAGTTGTTAGTGTCACATAAGACTATGTGTGCATCCTCTAAGGTTCCATGGTACATGGCTTTACAGTTCAATACACTTTATTCCTTCCTACCTCACTGCCAGACAAATAAAAACGCAAAGGTCAGGTGTGGCAGGTGAAATAACATTGTTATATAACATCATCATGTGACGTTACAGCTAGTGCACGAGAATACCTGTAGGTAGATGGCAGCCTCCTGGTAGTTCATCTCCCAACTTTGCCGTAAAGACGCACTGTGCGCTCGGTGGGTTTGAGGCCCGGGTGTTGACACCACAGCGTTACTCATAATGTCATAATTCCCTGCACCTCCATCTAGAAGACATTTGTAGAATGTTAAAAAACCAGCATAGATTCTAAAACAAGTCTTAATACACAGTACACAAAAGACTGCCCGTACCATAACAGTCCAATTGCATCTGTGAGCAATAGGAGGAGATCACGACAGGACTTTCATTGCTACTCTGATCATCACTGAACGCAGCTGTGTGGCTGTTTAAACACTCCATTGATCCGTTTGGAGCTGTATGTGTGTGTGTTTGTCTCGGTAGTGGAAGTCCACAGCACAAATCATTCACAGTGTTACAGTCTTTTTCCACCTTCCACACACGTGGGGATACAGATGGTCCCACATTCCACTGAGGACTAATGTTAACTGCAGAAACATTGAAGTGCTGTGTTGTGTGAGTGTCCAGAGCACAAAACAATGCTTGTGATGATCAATACATTTAATTCGATTTTAAATTTGGAGCTCATGAGAGTCCAGGATAACACTGAAATGGTGCATCAGCAGAGAAAATTGAAGTTTGAGCATCTTGTCATGACATCAACGCTCACAAGGCATTCAATAGCTTAACACGACATGTTAAATTAGCTTTGATAGATCGCAAACACTCCCTTCATGTGTTCTTCTCCAGCTGCATGCTTATTGTGTACTTCACTAGTCTATCTGGTCGCTCCACCCACGCATAGTTCATGATCCAACTCCTTGGATTAAAATGTTGCCATAATTAACACACAAACTGGATCTTAAAAAAAGAATGCAGTCACAGCCGTGTGCTGTCCACCGTGACTGTGTGACACTGCGGTGTGAGAGATCAGATTCTATTCCTGCAGAGGCCCGCCTGTTGTCCACAGAAGTGATGTCCGCCAGGAGCCATTCCAATCCATCTTTTGCCGTGGAACAATAATAGAGCTAAAAAAACAGCAAGTGGTGTCAGACTATCACAATCTGCTTTCATGACGTTCACTGTTTTGTAGTGGTCTAAAGAGTCAACGACATGAGCAATAAAAACTGAACTCCACCCCTCTATCCCATCACGTGAGCTGTCATCTGACTTAAAACAACTGCAGCGTCTCTGAAGAATTCCAACTCCCAAACATTCCCTCTCTCCAGAAAAATCTCCCAAGGATAATCCACAGTAACAGAATGTTTTCTTTCTTATCAGACACTCCTACACATCCTGGAAAACAACCTCTTCTCTTCCTGTTCATTTCAAGACCCAGTCTGCTCACACACACACTGTGTACACTACAGGGCACAAAAAACATGCTACACGTGAGGGTTTGCTGTGTTGCCATTTTCTCCGATGAGTCACTTTGTAACCTTTATGAGGCAAACAGTACAAGCTGAGAAGACGCATGCATGTACTGCAAAAGTGGACTAATGGCAAGCTAATGAGCATTAAAAAAAAAACCTCACCAAGTACTTTATTAGTATGCATACATACATACATACATACATACATACATACATACATACAAAGAGTGGCTATTTTGAAGAAACTAGAACAGGGGTCCACAAACTTTTTGACTCGGGCGCCGCATTGGGTTAAAAAAAACTTGGCCGGGGGCCGGGCTGTGTGTGTGTGTGTGTGTGTGTGTGTGTGTGTGTGTGTGTGTGTGTGTGTGTGTGTGTGTGTATGTGTATATATATATATATTCCTCTCACACTAATTGACTGAAAGAGCGCGCACTTGCTGTGGCGTGAGCGCGATGATGTCACATTATCATTGGGAAAATGCATTTTTAGACAATATGATTTGACTGAGCGATTAGGAGACACTGAGTGTATAACAAGTGGTAGAAAATGGATTAGAAAAATATATTTATTTTTTTTTTCTTTTAAACTTAGGACTTCTCACGGGCCGGGTTTTGGACGCGGGCGGGCAGTAGTTTAGTTTGGAGACCACTGAAATAGAAAATAAATCATGTCTCAAATATTTCACCTTTTTTTGTTAAGTATATAACTCTACATGTGTTCATTCATAGTTTTGATGCCTTCAGTGACAATCTACAATGTAAATAGTCATGAAAATAAAGAAAACCCATTGAATAAGAAGGTGTGTCCAAACTTTTGGCCTGTACTGTATGTATGTATATATATATATATATATATATATATATATATATATATATATATATATATATATATATATATATGAGAGACACATTTAAAAGTGTAATTAACATGCGTTATGTCCACCCAGTCATATAGCAAAAATATAATGATAAAAACAACATGATGCAGTTTGTAGACTTAGTCAATCAATAATCTTTAGAAATAAAAATTCCTTGACATACTTCTTGTTTTGGACTAAATCTAAAGTGTGCCTATTGCCTAATAATGTGGCTAGTGAGGGCACACAGCCATATAGAAGTAAACAACAGTACTTAGCATACATACCATAGCATTATCCAATCATTTAAATCAAAGTTGTTGTGGTGTTTAAGCAGATGTTAATAAACATCATTCAATATTTACACATTAAAAATATACTGAAATAGTCGATCCTGATAGCTAAATATGGAGGTATCCATTTTTGGTGGTTTAAATGCCCCAAACCTAGACATGATACAAATGCAAAAAAAAAATAAAGATGCAACACGGAAATGTTGCAAATCAAAATTTCTGCAATCACGCTGATGTAGTACTAAATAAAATAATCATAATCCTTACACAGGTTTAAAAAAAGGTGCCGCATACAAGCGTTTTTTCGTGTCTTTCTTGACATCTCAGGGTCTAAGATGACCAATTTCTCGGTCTATGGCCACATCCTTCTACTATCCAGATGAGAGGCATGATATAAATCTAGAATTAACTTTCACCAGCTCAGAGGCAATGCGCCAGCTCACCGGCTCAATATGTCAATTTAGCAGCATTAGCTAGTTAGCTCTCTGTGATCACGGCACCACTAAATATAGTTTGTCTGCATTAGCGTTTATAACAACAATTTCGTTAAAACTTGGTTAAAGGTGCTGTTTGCAACTTCCTCACAATAACATTTTTCAGAGAAAAAAAATCTAACAAGAACACTACCGGCTAGCTTATGTTACCATTAGTGATTTAAAGGCCTACTGAAACCCACTACTACCGGCCACACAGTCTGATAGTTTATATATCAATGATGAAATCTTAACATTGCAACACATGCCAATACGGCCGGGTTAACTTATAAAGTGCAATTTTAAATTTCCCGCTAAACTTCCGGTTGAAAACGCCTTTGGATGATGACGTATGCGCGTGACGTAGCCAGTGAAACAGGAGTATCGGTAGCCCATTGAAGCCAATACAAAATAGCTCTGTTTTCATTGCATAATTCCACAGTATTCTGGACATCTGCATTGGTGAATCTTTTGCAATTTGTTTAATGAACAATGGAGACTGCAAAGAAGAAAGTTGTAGGTGGGATCGGTGTATTAGCGGCTGGCTGTAGCAACACAACAAGGAGGACTTACTTGGATAGCAGATGCGCTAGCCAACGCTAGCCAACGCTAGCCGCCAACCGCATCTGTGATCGGGTGAAGTCCTTCGTCGCGCCGTCGATCGCTGGAACGCAGGTGAGCACGGGTGTTGATGAGCAGATGAGGGCTGGCTGGCGTAGGTGGAGCGCTAATGTTTTTATCATAGCTCTGTGAGGTCCGGTTGCTAAGTTAGCTTCAGCGTCGTTAGCAACAGCACTGTTAAGCTTTGCCAGGCTGAGAATTATTAACCGTGTAGTTACATGTACATGGTTTAATAGTATTGTTGATCTTCTGTCTATCCTTCCAGTCAGGGATTTATTTATTTTGTTTCTATCTGCATCTGAGCCAGATGCTATCACGTTAGCTCAGTAGCTAAAGAGCTTCGCCGATGTATTGTCGTGGAGATAGAAGTCACTGTGAATGTCCATTTCGCGTTCTCGACTCTCATTTTCAAGAGGATATAGTATCCGAGGTGGTTTAAAATACAAATCCGTGATCCACAATAGAAAAAGGAGAGAGTGTGGAATCCAATGAGCCAGCTTGTACCTAAGTTACGGTCAGAGCGAAAAAAGATATGCATTGCACTGCATTCTAGCCCGTCACTCTAACGTTCCTCATCCACGAATCTTTCATCCTCACTCAAATTAATGGGGTAATCGTCGCTTTCTCGGTCCGAATCGCTCTAGCTGCATTGAAAACAATAGGAAAATATGAGGAGGCGAACAACTGACTACGTCACGCTACTTCCGGTAGGGGCAAGGCTTTTTTTTTATCAGAGACCAAAAGTTGCGAACTTTATCGTCGTTGTTCTATACTAAATCCTTTCAGCAAAAATATGGCAATATCGCGAAATGATCAAATATGACACATTGAATGGATCTGCTATTCCCGTTTGAATAAAAACAATTCATTTCAGTAGGCCTTTAACAGAACACATTTGTTTGAGAATTGTCTATATTTTTCACAATTACAAACTTTATGTAATACAATTTTTTTCTGCAGGCTCGAATAAAATGATTGGTGTTCACGGCGGTCACTCACACGGTCTTGTCAACACGTCTGGGCAGGGAGCGTGTGCACACATACAGTCCAAGAGACGCAACGAACAAGTTGCAGTCAGGTTGTTGTTATTATAGAATATACATTTGATGACAGCTAATGCTAACTATCCAAATTACTAGTATTAACTAACAACACCTAAAGCTAATGCACGAGTATGTGTTACCTACGTATGTAATTACGTCATTACGGACGAGTCACTATGGACTGGACTTTCGCTGATGTGTTGGATCCACTGTGGACTGGACTTTCACAATATTATGTCAGACCCACTCGACATCCATTGCTTTCGGTCTCCCCTAGAGGGGGGGGGGGGGGGGGGGGTTACCCACATATGCGGTCCTCTCCAAGGTTTCTCATAGTCATTCACATCGACGTCCCACTGGGGTGAGTTTTTCCTTGCCCGTATGTGGGCTCTGTACCGAGGATGTTGTTGTGGCTTGTGCAGCCCTTTGAGACACTTGTGATTTAGGGCTATATAAATAAACATTGATTGATAGCCGTGAGAAGGAGGGCTATACTGTGTAAAATACATTGGAAAGGTAGCGCCCTCTATAGGCATCTGTGTAAATGTTGCAAACAGCCCCTCTAATACTCAGATCGCAATATGTAAAAGGAGTATTGTTGGCTATTTTTAGAGGTATTTATGCAAGTAATAGTCTACTCCCATAAGCTGCATTGTTGGCCATATTTTACGACTTAGAATGCACACACACACAAAAAAAAAAAAGTGTTCTATTCTTACAGAGGGATTGTGAATGCTAGGCAAAATTCCAAAAAGTGCACTTCCACTTTAAAGGCGGGGTCCCCTGTAAACCCTGCAAATGTATGTTTTGTTTCGTGAACTTGCAGCATTTCTCTAATGCAGTTGTTTTGAGTTGTGTGTGTTTTTGTCATTTGGCCCTGTCGGCCACCGTACATTCGATCCAACAACAATAGGAACAAAGTAACACCCACTTATTAAAAGGCAGATATAACGTCACATGATTTGGTTGATTAAATACACTTTACGGGTTAAAACGAGTATTTACAATACATTTACTTACTCTCGTCTCCCCTCTCCGGTTCCTCGTTGAGTAAACCGCTGTTTGCATCGTCCCAGGTGAGGATGAGAGGCACGTCGTCGTCGTCAACAATCTCCATTCTGAACAAAATAAACAAATACTAGGTTAAATGAGAGAAACGTTACTCGGAAAAAAAGCTAGTTAACTACATAAATAGACTGTTTTGGTGGAAAACAGTATATCATGGCATTGGCTAACGCTAAGTTGTTAGCTTAACAAGCATATAGTACTTCGAAGTATTGTGGTGAACCATAACGAAAATAAATACGTAATTAAAATGTTAAGCAGGTTAAAAAACAAACATTAAATTGACTGTCGAGTAAGTATATAGTTTGTTGTTTACAGCTTTGGTCGTGTCCTGTCACGCAGGGGACATCTGTCACCGAGTCAGCAGGTCAGTGTCACAAGCCGTCCTTCTCCTGCTGCGTCCATCTCGGCATCTTCTCACCCCGGAGAACTGAATTATGTGCAAACTCCCAAATTATTAAGCCGCTTCTCTAAACAAAATGGGTGTTGTTACGACAAACTTTCCTGTAAACACTACATTAATTTACAAAAACAACCCGAGCGCTGCTTCTGAGTTAGGATTGTGTCCGTTTTTACGACACTTTCAGCGAATCACGGCAGTCTGTGACCATGTTGTATTTCAAAATAAAAGTGGCAGATATTGTAATACATGAATTATACATAAATACAAATATAATCCTTTCAGATCGAAAATATGATTTGGGCATAGGGTAATTTTAAAATCCTGTAGTAAATAAACAGGTTTGACTCCTATAATAGTATTCACTCAGCGTCAGCTATGTTGTCGGTATCATAGCAACTGTGTTTGGACGATCGACATGTCAAGTAAGTACAAAATAGCCTTTCTGACATATTTTCAACAAAGTGGAAATGCAGGGTGTTTTTAATATCAACCTAAAAATACGGTCGAAAGCTGAATACAAATTTAAACAGTTGAAGTTTAATTTGGATTTGTTAGAATGAATGAAGAGTATTTGCGAAGAAATGCATTTCGTTTGTTTTGAGAATCGTTAGTGACGTCATCATATGACGTAATAAGGCGCAAATATTTGGGGGATACCCACAGCCATGATATATTACTCTAAGGGAAATGGATAAATAGTGAGATTACATATTGAACATTTTATCTGGTCGTTTTATGTGTGGGGTTATAAATATAATTAATAATTATTAAGAACATTAATTAATGCATTATTATTTTCTTTTTTGCACCACCAGTGACACAGCATGTCTGACGATCAACTGATAGAGACAGACACGACCCAGCTCATATTCCCCGGTCTCCAACAAGATGACGACTGGGAGAGTGACCACGAGGTGCCGCTGCCCAGGCTCCTCTCTCCTGAGGCCCAGTCCATCTCCAACATACTGGAGAACTGCATCAGTCAAATAGAGATCGCAGCATCTCTGCCTGCAGTCCATAAGTCAGAACACTCGTCTGCTGAGGTACGTGATGAGCTCACAAGGGCTCTTGAGGTCCATCAGATATTAACCGAAAAGCTGGAAAAATCTAATGGTCTCAATGAGGAGCCAGGTGGACCACCAGAAAAAGAACTTGCAAAAAGGAGAAGGAGGGCTCAGCTTGAGAGGGACTTCAAGTACTCTGTCAGGGATCTGCTAAGGTTGTTCCGAACCCACCCTGATGCCATTTTGGGGTTTAAGCCAGACGTGGACATGGAATTAGGAGATGCTGAGCACACGCTCATTTTAGGATTAAAGCAATTTCATGGCCACATGATAGTCAGGTTGCAGACCAGCCCGGAAGAGGAAATACTGCTAGCCGTCGAGACGGTGTCACCTGACACGGATATGATCGTCAAACTGGAAGAAACAGCTGCAGCCATCATCCAAAAAGATGCAGAGGTAAGCAGTTATAAACACATTTTCAAAGCAAGAGATCTCCAACGGAGGTGGCGACTTGTCCAGGATGTACCCTGCCTTCCGCTTGGAAGGAACTGGGATAGGCTCCATCCAGAAAATAAGAAGACAAAGCAGGATCCCCACATTACCACATTTTCACATCTTCCATCCATCCATCCATTTTCTACCGCTTATCCCTCTCGGGGTCTTGGGGGGTGCTGGAGCGTATCTCAGCTGCATTCGGGCGGAAGGCGGGGTACACCCTGGACAAGTCGCCAACTCATCGCAGGGCCAACACATATAGACAGACAACATTCACACTCCCGTTCACACACTAGGGCCAATTTAGTGTTGCCAATCAGCCTATCACATCTTATCTTAACAATATTTTCTCCCCTTTCTTGCAAGTGTGTGCCATATCATCATCATTATTTATCATATGTTACATGATCTTGTTCTATTGTCATTTTTATCCTTTAATATTTTACTTATTGAGCTCTTATTGTCTTAAATTATGGGTTGAAGCACACATTTAATTCTTCCTGGCACTATCAACTATTTAAAAGGGACCTATTGCGCAAAACCAACTTTTCTTACCTACTTGTACCTGTTTTTGTGTATTTGGGATCCCAATAAGTCCAGCAAATTTTAAATCAAACCATGGAGGCATTGCGGAGATATTTATAAAATAATCTTTCCTTCCGTTATTCTTTGCCACACGAGCCGTTTGGAATTTGCTCTGACTCGTGACGTTTTCTGACCTGTGACATCTCCATATAAGGTAGAAATTTACCCGAAGACCTTTGAGCGAATCAGCCATTGTAGTTTGACATTGTAGTCCATGGGTCCCCAAACTTTTGGACTCGGGGGCCACAACATTGGGTTGAAAGAATTTGGCTGAGGGCCCGGCTATCTATTTTTGTGTCCATATCTACTGTATATGTATATATAATATAATATATCATATGTGTGTGTGTGTGTATATATTTGTGCATATATATATATATATATATATATATATATATATATATATATATATATATATATATATATATATATATATATATATATATATATATATATACATATATATATATATAAATTTAAAAAAAATAAATAAATATATATATATATATATATATATATATATATATATACATATATATATATATATATATATACATATACATATATACATATATATATATATATACATATATATATATATACATATACATATATATATATATATATATATACATATATATATTTATATATTTATATACTGTATATATATATATATATATATGCATAGGGTTACGGTTATATAACTGTGTGTGTACATACACTATATTGCCAAAAGTATTTGCCCACCTGCCTTGACTCACATATGAACTTGAAGTGCCATCCCATTCCTAACCCATAAGGTTCAATATGATGTCGGTCCACCTTTTGCAGCTATTACAGCTTCAACTCTTCTGGGAAGGCTGTCCTAAAGGTTGCGGAGTGTGTTTATAAGAATTTTCCACCATTCCTCCAAAAGCGCATTGGTGAGGTCACACACTGATGTTGGTCGAGAAGGCCTGGCTCTCAGTCTCCGTTGTAATTCATCCCAAAGGTGTTCTATCGGGTTCAGGTCAGGACTTTGTACAGGCCAGTCAAGTTCATCCACACCAGACTCTGTCATCCATGTCTTTATGGACCTTGCTTTGTGCGCTGGTGCACAATCATGTTGGAAGAGGAAAGGGCCCGCTCCAAACTGTTCCCACAAGGTTGGGAGCATGGAATAGTCCAAAAAGTTTTGGTATCCTGGAGCATTCAAAGTTCATTTCACTGGAACTAAGGGGCCAAGCCCAACTCCTGAAAAACAACCCCACACCATAATTCCTTCCCACCAAATTTCACACTCGGCACAATGCAGTCCGAAATGTACCGTTCTCCTGGCAACCTCCAAACCCAACTGCTCGGCCATGGAAACCCATTCCATGAAGCTCTCTGCGTACTGAATGTGGGCTAATTGGAAGGTCACATGAAGTTTGGACCTCTGTAGCAACTGACTGTGCAGAAAGTCGGCGACCTCTTTGCACTATGCGCTTCAACATCCGCTGAGCCCTCTCTGTCAGTTTACGTGGCCTACCACTTTGTGGCTGAGTTGCTGTTGTTCCCAAACTCTTCCATTTTCCTATAACAAAGCAGACAGTTGACTTTGGAATATTTAGGAGCAAGGAAATTTCATGACTGGATTTGTTGCATAGGTGGCATCTAAGCCAGTTCTACGATGGGAATCATTGAGCTCCTGAGAGCGGCCCATCCTTTCACAAATGTTTGTAGAAACAGTCTCCATGCCTAAGTGCTTGATTTTCACCAAATAACCACCATTACATGTAATGTAGACCACAAGGAAGTGTTTTAAATGTAGAAAAAATAGTTCCCCTTTATTAGGTTCCTGCTATATAAGGCACTTTGGGCTGTATAATGTTAGTTAAGGGGTTGTTACCATTGTACTTTAAGTGGTACAAATTAATAAGGTGCAACAATGGACCTGTACTGAAGGGTACAGAAATGTCTCTCAAAAATGTACAACCCAAGCAACAAGCAATGTAACCTTTTAGGTACACGCTGGTACCTCGTATTTTTGAGAAACTGTTCATAAGTCCCTCTACCTTGACAGAGGCTGAAGATAAACAAGCATAATGTTGTCAACACTATCCGTCAGTGAGTAATGTGTTATTTTGGAATGGCCCAGCCAGAGCCCAGGCCTAAATACAATTAAATATGTACCCGTAGTGTTGCTGTGCTGGGATTGGTTTGGAATTGGAATATCATGTATTATTATTGTGATAGTGTGTGTTATTTTGTTGGACTGATTTATATCCTGTGTGATTTTTGTAAATAAAATAGAGAAAAGAAAAAAAATCTGTGAGGGCTTTGTACAATTAAACAAAAGTAGAATCTTTTTCTGCAGTTAATGCAGTTTTTGCGTGACTGTGTTCAAAGCGTCACTTTTTTAACAGCATATGAATTATATGGTGGTCTCATCTTTATTTTATTTTTTACATCAGACAGCGGTGGTGTGTGGACTTTTTATATCCATTGTTCATTCATCCCAACATTAAAGATAGCAATATAAAAAAAATAAGATCATGTCTGACCTCTCCCCAATGCCTTAGATTTCCAAGAAGACAGATGACCTCAGCATTTTGGAACGCCGCCTTCAGGAGAGCCAGACGAAAGAAGTGGACTGGTGGCTTGTTGCAGACAAACAGTGTCAGTCCCTCATTAAGACTTCGCAGGTGAAGCAGGCCAGCTTCCAGCAGGAAATCGACAAACTCAACATTCGCCTCCACACGATGACGCTGAAATACAGAGAGGGCGAGAAAGTACTACAAGAGGTGCATTCACTTGGTTAATGAGAGTTTACATCATTTATTTAGCTGGGCTTGTTGGGTTTTTTTTAAACGTTTTCCTCTTTGGCAGATAAACGAGAATGTGGAGATGGAAATTGAATACTTGATCCAAAAGTTTGATGATGAAATAGAAGAGCACCAGGTACAAACTTTAAATACTCATTGTTTATGTCTTGTAACACATGTATTAGTTCAAACACTTACAATTGTGAACCAATATTAATCACAAGATTGCTCTCGATTAATCACGATTGATATTTTTACATACAGTAGTACTTCAACTTACGAACTAAATTGGTCCTGGGACGGAGCTTTTAACTGAAATCACTTGTGTCTCAAATCAATCTCTAATTGAAATTAGTTGAAATCAATTTAAATGATGCTGGGCCCCCCAAAATAGCACAGTTTTAACATTTAACATGTACTTAAAAAAACAAAAAAAACATTCAGATAAGAAATATTGTATAAAACAATGCAATAGAATGTATTTCTAACAACTACAGTAGTTTAATGAAGTAATATAAAAATAATGTACAGCATTAGCTTGGAGAGTGAACTTATACTATGGCTCCTTCGAGCTAATGATGTGTGGATCGATACTGGAATATATATAGATACTGCAGATACCACATATTTTTGTTCTAATATCAATGCTCAAATCAAAATATCGATATTTTAGTTCAGGGGTGTCCAAACTTTTTTCACCAAGGGGCCGCATGCTGAAAAGTCAAAGTATGTGGGGGCCATATTGATATATTTTTTAATAATAATAAAAAAAAAGAAGCTAAAAACAGATATTGTGTCAGTTTTGTATTTTAGGTGACTAAGTATATTATCATTAATAGTTAGAACCTTTCAGATTTTTCTCATTACATGCTAATTGTTTTGCTCTTTTTTTCAAACATTTTTACTTGTTTTATTCCCATGTAATAGTAGAATAATAATAATAATATATAATAATAATGACAATTATAATAATATGATTGTGTAACAGCATAACTTAATGTGTTAAAAATATCTGCCTGTACGAAAATACCAATGTTCCGTTACATAATTAAGTGTTTATTATTGTTATTGCAATTTTCAAATTACTTCATAAGTTAGTATTTCATTTTTTTATTAACTAACTAACTAACTAACTAACTAACTAACTAACTATACTTTGTTTATATTTAAAGTATATTTTATTTTGTATTTTGAGAACTTCTAATATTTTAAATCAGGGGTGTCTAAACATTCTCCACCAAGGGTCGCTTACTGAAAATGAAAGGTCAAGTATGGGGAGGCCATTTTGATATTTTTTTATTTAAACAAATTCTAAAAACAGATATGATATATATAATGTAATGTGATTAGGTTTATTATTATTATTAATTATTAGTTTAAAAATGTGTTGGGTGGCTCTCACGTTAGAAGAAGTTGGGGGGTTAATCATTTTGCAATGCAGTCTGCTGAAAATCATGGAAATTGCCACTCTACGAAGCAACTGACGCTGTGCTCAAAGGTAGGATTTCCAAAACACATTTTAAGATACTCAACACTCTACTGCCATGTGGCAGCTAAAGTTGATAGTTCAGCCCCCCTCCCCCCCCACACACAATTTGTCACATTTCACGTGTCAGGTAGACCATTCACCGCAATGAATGGGGCCATTTCATTGTACCTGTTCAGTCATGTTTTTATTTTTATTTTTTTTGGAGAGGACTATCATGGTGTTTAGTGTCTTCTATATTGACTTGCTTGGTCGTGCAGCCTGTCACTACCTGATCAACCGCACATTTGCGCACAAGTCAACATTTTTCCTCAGATTAGTAATCAATGTTTAATTTTGCTAGTCCTAGTGTTTACTTCCCAGTAACAGACATAGATAGAAGCTTGGCTATAGTGAATATGTCACTCTGTCTTCTTACTACAAGAACTGCATTTTAACCATTGCGATTCTCTAAAACGATGAATGAATTGTTGAAATATAAACTTTAAAATGGTAAGTGACCGTCTTTCTCTTTATCTCCCAGGCTGAGCTGGAGTTATGTCAGATTGATGTAGAGAGGGAAGAAGGAGAATGCAACAGACTGGAGAAGCCCTATGCTGACCTAGAGAAGGAGTACAACCGCATCATGGAGAAGCGGCGGTTGGCGGAAGAGAAAAGAGTTACAGAGTTGAAGCTCAAAGTCACTCTTTATTGCCAGTCCTGGTGGAGGGGATACTGTACCCGCCGGGAGTTGGCTCTTAATCCCATGAAGCCGAACAAGAAGGGCAAAAAGAAGGGCAAGGGGAAGGGCAAAGGGAAGAAGAAAAAGAAGTAGTCCCAAAATAAAATGACAACAACACTGTGTGAGCAGCAGCAGGTTTGTAGTATGGGAAACATGCATTAATAGATGTTTGATTATTAATAATCAATATCGATGGGGCACAGGCAACTGATATGTTGGGTATACCAGCTGCTGCTTTGTGACCACAAGATATCGTACTGCTGAATATTCAATGAGAGGCGGTCACTGATTAACTTTCATAAAGGTTTTAAATACCCTTATTTTTTTTAATAAATCAGATTTTAAAAAATTCTAAATGGTGTAGATCTGTTTTTGGATTATGTATTTGTTAAGTGCAGAATTCTGAAGATTTATCATAGATGTTGCACACACTGAGCCCCTCAGTGCCGTAGTGGTCAAACTCACTTTCAAATGTTGATAAATTATAATCCAAAATGTACATTTTGAACTAGTTAACCTTTTGTATTATTATTATTAAGGAGTTATGATCATGATATATAATATTATTTGCAAAAGTAATCTAACACACTTGCCATTGCTTTTTATTTGAAATACAATTCATAAAACAAAACAAAACAATAGAGAGTGAGTTTAGCCACAATAACACTGAGGGTCTTAATTACTGTGAAAAAGTTAAATCATGCATGGATTAAGCAACTATTTATTTCGCTGCTTATTTATCTAAACTGGGGGGTTTTCGGAGGAGCGGGTCACAATTCCATAATCTATGCAGTAAGAAGATTATGTATTTGTGAGACAAAGAGAATATTATTGTGAGAAGCTAGCATCTCTGGGGAATTATGTAAAAAAATACATCTAAATTAAGATGTGTTATCTGATTTGTTTTTATGCCATTTCTCTTAATCCAAAAAAATAGGCAAAGGAAAACATATATAACAATGAAAATGAAAGAAAATAAGGATGTATAAGTTGTGTAGAACCAACAATACATTTATTGTATAATAAAAAAACATGTTTATATTCTATTTAGCAACCAGCAAGTCATGGAAGTAGAATTGTCTCACTTATATATATCAATATGATATTAATACATATGCATATATTAATAAATATACAAATACAAATGTGATATACAAATAAATAATTTGTATAAAAAAATGCATATTTGTAAATATATTTTTGGGATTTGAAAATATATACAAATAAAATTTATAAATATAAAAATGTGACATAAAAATAAATCAAGAATTTGTATAAATAAACGTGTATTTGTAAATCCATCCATCCATCCATTTTCTACCGCTTATTCCCTTCGGGGTCGCGGGGGGCGCTGGAGCCTATCTCAGCTACAATATATTTTTGATATTTTAATATAAATATGCTTGATTTTGTATTTGTATTTGTATTGAATTTGCACATGTGGATCGCTGTTTTGCTTTTGTGTCGATGAGACATTTCTACCACAAATCAGATGCACAAATAAATGTGACCTATACACTCCCCTGAACAACCAGCAGAGGGCACTGCAGCCAGAGCAGTCTGGGTCACAGAGCATTATATGCATTATATGCAAAATGCCCGGAGTTCTCTGCACAAAAACAATCCACGTCTTTACAGAGAGAACGCACAACGGGTCATAGCTAGCTAACGTTAGCGTTGTATTAGCTAATGCCAATTTATCCAGTTAATCTGAAAGACCGTGCTAGCTGCTTATTTTATTGTATCAATGCCATTTATTGACCTGTCCCGATGTAGATACTGATCTCTTATCTGTGCAATGTGTGGCTGGTTGTTCAGGGGAGTGTGTAGGTCACATTTTATTTGTGCATCTGGTTTGTGGTAGAAATGTGTCATCGACACAAAAGCAAAAAAGCGATCCACATATGCAAATTCAATACAAATACAAAATCAAGAATATATTCATATTTAAATCTCTAAAATATATTTACAAATACATGTTTATTTATACAAATTCTTGATTTATTTGTATGTCACATTTTTATATTTATACATTTTATTTGTATATATTTTCAAATCTCAAAAATATATTTACAAATATGCATTTATTTATACAAATGATTTATTTGTATATCACACTTGTATTTGTATATTTATTAATATATGCGTATGTATTTATAACATGTTGGTATGTATAAGTTGATATAAGTGAGACAATTCTACTTCCATACAAGTACACAGTTTTCACTTTATATTGGAAAACCTATGGAGGCAAATACAGTCACAATAATGTTTTCATAAAGTTACAGTGTTATGTTCTGTGTTGTTGCTATGTGTGGTACTTTGGTGTAATTTGACAATGTCTTTGTGGTCCTGGATGAACATCTTGATCTACAAAAAAAGACAGAACAACTGTGAAATGTGTTTAGAGCAGATCTTTCTCAGTGCTCATTGTCAAAGTGCAAACCTTGTCCAGTTGTGTCTCAGTGTCACCCAGAGCCACACCTTTTTCTCCCTCCACAACGCCGCCTGTCGACTCATAGAGGTTGAGCGTCGCCATCTTGATCAAGCCCAGCAGGAGCGTTTCCTTGGCTGCTGTGTCCTGGATATGTTTCCACATTGTCTCCTGTGTGAGGTGAACAGAAGGAGACAACACAGGAGATGACAATTCTCACAATAAAAAAACAAAACACTTTGTCCAGTGAGGATTAGATTTGATACCCAATGTTCCACTTCAGGTTGGGCCCTCTCCAGTTTGCGATGGAGCTGTGACAGTTGGTTGCTGTTGTGCAGAAGCATCAAGTGATGCTGGCTGTTAAAAGCTAGCAGGGATTTCCTGTGGTGGTCCACCTGCTCCTCGTCTTGCCTCTGCTTCTCACACAGCTGTTCTCGGATGCGGAGAAGACTCTCCAGCTGACCTGCGAGAGATGCCTCGTCTTCAAACTGTAACACAAACACAATTACATTTACTAGTTACCTCAAACATGTCAGCGAGTCCCATAATGTCTTTAGCCCAGTGTCGTGAAAGTTTGGGAAAAATACCTAGATTGTATCATAACTGTGTTTATTCATCTGTAAAGCAAAGCCTTTACTTCAACACTGCTCTCCCCATTTTTGTTTATTAAAATGGATGGATGGATATTGTGATGTGTCATTGGGTTTTATAAAAGGTGTTATACTGTCTACATATTTGTTATTATTGTAAAATGTCAAATGTGTTTTCCAAAGACGACTTTGTATCTTAAAAGGACTCACCAAAGAAAATGTGTTGAAATTCCGACATTTAATACAGTGAGAATTTTTTTTAGATGAAAGCTAATTGTTATGCTTGAAGTTGCAAACAATAATTTGCATTACAAGCCTCACCGCCATTAGTTGGCATTGCAAATATCACAGTGAACCCTGTAAGATTCGCCCAAAACATCATGTCTTTCTCTCTGGCATTAGCCTATAGTGAGAAATGGACATATCTTTGTTGTCTAACCATTGGAAGGAAGAAAGTGAGTGTGAAGGACAGTGCTGAGAAGAACAAGTGATTATACACATTGAATTAAATAACTAAATCATCAATAATGTGACGTGGCAAAGCAATTTGAGCGTATCACTGGTGATCTGCACCATACTGAAGCAGAATGAGTCTAACACCAGCCAAGAATGTTGAAATAATACCAAATCGGTGAACATTTATCCAGGAAAATATGGGAAAGCTTTGACAGAGAAGCAGCTGGAGGGAGATAACGTAGAAGTCCAATCTCCAAGGTAAATTCTGTACATTATTATTACATTTGTCATGGTTGCGCATAATTGCTGGTGGCGTGACCCCAAGATACATAGATGGTAGACGAAGTGCAGAAAAGAAAATATCTTAAAAGGGGAACTGCACATTTTTGGAATTTTGTCTATCATTCCCAATCCCTATGTAAGACAAGACCACATAGGTTTTTCTTTTTTTATGCATTCTAAATTGATAATACGACAAGTACGAGGTGGCTAACAATGCAGCTAATGGGAGTACTCTATTGCGTCCATAAAACCCTCTAAATAACCATAAAAAAACCGGTAACAATACTCCATTTATGTCTCGTGACCTGACGATTAACTAAGTATTAGTGACATTGTTATATTATAAGCGCTAACCCAGCCAAATTACTTTTAGTGGCACCGTAATCACAGAGCGCTAATGAGCTTATGCAGCTACAGTGTTGACATATTGAGCCGGGGTCCGGTGAGCTGCTACATTGCCTCTGAGCTGATGAAAGTTAATTCTAGATCATGCCCCCAATTTGGATAGTAGAAGGTTGTGGCCCTACATTGAGAAGTTAGTCAACTTTGACATCAAACTTAGATATGGAGATGGCGAGAAAGACACAAAAAACACTTGTTTGCGGCCACCTTTCTTTTTTTTATATCTCCGGGTGGATTATGATTAATTCTTCATCTAAACAGGAAGATATAAACATCCCATCAGTCAGCAGTCATCGGTGAGAGCAGACATTGTACAGTAAGTATTCTAAAAATTATGTTCATAGTTTGTATTTCTTGTTCATCACTTAGCAATACTGCTGCATAATGCTTAGTGTTTCACTAAAGTGGGATCTGATTAGCAAACGGCTTGTAAAAGTTGTAGATCATCCTCCATATATTTAGGCTAAAACAAGTAAATATTACATGTTATTATAAATGTGCCTGTTACTAAATTACATACATATTTACAGAGTGTATATAAAATATTTGCAGTTTTTTTAGAGTGCTTTATAGGCTGAACAGAGCGAATCCCTTTGGCTCCATTGTCAGATGACCTTTGCTAACGTTTATTAGAATGCATAAAACCCCCCAATTATTAACGACTCTGATTCTTTGATCATCATTATGTTAAGTTTGACATCATAACTCTGTTGTTTTGTCAACTTGCCAGCTACTTCTAACAGCTTGCGTGTGTGAATGGCAGGAAAAAAAGCTGTGACTCTCTTTGGGAGAAGCTGTTCGGCACCACCTGTTATATAATATAAAACAACATGTCTTTTTCAGACTGTTTTCTTAGAGAAAAAGATACAGATGAGATCTGGTATCCGGGTCAGTATTGTAATAGTACTTTGTCATGCCCGGATTGCTAATAATCAAATGTAAATAATCAAATGCAGATACTTTTTCTTATGCCTTCTGATCTCTCTCTCTCTCTCTCTCTCTGTCCACTACTTGATGTCCATATCCTACCCCCCCCCCCTCCCCCTCCACACCCCTGATTGTAAATAATGTAAATAATTCAATGTGATTATCTTGTGTGATGACTGTATTATGATGATAGTATATATGATAGTATATATCTGTATCATGAATCAATTTAAGTGGACCCCGACTTAAACAAGTTGAAAAACTTATTCGGGTGTTACCATTTAGTGGTCAATTGTACGGAATATGTACTTCACTGTGCAACCTACTAATAAAAGTCTCAATCAATCAATCAATCAATCAATCAATCAGAAATTCTTATGTGCTTTCACAATTTACTACATGCTGTAGAAGAACATATACAGTATTATTGTGCAGTATATGTTGTAAGGGTACACACCTGGGCTGTCAAACGTGTGGCCCACGAACAGGTTTAATCTACACCGCAAGATCAGTTCGCTAAATATAAAAATAAGCTGCATTTGTTTTTAATGAAATTAACTGCTGTTTTAAATAAACTGCTGTTTTAAATGTGTCCACTGGATGTCACAATAGCAATTCAAGTGTAACCCACATCACACATGACATTGTTTAAAGATAAGAGCCTTCTGGATTTGCTGCCACTACTCCAATCAGCGCAGGCACAAGCAATCAGCTGCTCCTTTTGTGGCTGGCAGCAGTATCGACGCACAATACCTCCGTGACAGTCTCTAACTGTCGCTCGGGTTCCCTGGACCATCAAAGGAAGACATGTTGCGGCAGGTTTAGACTTTCGTTTATTTTTCAATAAAACCAAGTCTGTTGCGGATTGCTTTTCAGCACTTACCGTTTCCTGCTCGCTCCTTCGCCTGCTTTTCAGCCGCGTCCGTCCCGCTTGCTTTTCAGCCGCATCTGTCGTCGTCTGTCTCGGGCTCTCCTCCTCTGTCGCTCCGCGTCAGCTTCCCCCTTGCTCCTTCCAGTCTCTCCCCTTTTCTTCAGCGAGAGGAGATTGGATGATTGTGCCCAGGTGCGCGGATCGCGCACCTGGGCACGATTGTGGCGACGCTCCTGGCGCGCCCCGCCTCGCCGCTCATTCGACGTCCACGCCTCCTCGCCGCCATCTTGGGCCGGGCCCCGGCGTGCCCTGCCTCGCTGCTCGCTCGCCGGCCCCACCTCTCCACAACCTCCTTTTATTGTAAATTATCCATTCAACGGATAAAATAACGAAACGGTAAGATGCAAAGACTTGAGTCTACTTGACCATCATCTTTGTAGTAAGAGTTCCATGCAGTGCTTGCAATTGGCTGAATGCACGATGTGCACCCTGAACTCCATTGGAAAAATGTGTGTTTCTACATTTGTTGTGTTTGTTCTATTTTATTTCATGCTTAAATCTCCTGTGTTAACATTGGTATGTAGTTATGTTACCTTGATTTTGGTGGCTTTAGTGTCATTTTGACGATTGTTTTGATTATATTATAATTGTAATATTTGAATGATCGATAAATGAATGTGTTTTGGCAGTTTCGGATTTCACCAATGCGGCGCTTTGAGAAAACACTGGGTTGCTTTTCAAAACACGTTTTAATGGTGAACTGCCAACAAGAGAATCCTAAACAGGAAGTGCTCTAAGTTTAATGGCTTTGTAAATACATTGAGACAAAGTCTAAGTTCATTGTGTTCTTCATGGTGTTTTTGAAACCGCACCAATTTTTTCCTCAGAATTTTCAACTAATAGCGTTTTGCCAAGATAATTATTTGTGATGTGTACATTTTTAGAATGTGCTTGTTTTATTTTTGGCCAAAGTAGGACAAAGAAATCAATCTGAAATTGTCCTTATTTTTAAGTTTTAATGCTATGATTTTACCAGCCCGCCCTACATGGGAATAGCATACATATTACTGAATATTATGCAATTTACTTCAACTTTGGATCCAAAGCACTGAGGAAAGGATAAGAGAGCTAAAATTTTAATCAGAATCAAATTAATATACATACAGTATGTACTTATGCTCTACGGTGTTAGCATACTGCACATACTTTTGTACAGTACAGTATACCAAATGTTCCTGTACGGCACATTTATTTAAGCATCTTTTTATTGCCTTACCTGTGTTATTTTCACCACCTGCTTCATGAAGTTCTTATACACAGTGTCTCTGTGCATGTGATGCAGGAGCTGCTGTTTCATATGCTGCAGGTGGGCATACTCCTCTTGTAGCATCTTCACCTCAGTCTCTTTCTCACTTGCTTCTTTCTTCTCCTTCTCAGCTTTCTTCATGTTTTCATCAGCATCTTGCTCCTTCACAAAGGGAGATGTTGACTTTAGGGGGTTCAGTGCTCCAACACAAAAAATATAGGATTATGGGACTGTACGAAGGATTTGTGTGTATTGTGAACTAAAACCTTGCTGTTGTTCAAATGACTCAACTTTATTCTGACACAAAGTCACTCAAGGCTAGAGCTTTTTTTTTCTAAATGCATACTTCATATGTCATTGTAGCTCCTTTACATCACTTTATGAAGAATCAATAAAGAACGCTAAATTTTGACACACAAATACAGATAGAGTAAGTGTGAAGTTGTATTTCATTCCATGTAAAAAAGGCTTAATATATCTACAACACTTGAGTATTGATTTTTATTTTTTATGTTTTTTGGGTTAGTACCATGATTTCTTGCATTCTATGATAATGATGATCACAGCAGAGACACAGAATGATCATGTTTTTAAGCGCCGTCAGAGCACCACTAAAATGTTTGAAACCAATGTGTGCATTTTAAATGTACAGCTCATAATAAGTTATAATTTCCTGAGTAAACTTTGTACTCAACTTGTTTAAAAACTACCACGTTAAGCTGTTGTATACCTTTGGAAAGGTATTAAAGCTTGACAGTAGATCTTTGGCCTTCTTTGCTTCCTTGAGCAGCTCCACTTCACGCATTTGCAAACTCTCCAACTTCTATAACACCACAAACAAAAAATGTTTTTTATTAATATTAAATCATCACTGTTTCAAGTAAAAAAACAAATGGTGGAACACAATGCATTACATATATATACATATAGTATAGGAGGATAATATTCATTTAGGGGCAGCACAGTGGCAGAGGGGCTAGTGCATCTGCCTCACAATACGAAGGTCCTGAGTAGTCGTGAGTTCAATCCCGGCCTCGGGATCTTTCTGTGTGGAGTTTGCATGTTCTCCCCATGACTGCGTGGGTTCCCTCCGGGTACTCCGGCTTCCTCCCACCTCCAAAGACATGCACCTGGGGATAGGTTGATTGGCAACACTAAATTGGCCCTAGTGTGTGAATGTGAGTGTGAATGTTGTCTGTCTATCTGTGTTAGCCCTGCGATGAGGTGGCGACTTGTCCAGGGTGTACCCCGCCTTCCGCCCGATTGTAGCTGAGATAGGCTCCAGCGCCCCCCGCGACCCCGAAGGGAATAAGCGGTAGAAAATGGATGGATGGAGGGATATTCATTTAGGGCAGTGCTTCTCAATGATTTTATGTTATGCCCCGCCCCCCACATACAATAGAACGAAGAAAACAAAAAGCTGCGCACTGCAAAACGTGCTCATTGTAGCCATTAATCCTGACTTCCTCATTTTAATTTTAAAAAATCAGCAAAACCTGTTTTAATCATTTTTGTTTTGCAGGTTTTATATATTGTGCTCCTGAGTAAAGTTTGTCATGAATTTACATTTATTTATTCTTTTTTTTTTAATATATCAAATGGTTCAAGTCGGTCAAAAAATGTTTTTAGTTTAAATAACGATTATATTTTTTTAAATTTCAGGCAAATTGATGCACTTTATATATTTTCTGTTACAGATGTTAATAAAGGTATTGTTTGTTGATCTGTATTTCTTTCTTTTATCTTTAATGTTAGGAAGGATACAATGTTATGCACTGGTGTACTTATAACAATTGTATAAACAATTGATCGACAATTGATATAGAATGAGGGGAGGACGTGAAACCAGGAAATGGAGGTGGAGAAAAGAGAAACTGCCGTACTTACTGCACAGGCAGAAAAGCAAGCCCAAATAAGCTACTACCCATTCAAAAACATGCCCAAAAAAGTGTAACCCACGACCAGGGTTTTGCAGAATTACTTTTGAAAAGCAATTCATTATAGTTACTCGTTATTTAATTGAATTAGTAACATAATTACTTTTTTACAAATGTAGTTATTTACTAAGGAAAGTAATTATTGTGTTACTTTTCAAACACAAAAAAACCCTAAAATATCTGATATGTGCAGTTGAAAGACGTTTCATGAAAGCAGTGTGTGTGATTGAGTGCCTTTAAAAGGCGTTGCTTGTTGCCAAGTGACGTATGACGTCAGCGAGAGAGTCAGACAAAGCAGCATTAGCTCAGCTGCGTTTGGTAGCTCTTGCGAGACCGCAGCTTTGTTGAATCTTTTTATTGAATTGTGTTACCTCTGGTTAACAAAAAGATTGAATCTGCTTTGATGTCTGTCTTGTCTCTTTGTCCACAAACGGGGTATTGTTAGATTGCAAGCTTATCACTTCAATCATTGATTTGTTTATTAATCCCACGTAGCAGTAGTAGTGGTAGTAGTAGTTGTAGTGTGCGCATGAGTGTGCTTACTCACATGTTGTTTGCTCTGTGATGTTGCCTTTTCCTATTTGTTATCAAGTTCATTTTGGTGAGGTGCTGCTTGTTGTTTTTACTAGCAAAAAGATATGTCCTGCATTGAGATTGCTGTACTTATAAAGCTGTCATGTTGAGATAAAACCACATAAAAAGTAGTGTGCCACGTTACATTGTCCAACTTTAAAGACATGAGCAGGACGCCCAGAAGTAAGTTGGCTGACTTTTAAAAAGGCGGAAGAATTAAAAGCAAATTTTTTTTTTCATGTTTATGCTAAACACGTAATGTCTTACAATTACAGACAGAGCAATCTATGACCTTGTTCACACTGCAGGTCAATTGCGATTTTTTTGCCCATATGTGACCTGTATCAGATTGTTTCTTGTCAATGTATACAGTACAATTCGGAATATTTCAAATCCGACCCAGACCGCTTTCGTATGTGGATATAAAACGGATATGTGTCGAATGTGACTGCAGTCCGAACGCTCCGGTCGCGTTCATCCGAACAATACGTCATCAAATTGCGATAAGCGTCATAATTATTCGCCAATATAAACGGTTGCAAAACAAATAGTTGACAAATTAGTACAAAACAGGCGAAAATAATGTTTTAGGAACTCACTCCTGTCTCCGGCTGCTCGCCCACATGCTCTTCAGAGCAAACATCAAAGCAAATGTCATACAAACGGCGAGAGCCAAAATGCTTGACCTCTTCCTTCTTTATCTTCTAAGTACAATGATTTGTCAGAAAAAGTTTACTTTGATTGAACAAAATCTTTGGAATTTCCACAAATGCTGCAGGACTGAGACCAACTAGAATTGAAGCCATGTTTACTTCTGTAAACACTGCAGCACGTGTGACGCCATGACGTCATGGCTACACGCGGGTCAGATTGTGTTTACATTAGACATTGCATTATTTTGTAACGTGAATGATTATAAAAAGATCGGAAGTGACAAAAAAAAAAATCACAATTACCGGTAGACATCCTACCCTGCAGTGTGAACGTAGCCAATGTTATCATAGGTCTGGCTCCACTTTTGTTCTATAACTTGCAGCATTTATTATGTTTGCAGATGATACAAATATATATTGTTCAGGAGAAGACTTGAAGGAAGTGTTGAGGATTAAGGATTAAGCTTCAGCTAAAAAAAAAAAAAGGTTTGATATTAATAAGTTATCAATAAATGATAAGAAAACTACATTTACGGTGTTTAGTGGTGCAAAGACAAATTGTGGAGCAAAATTAAAATTAAATCAAGTGGAAATTGATAGAGTATATTAAACTAAGTTCTTGGGAATAATAATTGATCATAAATTATGTTGGAAACCACAGATTGAATATATAAAGGGAAAAATATCCAAATCCATTGCTATTCTTTATAAAGTAAGACACATGCTGAATAAGAAATGTATGCATATATTATATTATTCTTTAATTTTTTCATATCTTACATATTGTGTTTAAGTTTGAGGAAATGTCTATAAAACAAACATAGACCCAATAATTAAACTTCAAAAAAGGGTCATTAGAATAATACACAAAGCGTGCTACTATGAACCTACCAATCCATTATTTATATTTAAGTTAAAGTTAAAGTACCAATGATTGTCACACACACACTAGGTGTGGTGAAATTTGTCCTCTGCATTTGACCCATCACCTTGATCACCCCCTGGGAGGTGAGGGGAGCAGTGGGCAGCAGCGGTGCCGCGCCCGGGAATCATTTTTGGTGACTTAACCCCCAATTCCAACCCTTGATGCTGAGTGCCAAGCAGGGAGGTAATGGGTCCCATTTTTTGTAGTCTTTGGTATGACTCGGCCGGGGTTTGAACTCACAACCTACCGATCTCTTATATGTTCTAATGTGTTAAAATGTTCAGATATTGTGTTTTTAAAAACAATAGAAATTATGTTTCGAGTAAAGAACAATAGCCTCCCATCTTTTATTCATAGGTTATTTAAATTAAGAGAAGAAAACTATTATTTACAAGGGATATTGATTTTTGAAATATGTAAAGAACGAATATAAAATATACATGTATTTCAGTTTTAGGAGTTAAATGATGGAACAAGCTCAGTGATGAGTTGAAGACATGTAGTTCTTTGTTAAGGTTTAAGAAAGCCTTGAAAGGTGAAATAATGGAAAATTATAAAATATAGCAACGATTACTTCCATTCCATTGATTTTTTTGAACGTTCATGTTCCAGGCAATCTAATTTTCAGTGAATGTATAGGATAGGCAAATATAAGCCTTGGCTTCAGTCTATTCCTTTTTCGGTCATTCTTTTTCTTTTAGTGTGTGTATGTGTATGATTGTTAATATGTATAATCTGTTAAATTGATCACACAAAATGGTTGATTATATGACCGAAATAAATTCATTTAATTAATTCATTCATTTCTCTAATGCAGTTGTGTTTTGCAATTGTGTGCGTTTTTGACATTTTCAGTATTTTTCGTTCGCATTCATTTTTTGATCTTACGGCATTTTCCATCTGTTTGTTTGCTTTCAGTTTTGGATCATTTCTGTGACTTATCATAAATTTGTCTTTCACTTTTAAATTAAAAAAGTACATACGAAAATCCAAACATTTTGTAGACCTAACCAATGTGTTGTTTTTAATATCTTTGGTATACCAACCATATGACTTTATACAGTACATACATGAATGCAGCTGAGATAGGCTCCAGCACCCCCCGCGACCCCGAAAGGGACAAGCGGTAGAAAATGGATGAATGGATACATGAAACTGGGCTTTTAAAAAACTATTTAAAACATTTTTTTTTTTATTGCAAGTCATAGCTCTGTGAATTATTTTTTTATATCATCACAAATATATATATATATATATATATATATATATATATATATATATACAGTATATATATATATATATACTGTACATCCATCCATCCATTTTCTACCGCTTGTCCCTTTTGGGGTCGCGGGGCGTCGCTGGAGCCTATCTCAGCTACAATCGGGCGGAAGGCGGGGTACACCCTGGACAAGTCGCCACCTCATCACAGGGCCTATATATATATATATATATATATATATATATATATATATATATATATATATATATATATATATATATATATATATATATATATATATATATATATATATATATATATATATATATATATATATATATATATGTATATATATATGTATATATATATATATATATATATATATATATATATATATTTCATTATATTTCCTTGCCTGTTTCCGCTCCTGGAGTATCCCCACTAGATGTTGTTGCTCCTGTCGGTCCTTCATGACATCAACGAGAGTGTCGTTCCTGTCACGGAACTTCATGGCTGCCATCATACACTCGAACACATAACAAGGACGCCATTATGAACACTGATAGTTCACACGGCTTCGTGTAAAAACGAACTGTGAAATGTTCTCCTCGGGGAGTTTCAAAGTTGATTCATTAAGTCAAATACTCACGCAGTGTTCAAGTTTTAAGGCGGACTCTTGTTAATAATTCCAATCGGTTTTTTTTGTGTTACTTTTCAAAGTAGTTGATTGAGCTCCTTCCGGTGGTTGCTATGGTAACACGACCACAACTTGTGAAGAGTCACGCGCGAACTTCAAGAAGGACGCCTTTTCAGGTAAGCACTTTAAGAATGTACAATTATTTTATTATTATTTTTGAAAAATTGAACTTTTTTGTGAACCTTATAGTCTCGCGCGCACACAAACACAACAACACTTCCGCATTGTCCGCCAATCACCTTTCAGGCACGGTACGTTCATTAACATGGGAACTCTGAGACTAAATATTAACATGAACATTAACACCAACAAGTTGTTACATTACTTTGGTATTTGGCTCCCCTGACAGAAACATGATAGAGGCTTTGGCCAGAATTTTTTTTTTGCCTTTGGTGGAAGGAAATAATATGCTACAATAGTTTTGTTGTCCGGAAATCTTGTTTATTTTTTTATGTAATGTCCTCTGCAGTGGACAACAGTGTCTGGTGCCAACTTCTTTCAACCATCATCTTTTCTAGAGTTTTGATGTGAGGATCAGAACCTTTCAAAACAAATAATGAACACATCAAACAGACATAGTTTACAATGTGAAGCTGTTTATAGTTTTATAAAAATGTTCATTTATAACGATTTACACAAGCAAAACATTGAATACCCTGTTGCTTGAACTTATATTTTCTGACTTATTTGGCATTTTATAAATGTTATGCCACCCTTTTTTGTAATTTAAGTAATGTTTTTCCCGGCATTAATATATTTTATTGTGATTATCATAATATCATAATTTTTTTTATGAAAAAGGGGTATTAGCTAGATAAGTCCTGTATAAGTTAAATTAGCACTTAAAACACATTTTTCTAGCTGAGCTACAATTTTACAGACTTTTGTAGTGCTGTTTAAATTTTATATTCAGTTGTATTTGATTTTAACAGCTATTTTATTGTTTTGTTTTTATTCCTGCCATTTTTTCTCTTTATTTTTATTTTTTTTAATCAATTTATTTTTGTCATTTTTACCTAACGTGTACAGCACTTTGGGGCAGCTTGAGCTGTTAATTTTAAATGTGCTTTATAAATAAGCCTTGACCTCATGTCATCAATCTCTGTGCTGCATTAAATACGAAATACATAAGAAACAAAAACAGCACCATTTGGTGGGTGACTGTCCCCCTTGAGATGCCTATAAGTCTCAATTCTGCAATTTTGAACCACCTGAATGTGATCAATGAAAAGCTGCGGTGGACCCTAATGCTAAGTGACGAGTAGTCGTATTGACAGGTGTTGTATGTCACTTGAAGCACCCGAGTCCCACTTAATGTCACACCTTTGCGCTGGTGATCCCACAGCACGCTACTGCACTTATTCACAACAAATACACTTTGTCACACGTTAAGCTATGAGAAAATAGATACACCTGCATCTAACCAAACAATCAACACAATTGTCTGTCTTATGACTAACTTAGACTCAATATAGTGAATGAGCAATACATTTTTGCCTATACTGTGTATAAAAACTTGTTATCTTCACCTCCAAGGGAGCGTATGAGACTCTGAAAATGTGGCATACGAGACAAGGTGTCAGAGGCAGGTGGCACTATCTCGCATAATGGAATTGTTATGTGCTGTTATTTTTGCATAATAATTACTAGGTGAGGCAGGACAGAAGTGACATGGAAGAACCAGGATAATGCATCTGCAGATTTAAATATGTCTTATGCACACACACACACACACACTAAATGCACTGTGAAACAATGAGATATGCTTGACCAAAGAGCAATGAAGAGGAAAAACAAAAACACACTGAGATGCCTCTGTATCTATATTTGATGAATGGATAGCTTATTGCACACACACACACACACACACACACACACACACACACACACACACACACACACACACACACACACACACACACACACACACACACACACACACACACACACACACACACACACACACACACACACACACACACACACACACACACACACACACACACACACAGCGTGTACTTTATTAATACTAATGGAAGGGAATGCTATTATAATAAAAGCATGTTGTGTGAAGTGATGGGCCAAGTGTGATGCTGAGGAGATGGAGACATCACACCCTTGTTAGTATCAGAGGACCTTTTTTAACTGCTGAAGTGGAAGCAGAGAAGAAAGAAGACGAGATGTCAGAATGTGCTTAGGTTGACACAGCTGACATTTAGCCCCCGTTTTTTGCAAAACAAAATGACTTAAAGGAAACTACTTTGCAGATGTCAGCTGTTGAAGTGAGTGGCATGTCTAGTAAAATTATCCTTGCTGACAGCAAATAAAAACAAATTAATATACTGTTTTACCTCAGTTTACAAGCTAATTAATTGGTTCTGTGACGGAGCTCTTAACTCAAAACACTTGTATCGCAAATCCACGTCTCCCACTGAAATGAAATTAAATCAATTTGATCGGTGCTCGCTCTCCCCAAAGACGGCACAATTTTAACATGTAACATGGTTTTTAAAAACAGATAATATTGTACAAAAACAATTCAAAATAATGTACTACTAACCGCTACAGTAGTTTTATGAAGTAATAAAATGTCCAGGGTATACCCCACCTTCCGCCCGAATGCAACTGAAATAGGCTCCAGGGACAAGTAGTAGAAAATGGATGAATGGAAATAATAATGTACATATAATTTACCATGGAGAGGACTTCTTATAGCTGCTCTCCTTTTTGTAAATAGTTGCTCAAAATATGTCAAATAGGTAAAATTATATGGTAAAATTATCATGAAACAATATGATAAATCTATTTGTGGCAGAATAGACGAAATATGTATAATGTGTAAGTTTCACTTTTGCATCACATTGCACATAACTGTGGTGCGTTCAAAGACCCTCGATTAAAGTTAGGAAAAGAGGTGTCACTAGGTTTTAAAACAAGAGGAGATTTAACCCCCAGGAGATGCACACATAATCATATAATAATGATAACAATGATGTATTGTTATAATTCATATTATACACTGATGATAATACTATAAGAATCAGCTAAACTGTACTTTACACTCTGAACTCTAAAATCATATTGACAAGTTCAGTTATAGGATTATTTAAAATCATATTCTGGTTACTCTATATTGAATTTGTTGTTGTTGCTTTTTTGTAAAGAAAAACCCTGACTTAAAAATTAAATACATAAATTGTTTAGGCGGCTTTACAGGTGAAACTAAAAAAAATTGAATAATGTGCAAAAGTGCATTAATTTCAGCAATTAAACTTCAAATATGAAACAATTATGTGATAATATGTGATGAATCTTTACATGCAAAGTCAGATCTGTCTATCCTTCATTTGTTATCATTTTGATGATCATTGTCTTACATCCATCCATCCATCTTCTTCCGCTTATCCGAGGTCGGGTCGCGGGGGCAGCAGCTTAAGCAGGGAAGCCCAGACTTCCCTCTCCCCAGCCACTTCGTCCAGCTCCTCCCGGGGGATCCCGAGGCGTTCCCAGGCCAGCCGGGAGACATAGTCTTCCCAACGTGTCCTGGGTCTTCCCCATGGCCTCCTACCAGTCGGACGTGCCCTAAACACCTCCCTAGGGAGGCGTTCGGGTGGCATCCTGACCAGATGCCCGAACCACCTCATCTGGCTCCTCTCGATGTGGAGGAGCAGCGGCTTTACTTTGAGCTCCCCCCGGATGGCAGAGCTTCTCACCCTATCTCGACTGGGATTTGAACTCCAACCTGAGATCGGTAGGTTGGAGTTCAAATCCCAGCCGAGTCATATCAAAGACTATAAAAATGGGACCCATAACCTCCCTGCTTGGCACTCAGCAACAAAGGGTTGGAGTTGGGGGTTAAATCACCAAAATGATTCCCGGGCGCGGCGCCGCTGCTGCCCACTGCTCCCCAAGGGGATGGGACAAATGCAGAGGACACATTTCACCACATCTAGTGTGTGTGTGACAATCATTGGTACTTTAATCTTAATCTCTAAGGGAGAGCCCCGCCACCCGGCGGAGGAAACTCATTTCGGCCGCTTGTACCCGTGATCTTGTCCTTTCGGTCATAACCCAAAGCTCATGACCATAGGTGAGGATGGGAACGTAGATCGACCGGTAAATTGAGAGCTTTGCCTTTCGGCTCAGCTCCTTCTTCACCACAACGGATCGATACAGCGTCCGCATTACTGAAGACGCCGCACCGATCCGCCTGTCGATCTCACGATCCACTCTTCCCTCACCCGTGAACAAGACTCCGAGGTACTTGAACTCCTCCACTTGGGGCAGGGTCTCCTCCGCAACCCGGAGATGGCACTCCACCCTTTTCCGGGCGAGAACCATGGATTCGGACTTGGAGGTGCTGATTCTCATCCCAGTCGCTTCACACTCAGCTGCGAACCGATCCAGCGAGAGCTGAAGATCCTGGCCAGATGAAGCCATCAGGACCACATCATCTGCAAAAAGCAGAGACCTAATCCTGCAGCCATTGTCTTACAGTTTTTGAAAAGTTTTTAAGGTTTTCATAAACAGTAAGCCACAATCATTAACATTATATCAAAAGAAGCCTTGAAATTTCTCAAGTTGCTTGTTATGAGCCAAAGTCATATATCATGACATCGTTACATTGACCTCTGCATCACAAGACAACAACAGCAGAGTAAACACACGATTCAATTTGGCATTGGAGAAAGTAGTGGCTACACACCTATCCTGTACATTATGTAAACAGGCAATAGACGGCGTTCTTCCCACCGCACTGTGTCGACATTTTCTTCTCAGATTTCTCAGAACAGAATGTCTTTTTATGCCCAGTAGGCGACGGTACAACATGCTCGCTGATTTCATCAGTTACTCATTATTGATGCTTTCATTTAATTCCAATCATGGCAAAATAGACACAGGAGCACTGATGTTGGATGATGTCATCAAAATTCAACGCACTGATTGGTCTGATGGATTTGTCTGGTTGCACCAGAAAAAAAGCTGGACACTTTTCAGTTTCTGAAGTGAAATGGAATATTAAAAAGTGAAATGTGAAGGATAAGTCTTGTCAATTGATGTATTATTATTAATCCAGATCATTGTATTCTCATGGCTTGCAACTGGACTGTTTGGTTTATCTTTGGCCTTGTTTACTCCACAGGTCAATTCAGATTTTTTTGCCCAAATGTGACCTGTATCAGATTTTGTTATGTCAGTGTGAACAGTGCTATTCCGAATTTTTCATATCCCACCCAGGCCTCTTTTGTATGTGGCTATAAATGGGATATATATATATATGTGATGTGTCCTCAATGTGAACGCTCTCGCACTCAGGTCACATTCATCTGACCAGAACACCATCAAAAAGCGATCAGCGTCGTAATTATTCACCAAAATAGACGTTTTCAAAATACATAGTTGACAATGTAGCAGAAAACATGTGAAAATAATGTTTTAAGAACTCAGGTGAAACTTTTACATCTCCTTGTCTCTGACTGCTAGCCCACAGACACAATCTTCAAGCAGACATCGAAGCAAAATATACTGTAAAACTGCGAGAGACAAAAATACTTGTCGTTTTTCTTCTTAATCTTCTCTTTGGACAATAATTCGGTTCAGAAAATGTTGACTTTGATTGCACAAAATCCTTAAAATTCCCACAAACGTGCCAGCGGAAGCCATGTTTACATCCGTAAACATTGCAGTGCATGCAACGTCATGATGTCATTTTTGCATGCGGGTCAGACTGCATTCACATTAGAAATCACTTTTTTTTGTAATGTGAACAGCTCCTAAAAAGATCGGATTTGACAAAAATATCCGGTTTGGATATTCGATTTGGACATCCGACGCTGCAGTGTGAACGTAGCCTTAGAGCTGGTGCCAAAACCCCAAATATTTTCACTCCAACACAAGGAGGAAGTGCCTCGGCAAGGATGTCTCCGGCCTATTGTAGTGAAAAAAATAACCTTTGTGTCAATGCCAACAAGTCGTTAAAAAGGAATTTACCCTCGTTAGCATTTAGGTATTGTGTGACAAAACGAACAATTCGGAACAACCACTATCAGCATAGATAAGTTGCTTTTTCAGAATATTTGATTTTACCTCTTGGTTTAGAATAGTAAAAACACACCTCAAACCGGTGGCAATGGCGTTAATCGTTTTTTTTTGCCCCTGAGTTCTTTACATATTTAATGTGATTTTTTTTATGCACTTGTGTTGCCAACACTTATTTTCAGTGGATGGTAAATCTAAACCACTATAAAAGCTGTACACTGACTAATCTTAAGTTATAGCCACGTTTAATTTCTATGGTATTTATTGTCAAACCTGTCATCAGGAAAATGCTCGCTCACACACACACACACACACACGCACGCACGCACACACACACACACACACACACACACACACACACACACACACACACACACACACACACACACACACACACACACACACACACACACACACACACACACACACAGGTCGCAAACATTTGACATCCATAATTTAAGGTCAACAGTGTGTTGCAAAGCGATATTGAGAGGAAGTCTGTGTTTATGCAAATGCCTTGTCAGACAGAGAGGGCAGCGCCTTTGTGACACCATGTATTAATAATGGCCACAATGGCAAAGATGCACCAAGTGGGACCCCAACTATGTTGCTGCTGCTGGCAAACATCGGTGCCTGACAGCAGGCTGAGTGAGTGCAATGCAATCATGTGCACTCAAGGGAATGGCGTGTAAGAATGGATTTGTTTGTGTATCGATGTTTGTGTTTAGTGTTTGTCTCACAGCAGTGGTCTTGTCTGGCCTGTTTGCAAACATGCTTTAACAGGAACAGGAACACAGGGCGCTTCATGCTGGAAGACTGCCAGACCCCAGCAGAGGCACGTGGCGCCTCAAAAGAGGCCGTACTTCACAATCCCTTACTTTTTGGCAGATGCATTTTATAGTTTTCTGGCTTGGATATGAGTAAATAAATACCTATTGGCCTAAATAGTTGCCTTGGGGGATAGCAGTGTGGTTTTTATTGCGCAAAACACTTAAGTAGCCTAAATAAAATGAATAAAGTACTCTCTTTTATTGATTGTTAAACAGTGAACAGACAACAAAAACAAATTCTAATGAATTCCAAAACTTAATATTGTGATTATAACTGGATAATTAATGCGGTTGTACAAACCCTGTTTCCATATGAGTTGGGAAATTGTGTTAGATGTAAATATAAACAGAATACAATGATTTGCAAATCATTTTCAACCCATATTCAGTTGAATATGCTACAAAGACAACATATTTGATGTTCAAACTGATAAACATTTTTTTTTGTGCAAATAATCATTAACTTTAGAATTTGATGCCAGCAACACGTGACAAAGAAGTTGGGAAAGGTGGCAATAAATACTGATAAAGTTGAGGAATGCTCATCAAACACTTATTTGGAACATCCCACAGGTGTGCAGGCTAATTGGGAACAGGTGGGTGCCATGAGTGGGTATAAAAACAGCTTCCCAAAAAATGCTAAGTCTTTCACAAGAAATGATGGGGTGAGGTACACCCCTTTGTCCACAACTGCGTGAGCAAATAGTCAAACCGTTTAAGAACAACGTTTCTCAAAGTGCAATTGCAAGAAATTTAGGGATTTCAACATCTACGGTCCATAATACCATCAAAAGGTTCAGAGAATCTGGAGAAATCACTCCACGTAAGCGGCATGGCCGGAAACCAACATTGAATGACCGTGACCTTCGATCCCTCAGACGGCACTGTATCAAAAACCAACATCAATCTCTAAAGGATATCACCACATGAGCTCAGGAACACTTCAGAAAACCACTGTCACTAAATACAGTTCGTCGCTACATCTGTAAGTGCCAGTTAAAGCTCTACTATGCAAAGCGAAAGCCATTTATCAACAACATCCAGAAACGCCGCCGGCTTCTCTGGCCCCGAGATCATCTAAGATGGACTCATGCAAAGTGGAAAAGTGTTCTGTGGTCTGACGAGTCCACATTTCAAATTGTTTTTGGAAATATTCGACGTTGTGTCTTCCGGACCAAAGGGGAAGCGAACCATCCAGACTGTTATCGACGCAAAGTTGAAAAGCCAGCATCTGTGATGGTATGGGGGTGCATTAGTGCCCAAGGCATGGGTAACTTACACATCTGTGAAGGCACCATTAATGCTGAAAGGTACATACAGGTTTTGGAACAACATATGCTGCCATCTAAGCGCCGTCTTTTTCATGGACGCCCCTGCTTATTTCAGCAAGACAATACCAAGCTACATTCAGCACGCGTTACAACAGCGTGGCTTCGTAAAAACAAAGTGCGGGTACTTTCCTGGCCCGCCTGCAGTCCAGACCTGTCTCCCATCGAAAATGTGTGGCGCATTATGAAGCATAAAATACGACAGCGGAGACCCCGGACTGTTGAACGACTGAAGCTCTACATAAAACAAGAATGGGAAAGAAGTCCACTTTCAAAGCTTCAACAATTAGTTTCTTCAGTTCCCAATCGTTTATTGAGTGTTGTTAAAAGAAAAGGTGATGTAACACAGTGGTGAACATGCCCTTTCCCAACTACTTTGGCACGGGTTGCACCCATGAAATTCTAAGTTAATTATTATTTGCAAAAAAACATTAAGTTTATGAGTTTGAACATCAAATATCTTGTCTTTGTAGTGCATTCAATTGAATATGGGTTGAAAAGGATTTGCAAATCATTGTATTTCGTTTATATTTACATCTATCACAATTTCCCAACTCATATGAAAATGGGGTTTGTAGTAAGATAAGAGATGTTTTAGTTTCCAATACAATTCCCTGTCAATTTGTTGCTAGGCAAAGTTTATAGGGCTAGCTTTGTAAATCCAGGCTTCGCTACACATCTTAAATTAAAACCTGGCCTTTTGCCAACTATCTGTTGGAGTGTTTTTGTTTTGTTTATTATGTTGGAGAAGTGCAGATTTTTGTGCGACCTGCTCAGTGGCCTAGTGGTTAGATGTCTGCCCTTGAGATCGGTAAGTTGTGAGTTCAAACCCCGGCCGAGTCATACCAAAGACTATAAAAATGGGACCCATTACCTCCCTGCTTTGCACTCAGCATCAAGGGTTGGAATTGGGGGTTAAATCACCAAAAATGATTCCCGGGCCTGGCCACTGCTGCCCAGTGGGTGAGGGTGATGGGTCAAATGCAGATGATACTCTCACCACACCTAATGTGTGTGTGTGACAATCATTGGTACTTTAACTTTTTTACTTTATTTACAGTATATATGTAAAACAATTGGATAAAGTGCATCAAAGAGCACGACTTGGAGCCACACAGTCAGAGACAAGCATGGGCAAATTTAGCTTATTTGCAAAACGTGTTTGAAATAGGGCTTAGTAAAACACTTTTAAACTGTCTAAATCTCAGCATCAAGCGTAGAATCTTGGCCACACACTTTTGAGGTTTGTTTAAAAATAGTATATAACACGGCACCTTTACAGTAACATTAAAGGCCTACTGAAATGAATTTTTTTTATTTAAACGGGGATAGCAGATCTATTCTATGTGTCATACTTGATCATTTCGCGATATTGCCATATTTTTGCTGAAAGGATTTAGTATAGAACAACGACGATAAAGATTGCAACTTTTGGTATCTGATAAAAAAAAGACTTGCCCCTACCGGAAGTAGCGTGACGTAGTTAATTGAACATATACGCAAAGTTCCCTATTGTTTACAATGATGGCCGCATGAAGTGAGAGAGATTCGGACCGAGAAAGCGACAATTTCCCCATTAATTTGAGCGAGGATGAAAGATTTGTGGATGAGTAAAGTGCAAGTGAAGGACTAGTGGGGAGTTGAAGCTATTCAGATAGGGAAGATGCTGTGAGAGCCAGGGGTGACCTGATATTCAGCTGGGAATGACTACAACAGTAAATAAACACAAGACATATATATACTCTATTAGCCACAACACAACCAGGCTTATATTTAATATGCCACAAATTAATCCTGCATAAAAACACCTACGTGTTTGTTATGCTAGCTCCTATGCTAGCTCCTAGCTCCATAGAACACGCCAATACAATTCAAACACCTGATCAACACACACAATCACTCAGCCCAAAAGACCGTTCACCTAACCCAAGGTTCATAAAGCTAATATATTTTTAAAAAGTTACGTACGTGACGCGCACGTACGGTCAAGCTATCAAATGTTTAGCAGCCAAGGCTGCATACTCACGGTACCTGGTATTCAGCTGGGAATGACTAAAACAGTAAATAAACACAAGACATATATTTACTCTATTAGCCACAACACAACCAGGCTTATATTTAATATGACACAAATTAATCCTGCATAAAAACACCTACGTCTTTTTTATGCTAACTCCTAGCTCCTATGCTAGCTCCTAGCTCCATAGAACACGCCAATACAATTCAAACACCTGATCAACACACACAATCACTCAGCCCAAAACACCGTTCACCTAACCCAAGGTTCATAAAGCTTATATATTTAAAAAAAGTTACGTACATACGCAAAAAAAAGTTGCGCACATACGGTCAAGCGATCAAATGTTTAGAAGCCAAAGCTGCATACTCACAGTAGCACGTCTGCGTCTTTGTCATCCAAATCAAAGTAATCCTGGTAAGAGTCTGTGTTGTCCCAGTTCTCTACAGGCGTCTGTGTATCGAAGTCAAAAGTCATCCTGGTTAGAGTCTCTGTTATCCGAGTTCTTCCATCTTGACTGCATCTTTCGGGAATGTAAACAAAGAAGCGCCGGCTGTGTACTGTTGTTGCTGACTACGTTCGAAAAATACGTCCATTTCGCACCGACAACTTTCTTCTTTGCTTGCTCAGCTTCTTTCTCCATAATGCAATGAACATGATTGCAACAGATTCACGAACACAGATGTCCAGAATACTGTGGAATTATGAAATGAAAACAAAGCTTTTTCGTATTGGCTTCAATGTGGAAGGCATACCCGTGTTCGCCGGGCTACGTCACGCGCATACGTCATCCTCAGAGGCGTTTCGAACCGGAAGTTTAGCGGCAAATTTAAAATGTCACTTTATAAGTTAACCCGGCCGTATTGGCATGTGTTATAATGTTAAGATTTCATCATTGATATATAAACTATCAGACTGCGTGGTCGGTAGGAGTGGGTTTCAGTAGGCCTTTAAATTGATGTAAATCTGCTGGTAAGTCATCCACAGGAAGTTAGCCTTAATTAGCTGAAGAACATGTGACCATATAACCCATCGGTTGAAATGTATCCCCCCTGACTTTTTCAAAGTTAAAAAAAATTTAAGCAACAAGGACATTCAGAAGCAAGTGCTAACACAAGATGAGAGGTGTCCTGCCTGGTCCAGCAGTGGTATAGAGCACTTGGGTCATGATCTACTAAGATGTGCTAAACAGCGTGTGCAATCTGTAAACTAGCGTGTAGTATTAGTGGGCGTGTTGCGTGCTACTAAAACTGCGTGTACAATTGAAAAGTGGTGCAGACCGCCTTATTTAAATGAGGACTGTGCGTGTACTATACGGGGCATCACCACAAAGACACTCATTTGATTCCCGGGCGTGGCCACCGCTGCTGCCCACTGCTCCCCTCACCTCCCAAGGGGTGATTAAGGGTAATGAGTCAAATGCAGAGAATAATTTCGCCACACCTAGTGTGTGTGTGTGTGACAATCATTGGTACTTTAACTTAACTTAATTTACTGCACGTTGATGTTATCATGCTCCTACATCTGGAGTTTTTCTATTTTTTCAAACAAGCAGGAGACATGTACCACTTTTTATGGGCATTTTAGAAGCAGCCGTGCAATGCATCTACATTGACACCCCTTCTTTTTTTTACAGCTGAAAGTGCATGGGAGAGAGGCTGCACTTATGTGCTTACTGTCTCGTTTTTTTACATTGCCTCTTAGAGTGGTCTTAGGCCATATTGTATATTGCATATTGTGTATATTGTGTTGTTTTTGTATATTGTGTGGTTTCTTCTTTTTTTTAAATGCAAAGCACCTCAGGGAAGCAACCCAAATTTCGTTGGACCTGTACCTGTACATGCACAATGACAATAAAGATCATTCATTCATTCATTCATTCATTCATTAACATGCAAAAACTGCATACTTCAAGGAGTTGTTTTTTTTTTACTGTGAATGACACCAAAACTCAATTGAATTTGTTTTATTCACCCAACACGCAACTATAAGAATATAAAAGGATGTTGCTGAATAGACAATACATTTAATATTTTTTATTTCTGGTAGTTCAAATATGTTGAAATGTACACGTAAGACGGAGTCTGTCCATCGTTAGTTAAGTTAAAGTTAAAGTACCAATGATTGTCACACACACACAAGGTGTGGTGAAATTTGTCCTCTGCATTTGACCCATCCCCTTGATCACCCCCTGGGAGGTGAGGGGAGCAGTGGGTAGCAGCGGTGCCGCGCCCGGGAATCATTTTTGGTGATTTAACCCCCAATTCCAACCCTTGATGCTGAGTGCCAAGCAGGGAGGTAATGGGTCCCATTTTTATAGTCTTTGGTATGACTCGGTTTCTATGCAGCACAAGCTCTCCTTTCTCACAGCCGTGTGTGCAACTGTCAGTTGTCCTTTTTACATGTGCTCCCACAAATAGTGCTCCCAAAACGATAATGAGTGAAGATGAATCACATTGCACGTCCTGTATAATATATTTGCATTTTCTCCTCCCAGTATTGTGGGCGTTTTGATGATCAGAGATATTTTTTGAATATTGATGAAGACAGAGACGCAAAATGGATTGCATGCCTTATTCTGCTCACTTAACAGACACAATCCACTTTGCACACGTTTAGTAGTATCACGTTTGCACCTGCTTTAGTACAAGCAAACCTTAAGTAAATCATGCCCTCTGTGTACTATTACGATTGCGTGTGATCTACTAAGACAAGTGCAAAAGTGGTGCAGACAGCCCTATTTGAATTAGGTTTTTGTGTGTATACCAGATGTCACCATGGAGACACTCATTTTCCTCCATATTTATGGCATTATATGGTCTAACTTGAGGCATTTGCACATGTTAATTTTGACAGCAGTTATTTAGTTATAATCATATTGTCATTGTCTTTTGATGAAAATGCCTTTTAGTTTTAGTCATATTTTAGTTATCGAAGTTGATTCAGTCTTAGTCAACTAAATTTCACATTTTAGTCATCTAAAATTACAGTAAATGTATTTGACTGAAGTCCTCTTTCTCCCGGGTGTGCACATATTACAATGTGGGACTTGTTCAATTGTTTTGGCGGTGAGAAATACAACTTCCTTATCACACAAAGAAAAACATTTGATTGGCTCTCCTCCGTAACTCACTCCTAGGCCCTCTCACATGCACTGTTAAAGAGCTGGGATTGGATATATTCCAAACTTGTCGAACCAATTTACAAAACGAAATTAAACAGGATTGAATTTCGTTTCTGTCAACAATTCCGTCTAGTTTTTATTCGTTGATTAAATTGTCAGTTATTTTCGTCAATGTCTTAGTCAACGGGCTTTTGTTATGATTAGTTATTGTCTCATTTTAGTCAGGGGAAAACCAAGACAAAAATTATTAGTCAACGAAATGACCACTGGTTTCCATGTGTTTTGATACAGGCCCATGTACAATCCCTGACAAAAATGATGGAATCACAAGACTTGAAATATGTTCATGAAGTTAGCTAATTTTGTAGAAAAAAGCAGACAACAGACATGACACAAAATTAATGGCATTTCAAATGGCAACTTTCTGTCTTTAAAAAAAGTAAAAGAAATCAAGGAAATAAACTGTGGTAGTCAGTAAAAGTTTCATTTTTAGATCAAACAGATCAAAAAAATATGGAATAACACAATTCTTAAGAAATAATTATCAATACACGTTGTAAATGTTCATTTCCAAAGCTAACCCCTGCATCAGATTAAATCTGTTCATTAGTTTGCAGTGAAAAGGAGTGTTCACACCTTGGAGAGCTGTTGCACCAGGTGGCTTGACATGAATCATGGCTCCAACACGAGAGAGAGATTTCACTTGAAACAAAGAAGATAAATCACCACGCAATGTTGCAAAAGATGTTGATTGTTCACAGTCAGCTGTGTCTAAAATGTGGACCAAGTACATGGGAAGGTTGTAAAAGGCAAGCATACTGGTAGACCAAAGAAAACATCAAAGAGAACAGAAAACTTCAAGCAATAGGTTTTGAAACCAGGAACAGCTAAACAAATGAAGAACAAATGGACAGTGATGGGCAAGCTACTTGGAAAATGTAGTAAGCTAAGGTACAAGTTACTCTCGAATAAATGTAGCTAAGCTACAGGGAAAGCTAGACCCGGAGAATTGCAGCAAGCTACACGGCAAAAGTAGCTTGCTACATTTAACGGCATTTATATCTATGGGCCAACATGTATAGTATCAATGTTAATGTAAGAGTGTACGAATAGACCCAATTACTATTAACTATCTGTCATTTAGCTGGGGACATCCTATAACAGGGGTCCCCAAACTACGGCCTGCGGGCCGGATACGGCCCCCCAGCGTCCAAAATCCGGCCCGCGCGAAGTCCCAAGTTAAAAAAAAAAAAAAACAACATAAAAAAAGTTTTTTAAATTTTTTTTTTTTTTTTTAAATCTGTCCAGTTTCTACCATCTCCTAGCCACTCAGGCAATACATATACATATATACTCACATATATATACATATACATACATATACATGTATACACACACATATATACACATACACATATATATATACATATACATATATACACACACATGTGTATATATGCGTATATATGTTGGGCGAGTGGCTGTGCCAGCAACCTGAGGGTTCCTAGTTCAATCCCCACCTTCTACCAACCTGGTCACGTCCGTTGTGTCCTTGAGCAAGACACTTCACCCTTGCTCCTGATGGGTCGTGGTTAGGGCCTTGCATGGCAGCTCCCGCCATCAGTGTCTGAATGTGTTTGTGAATGGGGGAATGTGGAAATAGTGTCAAAGCACTTTGAGTACGTTGAAGGTAGAAAAGCGCCATACAAGTATAACCCATAACCCATATACATATATATACATATACATATATACACACACACACACACACACACACACACACACACACACACACACACACACACACACACACACACACACACACACACACACACATTTATTTATATATACACTACCGTTCAAAAGTTTGGGGTCACATTGAAATGTCCTTATTTTTGAAGGAAAAGCACTGTACTTTTCAATGAAGATAACTTTAAACTAGTCTTAACTTTAAAGAAATACACTCTATACATTGCTAATGTGGTAAATGACTATTCTAGCTGCAAATGTCTGGTTTTTGGTGCAATATCTACATAGGTGTATAGAGGCCCATTTCCAGAAACTATCACTCCAGTGTTCTAATGGTACAATGTGTTTGCTCATTGGCTCAGAAGGCTAATTGATGATTAGAAAACCCTTGTGCAATCATGTTCACACATCTGAAAACAGTTTAGCTCGTTATCTACCTACAGTAAAAAAAACAGCGTCTATCTATATCTTGACAACAACCAGAAAAACAATGACTTGTGTGTTTGGGTACAGCTGGTAATGGTTATGTGCAGTAAAACTTTTCATGAACTCAACTCACCTTAATGTGTGTTCCTAAATTTGTGTTGGACGTCTTCGATGAAGAGAGCAGTTATGATTTTGGTTTACAGAGTGAATAACTAAAAATTAAGCTTTTGGGCATTGTTTTCTCTAAACGCATACATTTGTCAAAATACGGCCAAGGACACGCATTATTGTGGGTTTCCTGCACGTCATCTTCATCACTAAGGAAAAATATAATCTGCCGGAGATAATTCCTCTGCCATTTTCAAGTATGTTTCTTTTTTTGGAGTGGTCAGCTTGAAGCGTCCCTTTTTCAAGTTTCTGTGACCCTCGGGTCGCATGACGGTGATTAGTGGCGTGTTCCCAAGATGCAGAAGATCAAGGAGGCAACATGCAAGTAAAAGTATTTAACAATGCTCAAAACAAACAAACAAAGATGAGTGCCACTGGGAAGGCACCGAAGCACAGGGAGGGCTATGCAAAAACTGACAGGTGCAAAACAACAAAACGGAATGCTGGAATAAAGCAAAACTCACGGCATGAAGAATATCCATTCCAAACAAAGTCCCGACAGAGAATGGTGGCTCACACTCAATTTAAATAGCTTTCACCAACCGAAAACAGGTGAGGGGAAAAGTGCTTGAAGGCATGTGTAAAGTAGTTATGAAAAAACTGTTACGTCTTCTGGGGCGCATTGCTGCGCTGGTAGCGTTCCTTCCAATACAGCAGACAAGCAGGAGTACCGTGGAGGTAAGATTAAGTTTTTTTAATAAATTAAACGCAGGACAAAAATACAAAACTGAGGACGCTAGCATGCGTGGAGCTACACAAAACACAAAATGTCACCAAGGGTGAAAAACGAGGAATGCAAGCGTGTACAAAATCACTACAGCGAGGAGAAAAACCAGGAGAACGTAAATGTTGCCTATAGCTCACATTGACCCAGCAACTACTGCTGGGTGACAGGAAACTATAAAGGGGAGTGATTAACCAAAACACCTGGTGGGAACACTAATTGCAAAACTAAGACAGGTGAGGAGAATCAGTGCCCATGGAAACCAACAGTAAACAAGGAAAGAGGGTGCACCCAGGAAACAGACTAAAACAGAAAAACTACCAAACTTAAATCATGCCATGACCCGGGTAACGGATCATGACAAAAACACCAACATGATAGGAAGTGCCACCAAAATAAGAGCGCAGGACAGGAAAAAGCACTAAACACAGAAGAACACCAACAAAACCCAACATAAAAGCACGGACTGGTGTAACCAGCCGTGACAGTTTCATTCTAGAGACTTTTAATGACTTTTATTAAGAACTTGTAGCACCACATCTAATCTTCTTCTGGTGTTTTTATGAAATGTAGTCGTGTGTAGGCACTTTTTACTTCTGTCCCTCAGAGGCGAGCTAAAGCATACATGACGTCACACTTGCTTTGCGCTGCTCCAGTTGAACTTTCTCTTCTTAAAAGCCGCCATTGTCCTCCTAATATTTGCATATTTTGTAGGTCGCTCTTCACGGGTATAACTGGTTATGTCCACATCGGAGACATGCTGACAACGCTCCAGACAATGGCGTCCGTCTTGTTTACATCCAGGTTCAGCAGCACTGTTTTCAGTAATCAAAGTCTTTTTTCAGTGGTTGGGTTTTCAGTACATCACTTGTCCATAGTGCGCAAATAATAGGCTATATACTATATATAATCAATTCATACAGTAACGACCTGCTGGTGGTAACGTTTTATGTTCGTGTGGACTGGATTTGATGTCAGTTTTTCCCACGTTTGCCATAACACCGTCCGTGCCTGAAAGGTGATTAGCGGAGAAGGAGGAAGAGTTGTTGTGTGTCCATCGGGGTACACAGGAGGTAAATCCTGTTGGATTTGTGCCATTTGTTATCATAAGATTGGTAATAAAAGTTAAAAATAGCGCCGGACGTTGTGTAATTTATTCTGGGGGCTAAAATACATTATATTACTTTAATTGGTTTTCAAGTAAAAAAAAACAAAAAAACGTATTCTTACGGTGTGGCGGTAATAAAAATGCAGTGGCGATCCGCCCAATTCAATTAGATTAAGGTGAAACCCTGCATCGTATTTTCTCCATATTTTTTTGGGCCTGGATTTGCAGCCCATTTTCTCTCTTTGTAGCTTTGATGTAAGCTACCTCGCTACACGGGTCTAAAAGTATCTAAACTACAGGAAAAATTACACGTTAAAAAGTAGCTAAGCTACCGCCAAGCTACTGGAAAATGTAGTTAAGCTACATAGCTCAGCTACATGTAGCTTGTGACTGCCCTTTACTGCAAATGGGCGGGAACTGGAGTCACCATCTGTGATTGAAGTGTAAGATAGCGCCTAAAGGGAATGGCATTTAAATACAGAAAAGCAAAACAAAAGCCGTCATTAAGACCTACACAGAAAAAATAAGGTTCCAATGGGCTGAAGAAAAACAATCGTGGACTCTGGATGACTGGTTGAAAGTCATATTCAGTGAAGAATCGCAAATCTGCATTGAGCAAGGTGATGATGCTAGAACTTTTTGTATGACGCTGATTCATGAAGACGACTGCCTGAAGAAAACATTTCCACAGTCATTGATGATATGGGGCTGCATGTCAGGTAATGGCACTGGAAAGATGGCTGTCATTACATCTTCAATAAAGTTTACATTAATATTTTCGGCATGTCTATTATTCCATCAATCAAAAGGATGTTTGAGGATGATGACATAATTTCTCACTATGATAATGCATCTTGCCATGGAGCAAAAACTACAAAAAACGTTACTTGAAGAAAGATACATTAGGTCAATGTCATGGCCTGCAAATAGTCTGGTATTCAATCCAATGGAAAATCTGTAGTGGGAACAGTTTTAGCATATAAAAAATTTGCCACCAAGCCCACGCACCTGCTATGATATTATTACGTGCTGTCCAACATGGTGGGTGTCTCTTTTTCCACTCAGTGGGCTTGTCTGTCTCTCACTCAGGTTGTCTTTCTTTGTTTCCAAGTGTGTGTGTGTGTGTGTGTGTGTGTGTGTGTGTGTGTGTGTGTGTGTGTGTGTGTGTGTGTGTGTGTGTGTGTGTGTGTGTGTGTGTGTGTGTGTGTGTGTGTGTGTGTGTGTGTGTGGGGATTAGCGCGCCTATCCAGTCCTCTGGCCATAATCAGATGGGACATTGGCTCTGTGACGGCCCACAACCCCCACCAGCAGCCACTGAGGGCGCTGCTACAGTATGTTAGGAGTTAAAACAATTATTCCTGTGCACATCAACTACTCGCTCTCACGTTACAAATGAGCGACGATACAATCAGGGGGACAAATGTCTCCTCTCAATGTCTGCTTCTTGAATGGGACTAAAAAGTGAGAGTCCAGCAGTAGAAGCAGCTCAATAAGGCAGATAAACTTCCATTAGTGATCAGCTTCGTCTGAGCCCCTTTGACCCTAGACTGGCATGTCTGCTGCTAGTTTGACCCTTAACCTTTGACCCTTTGTCTTTTAGACATACACGATTCTTGCTCTCTTTCCCCTTGACAGCCCCCGTGCTCATATTAAGATCTACGTGGCTGATTTCAAGGCGGTTTCAGCCATAAACTCTCATTTAGCTCCCGGGTCTTAACAGCATTAGTCCGTTCTTGTGGCTTTTACATGAAGCAAGGATGGATCGTACCATTCTACGCCTACTCCCTTAGACCAGTTTAATATCAATGTAGTGCTTATTGTCACCATAACTGCAAATATCTACAGTTTATAAGTGTATTATTACAATATATTGAAAAATAGCTATAAATCTGATCATCCACACATCACACTACACTGAATATAAATATAATATGTATATAAAACCATACAACATATTTTTTTTATTTTGAAATATTTAATATGTAATAATATATTAATATTATTGATATCATTATATTAATATTAATTAAATATATTAGTATAAATTATAATTAGATATAATACCTCAAATTAAATACAAAATTATAAAAATGATGTACTATATATATATATATAGATGCACAAATGTAAATAGTGGTGTTATTATTTGTAAAAATTGTTTTACTTTTTATTGTTTTGTATTACGTTTTTACCTTTGTTATTGTATGTAAATCTGCACCGCAACCACAACATTTCCCCATTGTGGGATAAAAAAAAGCCTCTACTTGATGTTTTTAGTTGACTTTTTTTTTTTTTTTTAAATATCAAAATGGCTCTTGCATCCTTGAATTTTTCAGTCGCAATTTTGTGTTTTGAAAAAAACCCTAATCAACATGGCCCCCTCATTCTTGATTTTTTAGTTGCATTTTTTTGTTTTGAAAATGGAAAAATACAAATGATATTGTAGTTGCATTTTTAAAAATGTTTAACAGGGTAACTAACAGGACTGAGTGAAAAGCCATGAACACGACTTATACGTGAATTTTATATAAACATTTTTTTTTTATAGAATACACTTATAGGATAGTAGGAATAAAGAGTAGCACAAATTTGTAAGAACAATTCTGAAGTATTTAAATGATTATATTTAATTAAAAAAATCTCATTTAGGAAGCGAGGACAAATGTTATTTCTTCAGTGTTCAAGGTAGTTTGAATTCATCTTTTAAATAGTATTTCCTTGTCCAGGGTGCATCCCGCCTTCCGCCCGAATGCAGCTGAGATAGGCTCCAGCACCCCCCGCGACCCCAAAAGGGACAAGCGGTAGAAAATGGATGGATGGCTGGATGGGATCAGATCAAAGTGCAGGACACTTTGCTTGATAAAAAAAATAGTTAATTTTATCATGCATTTTATTTCTTCATGCTAATGACAGCGAATGGTTGGAATGACTCTTTTTCTGATAGGTGATGATGCACTTCAACTCGCCATGTTGCCACTTTAATGACTCAAATGAATGCAACTATTGAAACATGAATAGTAAAAGTCTCTACATTTTCTAACTTGAAAGTCTGCAGTCACACAAGAACAGGAAGAGCAGCATCCGCCTAATAAAGATGAAGCATAATAAACTTTTAGCAATGACACTCCATCTTGGGCCACTTATTCTACACAAAATGACATCATTAATGGCGAGCCTCGCACAATTGCCCCTTAGTGTCCTGCAAAGGCATCCGTATATATTCAAAGCAGCCATTGGGTCCCTAATGAAATAAAGATACGTTTGCTGTCCCTTTTAATAAAAGCTTCTTGCTCGGAGGCAAACTGAATGTATATATTCAAGCAATAACTTTGGTTATTACTTTAGTATGAAAACATAACCTCAATATTCTTACAGTAATGCTGAGCATTTTCAAAAACCTTTTCACTTGTATTACATTTTCTCTGATATTTGGTAAGAACTGCAAAGAAAATTAAACTACAAAAATAAAAATCATTAAAAACCGTATAGTTATAACAATACGACTAGTTTCAGCTGTCACCTATGGCAGTGATGTGCATTGATAGACTAAATAATATGTGTCCATTGAACTGAAATATATTTGTTATGTTTATGATTTTTGGGGTTTTGGGAGTTTTGTAGTTTTTGTATGTTATTGACTTCTTGGCCATTGTTCTGTTTTCACCTGTTTGTTTCAGTTTGTAGACACTGCTGGGCCTGATGGGGGAGCGGAGCCAGGTGACACCTGGGACTGATTAGGCCATTAGGCCTTTTAAGCCGGGGACTAAAATGGTTTGTTGCTTCGATTGTTCTGCCCTTCGTGTCTTTGAGATCCTGGTGTTTGCAAGTGTTTTCAGTTGTTATCTACTTCTGGCTTCTTGCTTCCTCGCCCTAGTTTTGGTGACTAGTTAGTTACCCTTTTTCTTTTCCCAAGCAGTATTGCTTCGCTTTTTGTGTGTGGACTATTTACTGTTTATTCCCAATTTTTGCTTTCGTTGTACTTTGTACCTTTTATCAAGCCTTATGCTTCGCTTTCTGTTGGGACTTTTTTTTGCCATTTCGCCTCATCAGCTTCTGTGGAATAAATTCTCTATTGTTTGTGAATCTACCTGCCTCGCATTTTGGGTTCCTGCCTCAGGGATCCTGACAGAACGAACCAACAATGGAACCATCCGAGACTGAGGAGGTTGGCTTGCCTATAAGCACTGTGGGCCGAAGGCTCAACGACCATGAGAATGCCCTGCAAGATTTGAACGCTATGGTCCAGTCGTTGGCAGCCAACTTCGGGGAGATGTCCTTTCTGTCACCTGCCACCAGACCATCACTTCCTGGGTCACGTCAACCCAGTATTGCGCCTCTGGCCAGATTCGAGGGAGACTTTTTGGAGTGCAATACATTCATCCACCACTGCCAGTTGATGTGCGACTTCCAGCCTTCCACATATTCCTCTGTTCGAGCAAAGGTGGCAAACCTGGTCAGCCGGTGGTGCAACAGCTTGGGCAGTCACAATCTTCAAGAACTGCCCTGAACTCCGAGACTCTCTGACAAACTTTGTGGTGGAGTCCAGGCAAGTGTTTGATCACCCTTGAAAGAGAGGCGGGAGATCGACTGATAACGTTGCGTCGGGACAAAGAGTCGGTGGCAGAACATTCCATCTCCTTTCGGATTCTGGCAGCTGAAAGCGGGTGGGATGAGCGTGCTCTATGCTCCATTTTTTGCTCCAGTCTCAAACCTGGCATGAAAGATGAGCTGGCACCGCGTGACACGTGAGCGGTCGAGGGAGAAGACCATGGAACGCAGCATTCCTTCCACCTGTCTGGCGAATTCTGGGTCCACATCTGCTAGAGTTTCTACTTCTGGACCAGCTACACTGGATACACTGACGAGGTCATGCAGCTGGGAGGTAGCCATCTCTCGCCAACTGAGCACAACCGTTGGCTCAGACTACGATTGTGCCTGTATTGTGGCCTGGCAGGCCACATAGTTCTTTGATACCTAATCAAACCTAAGCCTCTGCAGTCTACTGACAAGCAGAACTTCACCTTGGGACACTCGACCTCTGACCTTTCCTTGGCACGTCTGCAGTTGGAAGGTACTCCGTTGTGGGAGGGGTGTTCTACCAAGTTTATTTCTTTGATTGACTCTGGGGCAAATACTTGTTTCGTAGATGTGGACTTTGTAACGGAGCATAAGATACCTACCGTTCTGCTTACTACACCTAAGATAGTTCGCTCTCTAGATGGTAAGATTCTAGCCCATATTACCCATCTGGCAATTGCCTTGACTTTAATTCTGGCAGGGAATCACAGAGAATCTGTAAAAAAAATGTCTTATACCTTCTCTGTCTACACCGGTTATTTTAGGGCTCGCTTGGTTTAAGGTACACAATCCCTTTATAGATTCGACTAAGATAAGTGTTACTGACTGGAGTGTTTTTTGTCATGCACATTGAATTCAGGCAGCATGTCCATCACTTATGCCAAATCCTGTGTCCGTTAGTGAGATTGACCTCTTTCTAGTGCCTCTCGCTTATCATGACCTTCCTGAGATTTTTAGCAAAGACTGTGCTTTATCCCTTGCTCCTCATAGGATTTACGACTGTGTTATGAATTTTACGACTGTGCTATGAATTTACTTACGGGAGCACCCCTACCTTCTTCTTGCCTTTTTAATATTTCCCTTGCTGAACGTCGCTCTAGGGAGGACTATATATCTAGCTCGCTTACTTCAAATCTAAAATGACCATCTTCGTCCACTCTTGGTGCAGGATTATTTTTCGTAGACAAGAAATATGGCTCATTAAGACCCTGTATTGATTATAGAGCACTCAATGATATCACAGTGAGGGATAAGTACCGTCTGCCATTTATGGGGTCCGCATTTACTCCACTGCATTCTGCCACTGTGTTCACCAAACTAGACTTGCATAATGCTTATCACCTGGTTCGGGTCAGAGAGAGGGATGAGTGCAAGACACCATTTAATACACCAATGGGTCATTTTGAATATTTGGTCATGCCGTTCGGGCTAACTAATGCTCCAGCTACCTTTCAGAAATTAATCAATGATGTGTTACGAGACATGCTTGGCCGTTTTGTATTCGTCTACCTGGATGACATTTTGATTTTTTCGTCATCCCTTGGGGAACATATTAAGCTTGTGCGCTTGGTCCTTCAAAGATTACTTAAGAACCGGCTGTTTGTTAAGGCAGAGAAGTGTGCGTTTCATTCCGATACAGTTTCTTTTCTTGGATTCATTGTTGAAAAGGGACAGATCAGAGCAGACCCGACCAAGATTCAGGCAATTGATTGGCCTACGCCTACCTCTTGGAAGCTTCTTCAGAAATGTTTGGGTTTTGCTAACTTTTGAAGACGCTTTATTAGAAACTATAGCCGTGTGCTGACGCTTTGAGAAAAGTCACACTCACTAAGGTTCCGTTTAGGTGGTCTGAGGAGGCGGAGGCAGTGTTCAACACGTTAAAGAAATTATTTACTTCCCCTCTTGTGTTGTCCCACCCTGGCCCCACTCTTCAGTTTACAGTGAAGGTTGGTGCCTCAGAGACAGGGTTGTTGCAGTGTTGTCTCAACGTAGTGCCGATGATGGTAAACTCCACCCCAGCACTTTTTTTTCGTGCCGTCTTTCTTCAGCTGAGAGAAACTATGATATCGGTAATAGAGAGTTGCTGGCCGTGGTGCTGGCCTTAGGAAAGGAGGCATTAGTTAGAGGGCTCTGTTCATCCGTTTCTGGTGCTTACTGACCATAACAATATGGAATATTTATGCTCCGCCAAGAGACTTAATGCCCGCCAGGCGAGGTGGGCTCTATTGCTGACCAGATTCCGTTTCACTCTCACCTATCGTCCGGGATCTCTTAACCGAAAACCTGATGCTCTTTCCAGTGCCATCCTCTTTCCAGACCACCCTTCCTCAATCCCAAGTGGTGGGGGCTCTCCAGTGGGAGGTGGAGGATCAGGTTTTGGACGCACTTCGGAATACCCACGCACCTGTTGGCTGCCCTTCTGCACGATAATTTGTCGTTCCTGAAATACGGGCAGATATCCTGGCTTGGGGTCATTCCTCCAAATTAGCTTGTCATCCGGGATTACGTCGCACTCTATTCTTGTTGTCGCGGCACTTCTGGTGACCAACAATGGCTGCAGACACAGAGCAGTTTGTGGCGTCGTGCTCTGTGTGCTCCCGGAGTAAGTCATTCCATCAGGACCCAGCAGGTCTGCTTTGATCCCTCCCTGTTCCATTGAGACCCTGGTCCCAAATTGCTATGGACTTTGTTACAGGATTACCACCTTTCAACCGGTACACCACAGTTCTTACCATTGGGACCTTCATGGGATTCCTTTGGATATTATCTCGAACAGAGGACCTCGGTTTACGTCAGCGGTGTGGTATGGTAGGCTTTCTGCAAGGCGTTGGGTGCGTCATTCAGTCTCTCTTCCGGCTACCATCCCCAGACTAATGGTCAGTTGGAACGCACTAATCAGGACATGGAAGATGCTATCAGATGTGTTTGCTATCAGGACCCAACTAAGTGGGCGGGCCAACTTCCCTAGATTGAATACACCCATAACACCCTTATCAGGTCAGCAACTGGAAAGTCTCCTTTCTACTCAGCCTATGGGTTCCAGCCTCCAGTCTTTCCATCTCTGGAGTCAGAAATAACCGTTCCTTCCTCGAACAGCATTTCGGACGGGCTCGCCATGCTTGGCACAACACTCGGACAGCCCTGAAAAAGAGGTCTAGATGCAATCAGCGTGCAGCCAACTGCCATCGTGTTGCAGCGCCCTGCTGTGCTCCAGGTCATAAGGTGTGGCTGTCATCTAAAGACGCTCTTGCTCTATCCTCTAAGAATGTGGCTCCTCGTTACGTGGGGCCTTTTGAGGTGAAGAGGATTATCAACCCGGGTGCGGTCAGACTCAAACTGCCAACTTTCATCCCACTTATCATGTGTCTAAATTCAAGCCAGTTGTTACCAGTCCTTTCAGCCCCCCAGCTGTGCTTTCTCCTCCCAGGCTGGTTGACGGTCATCCAGCATTTGAGGTTAAGGCCATTATTGACTCTAGCAGATGCGACTGGGGCGTCCAATACTTGGTAGATTGGTAAGGTTATGGTCCTGAGGATCACTCGTGGATCTCACGTAAATTTATCTCAGACCCATCTGTAATTGCAAACTTCCACAATAAGTTCCCCGAGAGACCAGGTAGGCCACCAGGTGGTGGTCATTGGGGCGGGGGGTTTATGATGCAAGATTTATTATTTTGGGGTTTTGTAGTCTTTGCCTTTGTTATTGCCTTCTTGGCTATTGTTCTGTTTTTCACCCGTTTGTTTCCCTTTGTAGACATTGCTGGGCCTGATGAGGGGGCGGAGCCAGGAGTTACACCTGGGACTGATTAGGCAATTAGGCCTGCAAGGGACTGCAATTGTGTGTTGTAGTTCGTTACTTCGATGTTCTGCCCTTTGTGTCTTTGAGATCCTGGTGTTTGCAAGTATTTTCAGTTGTTATCTACTCCTGGCTTCTTGCTTCCTCGCCCTAGTTTTGGTGACTATTTTTTTTTTTACTACTTTTTACGGCTTCACGCCACATTTTTTTAGTTATCTTTTTTTTCCCAAGCAGTATTGCTTCGCGAATGTTGGTGGACTATTTACTATTTATTACCAATTTTTGTATCTTTTATCAAGCCTTATGCTTCGCTTTTTGTTGAGACTTTTTGCCATTTTGCCTTGTCAGCTTCTGTGGAATAAATTCTATATTTTTTGTAAATCTATCTGCCTTGCGTTTTGGGTTCCTGCCTAACATTTTCTGACAATATTTTCTGTATGATTCCAATTGGGTTTTTTTTCCGTTTTGTAAAGTAAGCTGCATTTTCATATTTCATGTTTGAATGGAGGGCAGAAACTTGCAAACCTCTGACGGGAAAAAAATATGGAGGACTTTGAAATCAAAGTATAAAAGATTTTCCTGGGTAAAGAATGAATGTACATTGTATACAAACAAAAGGTAAGACCACAAATGGTTTTCAGTTTTATAAGAAAATATTAATAAATGGGATTAAGAAGTATGGTGGTGTTTTGAGATAAGAGCTGTCTCTCGGCTAATAAGTGGCAAGCAAAACTTTGAGTTATTTGGCGTAGCAAATGTCACAGTGAACCCCGTAATAAAATAAAACCAGACATTTGCAGCTAGAATAGTCATTTACCACATTAGCAATGTATAGAGTGTATTTGTTTAAAGTTACGACTAGTTTAAAGTTATCTTCATTGAAAAGTACAGTGCTTTTCCTTCAAAAATAAGGACATTTCAATGTGACCCCAAACTTTTGAACGGTAGTGTATATATATATACACATATGTGTGTGTGTATATATATATATATATATATATATATATATATATATATATATATATATATATATATATATATATATATATATATATATATATATATATATATACATATATATATATATATATATGTCACGTTATCGATGGGAAAATGCATTTTTAGACAATATGATTTGCCTGAGCGTCTAGGAGACACAGAGAGTAACCAGCGGTGGAAAATGGATTATAAAGGACATATTTTAAAAAAATTAAATGAAAATTGTAACATTTTTAAACTTGGGAATTCCCGCAGGCCGGATTTTGGACGCTGACGGGCCAGATTCGGCCCGTGGGCCGTGGTTTGGGGACCCCTGCACTATACGGTATATCATACCTTTACTTGTAAATTAAGTCCATTCGCCTTTCCTTCTGGATGAAGATCTCTATGACTTTGTTGTAGAGGTCCTCCTTTTTCTCTTTTTCTTTGAGTTTTAAAAGTCTCTCTTTCTCAATTGAGATAATTGCCACGAAATGCAAGCTCCTGTTTCCCCAAAAAGCAAGTGATGTTTATCAGCTCTTTTATTATCTCATGATTTTCCTTTACACTTGCATTGTGGATGCTGAAATTTAGTCTCCTTTGTTCATTTTGGAGCCAGATCAATACGTGATATTCCAAACGTTTTTAAAGAAATCTGACCTTAAATGTGGGCAGATGAGCTTTTATGTTTTTTGGGGCTTCTTGGCAGGTTTTTCAAATGCATCCCATCCATTTACTACCGCTTGTCCCTCTCTGGGTCCAAACACGGTCACTCATTGAGAATAAAAGGCAGGAAAAGAAATAAATACGTTTTTTTGTATAGCACAGCCACAAAGCCATTCTTTTCCAGTATACCAATCCTTTTGAAATGAACGTGTTATTTTCTGTCCTCGGACCACATACCTTTGAACCAAATCTGGCAGCTCTGGCGTTGGTCTCCCAGTATTAATGACTTCTTGTTTTGATTGAAAGTCCAGTCTTGAAAAATTCGTCATTTTACAAATCAAATCCTCCATTTTTAGGGCGAAAAAGCATCACAGTTTGTGGGAAGTGTAGCAGTTGTTGTCTGTTGTTTTTTCTTAGACTTCTTAAGGGTTAACAGGTGTTGGCAGTTCATGAACTTTTGATATATCGCCCCCTACCTTGAGGCAGAGGTACTTGCTGCCTCGTGGCCTGCCTTTTCCCCGTGGCAACAAGCACGCACCCCTCGCACGCACACGCTCAATACACTTTGTGTGTAGCCGTGGAGGCACCACTCTTGTCTGCCACGTTATTTTCATCAGGAAACACGGAATTTCCGCTATTATGACCATGTACATTATCAAAATATACAGGAACCTCACCAAAATCACATAGAAAGCACAGATCCAAAAGAGAAATATTAAAACATATTTTATTTTATTACTTCGTTTTTGAACATCTCATGGTTAAGCCTTTTAACCCCCTGGTGGCAAGATGAGGCACTGACTCACTTGTCTCCCCTGACAGCGCGTCACTGACAGAAGCAGAATTAGGTGCCAAAATGATGTCTAAACAGCAGACATTTATCCATGAAAATATGGAAAAGCTGCTGATTGTGTGTTTGATGGAGAAGCAGGTGAAATAAGATGCCGCTCTCTCCAAGGTAAATGCTGTACATCATTTTTAAATGACTCCATACATGACTGTAGTTGTTTGTAGTACATTCAAGTGCAGTGATTCTCAAATTGTAGTACGCATGCTCCATTTAGTGCAGTGGTTCTTAACCTGGGTTCGATCAAACCCTAGGGGTTCGGTGAGTCGAGCTCAGGGGTTCGGCGGAGGTCAAGACACACCGACTCATCGTGTAAAGAAAAACTTCTCCCTATCGGCGTACTACGGATACGGCAACAGCAGAAGTCACACTGATTTGCAGGTGTGTAATTTGTTGTGAGTTTATGCACTGTGTTGGTTTTGTTCTTTGAACAAGGTGATGTTCATGCACGGTTCATTTTGTGCACCAATAAAAAAACATGGTAACACTTTAGTATGGGGAACATATTCACCATTAATTACTTGCTTATTAACATGCAAATTAGTAACATATTAGCTCTTAACTAGTCATTATTAAGTACTTATTAATGCCTTATTCGGCATGGCCTTATTATAACCCTAACCCTCTAACCCTGACCCTAACTAAATAACTCTAAATTAAGTCTTTGTTACTTAGAATATGTTCCCTATACTAAAGTGTTACCAAAAACATATAACTTTGTCTTGAATTTGAAAAAAACCCAACATTTTATTTTTCACTAAAGAAGGGTTCGGTGAATGCACATATGAAACTGGTGGGGTTCGGTACCTCCAACAAGGTTAAGAACCACTGATCTAGTGGTACGTCAAAGAATCACTCAATGAAATATTCAAACACAGTGTTACTGTTCAAACTGTGTGTAATGTTAGTGGCCAAAAATATTGTTAAATAAAACCTCTGCCTTGTTTTTAATGAATACTTAGGCCTACTATGCTACTGTATTTTAATGGTGGTACTTGGAGAGCCAAGTGTTTTCTGAGGTGGTAACTAGCGGAAAAAGGTTGAGAATTATTCCATTATTTTTATACAATATTTATTTTTATTTTTATTTTTATAAGGCATGTTGCATGTTACTTGTACCCACGCTAAAACAACTATTTTTTTAAATGATTATTTATTACATTATTTTATATTGGCAGGTGGAGGATTGGGGGGTCAGTTGTTGCCTTTTCTTGAATTTGTTAAAAAATGAGGAAAGGAGAATGTGCAAAAAGTGCATGGAGGAGGATGTGTGTATGAGTGTGTGTGTGCGTGTCAGGAGATAAGCGGCACTTAAGCTCTTTGATCACAAAGGTTCATCCATCTAGTGTTGGAACATGTGTATGAGAAAGTCCTCGACTGACTGATGATCACACGCACACACACACACACACACACACAGACACACACACACACACATTACCGTTATTTTATATCATAGAAAATCTGCCTTTTTAAAACCAGGTTACAGTCCTGAATGGGTAATCATTTCAAAAGTCATATTTGCAGGGGAATATGTAAAACCTTCTATTCGACTTGCGTGCATAACTGACCTCGTTTACTGTACCAGCAAGCAGGAGGAGAACCAATCCATCTTGAAAAAGCAGGAGGCCCCTCTGAGCCCACCTCATTCTTGCCCCCCTCATTTTGGTCTGGCAACGAAGGGTTAAGGAGGAACAGAACCTCTGAAGAGCTGCCTGCTTAACCTCCGACCTCAACGTGTGAGGAGAAGGGGAAAAAAAGGAGAAAGAAAGACATGCGAGTAAACGTACACACAACTAGGTGAAGAAAAAAACATTTACAGCAGGTGTTTTGTGCAGCCTCGCTGAATTTGTGTGCGTGTTTTAGGGAGCGGCACCCATGTTTCAGCATCCCCCAACCCCAGCAGACTCCTCTCCTCTGTGGGCAAGCAGGTTGTCAGTGAGGGGGTCCAGCTGGTGCAGACTGGAGATGCCAAACAAGCTGTCAAAGATAAGAGGCGGGTGATGAAGGTACGCCTGGCAACCACTCTGGGGGGACGGTTAATGAGTGCGAGGCTCGGGAGGCGCTCTTACGTGTGTGATAACAACAACATATACATTGTTACATCGCTAATAGCCTCCAAATGTTATTGTAGGACAATTTGCAAGAATACTCTCAGGAAAGGGAACAAGGTCATATGACGTAAAATTAAATTGTCAGTGGTTCCACTCGCGAAAGTGCAGACTATAAATAACCTAACGAGGAATGTTAATTACCTCTGTCGTGTGTGTTTCCACGTTAGCAGGATTATGGCAAATCTGCTAATCTAATCTTTTAGAAGAGGAACACATAACATCTTGGTCATTATCGCTGTGGAAAAACGCCAGTAGACTTCTATTCTTCTTTATTTTGTTTGGGAAAACTGTAATTGTGGCCCCCTTCAGGACTGGGGTGGAACAGCCGAAGAGGGCTAGGATATATTTTATTCATCCCACAAAGGGGAAATCATGCAGTTGCAGCGCAGATACAAAAACATCCAAACCCTTTATTCATCGAATCGAAAATACTGAAATTCCAAGACATAGTGAATTTGCATTTACCATAAATTGATTAACGTGGACCCCGACTTAAACAAGTTGAAAAACTTATCCGGGTGTTACCATTTAGTGGTCAATTGTGCGGAATATGTACTGTACTGTGCAATCTACTAATACAAGTTTCAATCAATCAATCAATCAATCAATGCAAACAGCTAAAATTATGCAAACTACAATCTGCTACCAAAGAATAAACAACAATTCTTCTCAACAAAAGAGGAGAAATATAATCTTAGAGACAAATGTAATTTAAAACATTTGTACGCACGTACAACATTTAAGACCTTCAGTATATCAGTATGTGGAATGAAGTTATGGAATGGATTAAGCAAAGAAATCAAACAATGTACTGATGTGATCCACTTCAAGAAACTCTTCAAACTTAAAGTGTTTACAAAGTACAAAGAAGAAGAACCATGATAAACATTCTGAATTTATCTCATCCATCCATTCATTTTCTAAATAATCTTACTCATCTCACCATATGAAATATAACTTACTTCACTAATGATTTATTCATTTTTTAATGTTATCACTTATGGAGTATATTGTGAATAAATTGAGAATGGGAAGTGGACAAAAGTTTTAGCAACTGTTATGTAAAGGAAAAGGGGTGTTATGATCCGTTGCCCGGATCAAGTTTTGTTTAGTCATGTTCTGTTTAGTTCTGGACTCCCTTAGTTTTTGTTTTGTGCACCCCTGGGTTTGTTTTGGTTACCATGGGTGCTGATTGGTTTCACCTGCCTCTGATTAGTGTTCAGCACGCTCACCTGCTGCCGGGCACTAATCAGAGAGCTATTTATTCACGTTGTGCGCCACACTCGGTCTGGCTTCGTTGTTTGCTAAATGCAACAGTTACGTTTGGTTATTCCTGTTTCCTAGTTCATTATTCCTGTGCTAATTAAGTTTTTACCTTTGCTTCTGCGTGCGAACGGCACGCATCCCTTTTGTTTGTTTGTTTCCTGCATGTTTGTATCTCTTATATGATTCATGACAAATAAATCATCTCCTACCTGCACGCTTCGTCCGGAGTTGTCCGTCTACATCCTGGGAGAACGACCACGCAGTAAGATGCGACCCCGACATGACAAGGGGTAGGATTAAATAAGCTCTGCTTCTTCCTACTCCTTTTCGAACATGTTGAATAGAGAAACTGGAAATTGTATCATGTTGTATGCATGCATGTTCCAAATAAACACAAACTCAACTCAACTCAAAAAGTCCACAAAAAAATAAGGTACAAAACATGAAAACAAGATGGAACTGTTGAAAGAACACAAAGTACATATAAGACATTGATAGAGCACAGAGCTGATGCAACCATCTGCCACTTCAGCGGTGCCATTTTTACATACAGCTACAAAGTTAGTCACAACAAAAAAAGCAATGAATAATACACTTTGTGCATGATTGCACCAAGCATAGACAGACAACAAAACAGAAAACACAATTTCTAAACTGTGCATTAGTCAACTTGTTGCACTTCATTGTGGCTCCTAATGCATCTTGAGGCAGCACGATAAAAAAAGGAAAGTGAAAGTGAAAACTGAAGTGACATTACTAATTTCAAAGAGCCTTTTGAAAGACTAGCTTATTATATTTTACTGATTTATTTTTTTTACTGACGGAAACAATCACCTATAGCAGTTAAGTCATTTTAATTTACACCATTATTAACCTATCGGTGGGCATTATCAGAAATACTGACTATATATATATTTTTTGCAACTAGTCTTTAAGATGTTGTCATATTCTCGTGTTTTGAAAGTGACATCACTATTTAGAATTTCCTCTTGATTAAAACAACTTTTTAGCGCAAGAGCTTTTAAGCAAAAACACATCCAAAATGTATACAATAAAATGTGCTTATGTAAATAAAACTAGAATATAAGTTGCTGGCGCAGCATGTGCATAAAAAACTGCTCCCAAACGAAAGGGGCCAGCAACTGTGAATTGGTTCACATCAGTCACATAAGGGAGCCGCTTCAAAAGACACGATTTGTTCGCAAATGGCCCTACAACACTCACCTTTAGGCATTTCCACTCAGCACCAACATTTTGGAACAGAAGAAATATAAAAGCAAGATACTTTTGTGGCAGCGTAGGAGAATGTTATGTAAAAGTTTGACTTTTGCACCTCCGTGCACTTAACTGTGGTGCATTCAAGGACCCTCAATTAAAGTTAGAAAAACAGAGCCATCACTAGGTTTTAGAGACAGAGGGAAACTTAACTCCCAGGAGATTGTATGATAAAATAATTACATAATCACACTATTATGATTTGTATTATCCATGGATGAGAATACGATGTGAATCTCTACTTTACGACAGTTAACATATTAATAATCATATTTAAGTTAATAATGACAGATTATATGATCATTCAATTCATATTCTGGCAACTTAATATTGAATTTGATGGCACTTTCTGTAAAAAAAAAAAAAAAATAAAAAGTTCATTTTTTAAACAAATTTAGATATGTTTATTCCATCTTTAAAAAGTCAATACACTTAGACTTAGACAAACTTTATTGATCCACAAGGGAAATTGTTCCACACAGTAGCTCAGTTTCAAAGGATGGAAAGGGTAAGGATGGAAAGGATAAAGCAGGTAAAAAGTAGCTAAAAATGTATCATACCATATCTAATATTTACATATTATATATATAATATATACTGATATATTATATTTTTATATAAGGTGTTTTTTAAAAAGCTGGTTTCAAATACCGGTAAATCCTTGCAATAATTAGTTTTTAGTGCCTGCATGTAAACATAACAAATGTGCGTGTATGTTTGCAAAATTCTGCAGACATGTCAGCATAATCATAAAGAACCAAACTGCAACCAACCGCTACCAAAATTCTGAAAAACTTTATTCAGTTCTGTATATAAATCCAATTCAACATACAATTTTACCACAGCTATTTAACACCATGTGGAAATAGAGGGTGGACCCAATTTTGAGGACATATCTCAACACAACAGCATCTTGTTTCACAAGAGTGACAACAAATCAAGAGTAATAAATACTATAAAACACACACACAAAAAAAACTTTCGCACCATCTCACACACACACACACGCACACACGCACACACACGCACACACGCACACACGCACACAGACACATTAAGGAATGATGAGGGTTTGCTCTCTGCAAACTGAGCACCTTCTCATGTTACTGCATATAAAACCAGGGTGGAAATGTTAGAAAATGGCTACAAAAAAATAAAAATCTCAACTTGCTTCGATATTCCACAGAGCCACGGTTTGTCCTTTTAACGGGCGGCAGGAAGTAATACTATCCAGATGTGACAGGAAATGACTTTCCTCTATGAACTATTATGTGCAAATAACAGGGGCCAATTAGGGTGCCTAATAACAGACTAATGATAATAAACTTATATTAACCTGAGTGGATCAAATATCTCATTTACAGCACTGTGTTGCAACTCTCACAGGTCAAAGGTCAACACAGAAAAACAAAAACAAAAAACATGTCATGAAAACTCACCGCGCTTTAGCTCTCGGACTGGTCAGCTATGTTGGACGAGGGCGGAGTCGGCCCTCAAGATGATTGGTTGGCTAGTGGGGGGTGACGGAGAGGACACCGGTGACAGATGCGTGATGTTGAGATGTGCATTTACCCAGAATGCAGTGGGAAGTGTATTTACAGGTCCCTCAGCCTGTAGCACGATCTAAACAAAGTGTTTATCTCGCTGGTGCCTGCAGCTACTTCTGCTTGTCTCATTGCAAATGAGCTCAGAGCGGTCTTGAGTCGAGCTGACACAGCCTTTACATGGCCACACACACACACACACACACACACACACACACTCACACACACACACACACACGCACACACACACACACACACACACACACATCCTTGTATTTGTTACCTTCTTGAGACCTCCGAATAATGCCTACCTCTCTAGGACAACCCTTTCTAGATATGTAAAGATTTTTATTTACAACATTAATGATATATACATACTATGCAAATATAAAAAAGGTAAGCTTTTAGTTGTTGTTTTTTTCTGAATGTTTTGTTTGTAATTGGTTTTTAATTTTCATTATTTACTTCAAGTTATTACAGTATGTCTCTATATACATATTTATTTATTTTTTTAAATTAATTTTGGCCAAAGGGGGTGCATTTAAATTTCTTACACACACTTGTAATTACATATGTTGGCCAGAGGGGGAGCACTTTTAATACCAACACACAGTCAATTTGAAAAATCCCTCCCTTTTGGGACCACCTTAATTTTGATAGATTTCACCACCAGGGGTGCAAATGAGACATTCTCTATTAGATGCAATGGTTTTCCGTATTGGGACCATGATTTCAGTCCTAACTGGTTCACCGGTCCTCATATGGAAGGTACTTTTCCATGTTAATGTCTCAAGAAGGATTGAAATACGAGAACACACACACACACACAGATTCTTGTATTTGTTACTTTCTTGAGACCTTCAAAAAATGCCTACCTCTTTAGGACCACCTTTTCTAGATATTTAGAGATTTGTATTTACAACATTAATAATATATACATATTATGCACATATAAAAAAGGTAAGCTTTTAGTTATTTTTTAAAAACATTTTTGGTTTGTAATTGTTTTTTAATCTTCACTATTTACTTCAAGTTATTACAGTATGTCTTTATATTAGCGATGTCCGATAATATCGGCCTGCCGATATCGGCCGATAAATGCTTTAAAATGTAATATCGGAAATGATTGGTATCGGTTTTTTATTATCGGTATCGGTTTATTTTAATTGTATTTATTTTTTATTAAATCAACATAAAAAACACGAGATATACTTAAATTAGTACACCAACCCAAAAAACCTCCCTCCCCCATTTACACTCATTCACACAAAAGTGTTGTTTCTTTCTGTTATTAATATTCTGGTTCCTACATTATATATCAATATATATCAATACAGTCTGCAAGGGATACAGTCCGTAAGCACACATGATTGTGCGTGCTGCTGGTCCACTAATAGTACTAACCTTTAACAGTTAATTTGACTCATTTTCATTAATTACTCGTTTCTATGTAACTGTTTTTATATTGTTTTACTTTCTTTTTTATTCAAGAAAATGTTTTACATTTATTCATCTTATTTTATTTATTTTTTATTTTTTAAAAAGGACCTTATCTTCACCATACCTGGTTGTCCAAATTAGGCATAATAATGTGTTAATTCCACGACTGTATACATCGGTATCAGTTGATATCGGTATCAGTAATTAAGGGTTTGGTCAATATCGGGATATCGGCAAAAAGCCATTATCGGACATCCCTACTTTATATATTTATTTTTATTTTTTTAAATTAATTTTGGCCAAAGGGGGCGCATTTCAATTTCTTAGACACACTTGTTATTACATATGTTGGCCAGATGGGGAGCACTTTTAATACCAACACAAAGTCAATTTGAAAAATCCTTAATGTTGATAGATTTCACCAAAAGGGGTGCAAATGAGACATTCTCTATATTCTTTTTTCCTTGTTGATGTCTCCAGAAGGGTAAAAATACAAGAACACACACACACAAGCACGCACACACACAAACTTATGCCTTTTCTGCGTCATGGATGTGCTTTGCTCCACTAAAGATTAAAAAATAAATAAAAAAATACTCCCCGTAGGGGCTTTTGCTGTGAGATTATTGTGGTCCATAAAAGTCTGACGGTGGGTCACAATTTACATCTTTGACAATGACGCAAAGTGGAGGGGGAAAAAAACAGCCTGGTTCTGTTCAGTGTTTGGTCTGAAACGGGTCTCACAGTGCAAAACATTTGGTTGACATCAGTCTTTGGGTTACAGAAAGAGAATAAAACACAACTTTGATGTTCCTTGTGCTGCTCAAATTTGGAAGTCCAAGTTTTTAATGAAGCGCCGCTCCATGCGGCACACGGGAGGGACACTTTGGACCAATTGGCACGGCACAGGATGACACAAAGGTGATGGAGTTAGTCCCTGCGGAGTGCAGCGTCTTTTAGGAGGCGGCGCTCCATTCGGGAACGCCGCACCGGATGTGCGTCTCTAATGAGTGATAGCGCGGGGGGGACAGGTTGGGGGCGAAACGAGGATACTCTCTGTGAAGAGGCGGGCTGAGTTGCCTGCTGTGAGCGTTCCCGGCGCTCTGGCTCTGGTAGAGGGCGTGAGAAACAGGCTCCCCCAGCGGCGGAGAGCCGTGGTGGGCTACGGCGCTGAGTCGAGAGCCCTGCGGACTGGAGCTGTAGGGGGCGTACGGCGGGTAGGGCTCCACAGGAGTCATGGCGCCGTACGACCAGGACGCACAGCCGCGCTCGTCGACTCGGCCCTCGGAGCCCGCAAACATGCACGCCTGGCGCTGGCTCATCTCCGAGCTGTAGGGGGCGTCGGTGAGCAGCAGGGGCGAGGGGGCGAAGGAGGAGGCGTGATAGTAGGACTCGCCAGGGCCCGGTGAGCTACCAGGGAACCCTCTCTTGAACTGGCGGGTTCCCGAAGAGCAGTTGTCATCCGCTGCATGGAGAAAATGTTATGACATTAAATCAGCACAGAGAAAGTTACCGCTACTTTAAAAGACCTTTTATTGCCGAGCTCGGCCCGAAATGTGCACATAAAAGAAAACCGCATTGGTTTTGCAGCTTGACATTTACTGAGGCAGAAAAATAAAGAGTGCTTGATTCATGTTGGTGGGCTGATCCTAATGGACTGCACGCATTATATGGAGATGGCACTGAGCTTATGGCAGATACTTTGTCTTCTTGGGGAATTTAGACATAAACAGACTTTACCAGGCTTAGACTTTATTGTATTCAGGAAACTCTTCTATGCTTCCATTGTGCGTCCATAATGTTTAACTCTTGGTGTGCAGCACTCATAAACAGATTGCAAATGAGCAAGAGAAATAGGCTGACCCTAAAACTAAAAACTAGCATTAGTTTGTCCCTCCAGGAATTTGCGATGCTACGATGGCGCCAATTCCCGCAAATTATGTTCGGCCTCGCAACTTTGACCAATTGCTTGTATTCCGACACATGACTTCTTCCCGGAAGTGAAAACCAGTGGTGGTCAACCAAGCCAAGATGGCTGTTGCGTGCGAACTGAGTACAAAAGAGGCTTAAATCTTCCTGCAAAAAGCAGATACGAGCAAAAAAATCTAACTATGCAATGGAATAAATCCATATACTTGATCAAGAGTGATATCAGGGATTATACGTCGGTCGCGTTCTCAGACATATCAAACTATTGCGCGCCAGACACCATTCTACACGACAAAACAGATGGAAACTTGGAAAAACATGAAGGTCTACAACTTTATTGTGTGTGGCTGGGTCAAGGATATTGGTATCAAGACTATCCCGGATAAATATGCCTCGTTTTTGCACGGGTAAGGTTGCATTTCATGATTTAACTTTGCGTCTACTGAGTTTTGTAGCAATTGCATGCGCTGTTTACGAGTAGCGTGTTTTCCCCTGTCTTTATCAAAATATAACTATAGATGTCAACATTGTGTATGTGCTGAAAGATTCATTTATGATTGTTGCTTTTGGTAAAAACTTAACTCTTTTAGGTTTTGCTCACATTTGCTTTCTTTTATTTAGACGTGTTGGTGCTTTTCGAAAAACTCGTAGCAAACATGTGATAAGAAATACAAATAATATCAAGATAATACTTAAAGGAGAAATAATAAATGTTAAAAGTATATCAAACAAACCTTCAACAAAGTGATCACCGCAAACGCATGCATTCTTCGACTCTGCTCCCTTGGACTGGAGTGTGAGCTGCATGCTTTTCTCATCATTGTTTTCTAAAATTTGCAGTCTTCCGCCCTTTTCGATTACCTCTCGAGGAACTCTGAAGAAACATTTATACTTTTTGCGATTTGAACGATTCGTACAGCCGAAAACAACACAAGCATAGGGCATTTTTTCTTCGAGAAAAGCTAAATGTCTCCTCGTATCCATTGAGAACAGAGCTAGCTTGACCACCCCACATATTTAATGGGCGGGACATGAGCTAGCTTGACCACCACACATATTTAATGGGCGGGACATGAGCCGGACATGACACTACACATTTTTTGCCTGTCTAATCTAAATGTTTGTTTCTTGTGTAGACTAAGCAGGAACATCAACGTGTAACAATATAGAGCTTGAAAAAGTGTGACGTAGTAAACCCAATGCGCATAGTAGGTCTTGTGGGCCTCTGAATCGCTTATTTACACATCTGAATGCAAGTCAAGTTCAACAGCGCAACAGGTGGCATCATTAACTGCCACAAACATTGTCATGATTGCTCCAGGGGAAAAAAAGTATTTGGTGAGATTTTTGTTATTTCTAGCGTGAAAGCAAAGCCGACGAAACTTGGGTTAATAAGCTGATAAAGAGACGGCAAATAGCCTGTGTAGCAGCCGTGAGACAATCAAACATGACTTTTAACGCCATCACCTGGTACATGTTCATGCAGTGTTTCTTAACATTTTTGGGGCCAGGAGCACCCCCTAGAGGGTCGCCAAAAAAAAATCTGTTTCTCAGCTGTTGTCCGTATGAGCCGCAGTGGTACTCAGTTGTAATACCCGTTTCCACCACTTGTGGCAGTAATGACAACATCAAACAAAGAGAATACGTCTGGAGCTAAAGTCATAGAGAAGTTTCTTAAGCGCAAACATTATGACTGAAGTGGTGAAGCTGTGTTTTCTTTTGTATTTTAATTTTATTGACAGTTTAGTTAAGAAACATCTTATTTATTATTAATTTAGTTCCTTTGCAAATTTATTTTTTATAGTTTTTTAAGAGTCCCTTCTTTTGCTTTAAAATTGATTCGAGCTTAGTTTTCTAATTAGCCTGACCTAAGCCATGATAATAATCTTTGTGATTAACACACGTTTTCATATCAATTCATAGGGTTGTAAACTATAAGTAGGTTATATATAATTATTGAATACGATTAAAATCAAGAGTATAATTATAAATTCTGTGTTAATATTTGAGTGGAAAATTTGGGCTCCGAGGTCAAAAAGGTTACGAACCCCTGTGTTAGCGTGTTCACTGCATTTTCAGACTGGTAAGTTTGTTTTATTTAGTTACACCCGTAGCATTTTGTTGGTTGTTAGCATTAGCCAAGCTAGCTGCGGGCTACAAACAACATATAATGTTTTGGAAAAGAGCATGTCTGTTTACTTTTAGTCTTGGGTAAGCACAAAAATGAATGAGTATTATTTTCGGTGAAGTACTGTGTAGTAGTAGTAGTGTTTTTTTCAGGTAAACCTGCTGATGAAATAAGGCTGGGCACCCTTACTCCATCTCGAACACATAAGAGATTAAGATGATGCGCAATTTGAACAAAGGACAATGAACCTTAACAGACTCTGAAATTATTCACCGGTATTAAAAACTACTACACTGACGAGATAAAGATGAGTTTGGCTTTGACAATGGCGGAAGATTACTCAAATCTCTTGCTCATATGGATCAATTTCACCAATTGTACTTATTTTTTTCGAGGTAGCGATCCTTTAGAAAAGGGTACAGTTTGTCTCGGTAGGGTTCCCTTATTTTTATTTTTATTTTGTACGATCCATTTTAATACAGTTTGTTGCTCTCTCTCATGTTACAGGAGGTACAATTCAGCCATGTAAACAAAAGCTTTGGCCAACAAAAATGGCTACTGTGGCCCCACAATGCATTGCGAAATCACATGCCCTTTCGAGCTCTACTGTATATCAACTCTATTACTCAAACGGCATAAATGTCATCCTCCCGCGTGTACTTCCGGTTCCTGTCAACAGCGCTAGGCCTTCTGGGTAATGTGGTGTATAAACATTTAGCAACACACCGGCATCTTCACTGCCTATTTATTTATATTTATTTCACTTTTATTTATCCAGGGTAAGGCAATTAGGATTTTCATTTGGAATGCTGATCTCGCAAAGAGGCAACATTTACATGTTAGAGATGTTGAAGTGTGATGCAGCACTTTGTGCTACATTTTATATGAATGAAAAGTGCTATTGATAGATTGATAATCTCTCATTGTCTCTTATTCATCAACGATATTAAAACAATTATTCTTACTTATTTCAATTTTAAAGTGATTCATAATTTTAATTATAAATTTTTTTTATTATAATTTATTTTTAGAATACACTTTTAAAAACTTTAAAACATTTTTAGGCCATCTCTATGTTTACTCTCTGTGTGTATATGTCGGCAACCAAAAGGAGGTTTTGTAACCTGTAACTTATTTTAAGATATTTTGTTATTATTACTAAACCAAATAATACATTGCGTGAATCGGTTTGAATCGAGAATCGAGTTGAATCAAGAATCGATTCAGAGTCGAATCATCCCCCCAAAAATCGAAAATCGGATCGAATTGTGAGGTGCCCAAAGATTCCCACTTCTATGGTTTATGTCGTTTTGTTTCATTGTGCTTTGCTGAGCGTTTACTTTTCGACTTTATTTAGCCATCCTTGAACGCACCATAGTTGTGTACAATAAGACAAAGTAAAACCTTCGTTGCCAAATTTGCTATTATAAGTGACATTGGGTTCATTTTGGAACGTGTAGTTGATTATATCCCAGTTCGCCACAAAAAATAAATAATTTGTTGAAAATAATTACCAGAGTGAATACAATGATGTATTTTTCAATATTCAACATCAAAACTTGATTCTCCAGTTTCAAAGTTATATTGCAACACAGAAATAGCGTGAAACACATGTATAGTTCATGATCAACATCAACACCTATTCTAAAAAAATCATGTATTTTACTCATCTGGTACATTTTTTGTGTTAGCTTTTATCACCTAGCAAAGAAAAGACAGATGAACATTTAAAAGCAAGGCAGAAACTTAATGACATAAATATAGAGCCAAGGAGATGACATTATTGAGTCTCAATATTTTTATTAGTCTGTTTTAAAGTGGGAACACCTACTAGTACCACTAATAAATATTTACAGAATTGCTATAAAAAGCAAATCCACGTGTGCTCCCATATGTTTCTTATAAAAGCTCGAGACTGAGGAATGAGTCAATTTCTGTCTTTAATGTATCCCAAAAGGGCTAATTAGTGGACTCATAGGTCAACACTATTTGTATTGTACCTTTTCCACCAAAGCTAAAAAAAAAAAAAAAAAAGGTACAGGCATGTTCTAAAGCAGTTTCCATGCCTGTTCTAAAGGTTTAAAGGTCAGAAAATAACAATCAGTAATTTTAAGGGGGGATCTTTTTAGGACTTTGCATCATTGCAGCTAAAGAGACATATGTTTTGTTGAGGGTGTACATCAGTGCTGTTTGCTATTCAACTGACGGCCCGGGGGCCAAATCTAGCCCGGGAATGACACCATACCGGCCCCCAAGTGGGACATTCCTAAAAACACTAGAGTGCTCAAGTTGTAAAGAGGAACTTGAACCACTGTGCACACATTGGCAGATCCTCACTTTGACAACCTTGATAACCAACATAGAACACCGGGGTCCATACTTGGGATTCCTCACGGCACCCCTTTAAGTCCTCTCCTTTTGGCAGTTACAATGTTTTTCTTAAGGTGATTTATGTAACCAAGGTGTTGCTGTAACTTGTGTACTTCAGATGCAGTCAGTATAGTCATAGTATACTAGTGATGTTCCTCAAGGTTCCATTTTAGGTCCTCTCTTTTTCATCATTTGGGCTATTCAACTGGTAGCCCGCGGGTTTAGTTCTAAAATCTAGTGAGAGACTCACATTTTTGCAGAAGGTCCTAAGAAACAGATGAGGGCTCCTGTAACTCTGACAAAATAGACAAAAATAAAACTACTCTGGAAACGTGCTCCCCAAAACAGTTGAATATCCCTTGTGTACATTCAATAGTCCCTCTTACCTTTCCTCTTGGTGCAGTGGTAAAGCTGAGGCTGCTGGACATGCTGAGGATGAGACAAGGCGTATTGAGTGGGCGAAGCACCAAGCAGGGTCTGAGGGCTGCTGCTGCTGCTAAGGCCGTTCTCACAGCAGTAGGGCGATCCGGACGTGTCGGGTGAGCCCCTCAGACGCTGGATCTCCCCACTGAAGGGACTCCCGGTGGGGCATGATCTCTGGCGGCCAGTGCTGCGAGGGACCACGGGGTAATCCTTACTGCAAAATGAATACAAGACTAGATTACAGGGATTTCACTACATTAGCTTCTACCGTACATGCTCCTGTTTCGCCGTGCCCTCACTCGCTCTCTTTTTCGATCTTTTCTTTCAAGTCTACTTAGGCCTTCTCCATCCTTTCAGCGCTGATCTCCCTCTGTAAACACAGCCCTCCCGGTGAACTCTGTGGTATGTAGGGGACAGCGGGCCACATCTCGCTGACTGGCGCTGAGATTGTGACACGCACAAGCAGACACACGCACGCTCAAACACGGCCAGCGCCGCTGTGAGATAATTTGCTGTTCTAAAAATAAACATCCAGCCATGTGTCACTTCAGATATAGGCCCGTCTCCAAACCAACGCAGCACAATAACAAAGGGGGGTGGTGCACTGCATTGCACAGCACGGCACCCCCAGTGACATTCTTTTCTTTTGGCCTGCAAAAATCCTCCAAACTGCTTTTCACAATGGAGTGCAGCAGCCATAGTGGGCGCCAGGAACTTGATGAGCAGTGACAGCGCGATTGACAAGCAGTAGAATGGCATCACACGTTGTGTTGTTGTGTTAATGCTACAGACCTGCTTTCGGGTCAAGCTCAGCCTTCAGGTGACGGCGGTTTAGATCTTTTTTTTTTACCACTTAGCTCAACCCAACACATGCACGCTCGCGCCATATGTACGACATCATAACAGAGTGGAAAAGAAGGAGGAGGAAGAGGAAAATATCCTTTGAATGTGTCAGTTCTCTCGCACACAAACACAATGGATCTTTCAGAGAACACACACAGTCCTACCCTGACACACCTGCAAAAGTAAGAGAGCCAAGCAGATCTGGAGCCACATCTGTAAGACTCTTAGATCATCCTATTAACACCATTCATTCAACTCCTATTTCACTTTTACTCAGCATGATCTAGCTGCTCTTTATTTAGCTTTGTTCAAGAGCAGGGTAGGGCATTGTTTGAATTCGGACGAGTATGGTTCCGATTTCCGTTCCCAGTTCGGATTCTGGTTCCCAACGATTCTTTTAAGGGTCAGGGTCAAAAATAGGGATGTTCCGATCAGGGATTTATGTTGCCAATTCCGGAAATCCATGAGTGAGAACGCCCATTTATTTATGGTGAGTGCTATTGGCAGTTTAACAATATTAGCACATATTTAAACTACTTCTTAAGTCTCTTTTATTGCATTCAGTTGTTTGATCGACCCAAAGTCAAAAGTACACAAAAACTAAACAAAAGCAAACATTACTACTCATTAAAATATTTATTTTGCATTCAAAGTCCTCCTGTGTCCAGGGTAATTATTCGCAAAATTTGTAAACATTAACAACTATTTTAAAAAAAATGTTGAGAAAATAAAAATATGGATCTAATCACTATCGATCATATACTGATACTATACCTTCATGTCGACACCACCAAGTTATGGATCGAGCCGCCCTCCTATTACGTGTTGTATACTGCTGATGCGTTCGATTTACCTCGGAAGTCGGAGCTGGGAATACACAGCCGAGTTCTGAGTGTTCCAGTTACGAGGTCGGGAATCAAGATGGCCACAAACACAAAAGCTTTTCCTGCACTTAACTTGTTTGAATATTAACAACTTATGGGAAAATATGGACTCTTTCTGCAACACGGTGGATGAAGAGCAAACACAGATGCTATTGCTAGCGATTTAGAACATTTATACTACATGAAAACATTTTTTAGTTTACACCACAGTAACGTTACCATTTACAAACGTCCAACAAATTTAGTGTAACAAAAACTATTCAGGAAAAAAAATAATACAAATCATAAGTGCTGATAATGGATATTACAGAAGCTTATATTATTTTTTACATTTAGAGCAGCATTTTTTAAGTCAATTCGGGCGCGGTGAGAATTGTTGCCTTCCAGTTACCTCGGAAGTTGGAAGTAGGAGCTGGGAATGACGTTATCAGAGCTGTCAGCGTTCCTGTTACAATGTCTGAAATCAAGATGGCCACATCCACGAAAGCTATTTTTGTGCTTGCCTTGTCTGAATATAAACAACTAACGGGAAAATGTGCACTCTTTTTGCAACCTTTAAACACGGTGGATGAAGAAGAAACTTTGTAAAGAGCGTATATAGCACATGAAATAAATGTAGTTTACACTACGGTGACGTTAATCTATATAAAAGGTTTAACAATACATTGTATATGGCTCATTTACTGGGACAAAAACTAATCAGAAGTGCTAATGAACGCACCAGGTGCATTCCATTTGTACTGAGAAGTCGGAATTTCCGAGTTCCTAGTCGAAATTTCAACTGGAACGCCCTGCAACGTCGGTAAAGAGGTGAAGCGTAAATACTCATTATCCTCATTATTTGTTTGTGTCCAAATTTAGTGATTTTTACTCTAGGATTTTATGGTTTTATAATTTTTTTTCTTACCATCATGACAAGTGAGGCCCAGCCTCACCTGCCTACCCTGACCGCTCATCCCTGATAATTACATTTAGGATATTAAGAAATGCAGTTTGTTTTCCGTAATGGAAGTGATTATTATTAACTTAGGGGAGTGACTTCACACTTTAAATGGAGATAGACAATTAGCTGCTAGCTTGTCAGCCAGGGGACATAAAATAAATACAGTGTCGGCTAGAGGGGATTTGCATTTTTTCAAGAAAATTGTACCATACTGATTGGTGGCCGAATGACTAGCACATGCGTAAAAAATTACTACAGGGCTATTTTCAAGGAGTATAAATATTAATCCTTTGAACTTGAATATAAATGTTATGTTTCTTTCCACAGGCATGAACTTTCCCAAAAGTTTCAGTTTATTTTTCAAAAACCTCATAAAACAACATTTACACATGTCCGAGTATTGTTCAGTTTAGCGTTCATGCTGCCGAAATCGTGCCAATATATACCAACCGCATGGATAAACCATCATTTTTTAAATGTATTTATGGTGAGTGCTATTGACTATACTGTGTCCCGGAAATTCTTCCCTGTGTTTGTAAATATTAACAAAAATGAAAAAAAACTAAGGATTTTGAGAAAATGTAAATTCCTGGCAGTGGCCACTTGATAGTAACAGAGTAGCCCAACAGTTATTTTTATATTATCCTCTCTCTAGACTCTCAACCCACTATCTAATTAATCTATTTGTTCATTTTCTCTTATTAGCTGCTTACTTTCTGCTGTAAAATGCTTCCATCTACACTTCTTAAACTTTACGACTAGTTTACTGTGTTAAACATGATAATGTAACCTCAGAACTGCAGTTTATTTCCGCCAATGGGGGATTATTGTGGAGCGCCGCCACTAGGTGTATGGAGATAAACAGTTACCTGCCAGCCGCCTGTATGCCACCTAATTCTTCCGGTTGGCAGACTGAGTGCTGAAAATTGGAATCAATGTTTAAAAATTTGGACGATTCTGAGAGAATCCGAATGTAAGGCCCAGTTGCCTATTCGAGACACGTGTTTTATACAAGAGTGCACAAATCAAGGGTTTGTAAATGTTTTAGGAATTGGTGAGTCATAATTTTGTTAACGTCTTATCAAGCCTATAAGTCAGCAGATAAAAAGAGCCAAATTGACTAAATGCTTGCCAAATAAAGCAGGACTTTTTTGTCTAATGCCCCTGAAGGGAATAAAAATAAGGTCATAAGAGCCTCATATAAAGTCCAAACTGCTGTCATGCAGGACGAAAAAGAACGCACACACACACACCTGTCTATCAAAGTTGTCTTTACATTTTGCTATAAAGTGGTTGATAATTGCAACAATATGAAAATAATGTATGCCTTTTTTGTTAAGTTAAAACTGACTAATTGCTTTTAACTTGTTTATTAATGTATTTATAGACTCTTTACAAGGGTACCGTAATTGTAAAATGGCAGCTGGAAGGGCAAAGCATTGCACGGTTGAATACAGTGATCTTGATGTGATTTGATTGACACACACACACGCACACACACACACACACACACACACACACACACACACACACACACACACACACACACACACACACACACACACACACACACACACACACACACACACACACAAACACAAGAGTGTACTCACCCTTGCAGTTTGGCTATGCGGTGCAGCTCGTTGTCATCACTGCCTCTGAAGCCCTTTGCAAAGGGATTGTTCTCTATCTTTAACTGGGTAATCTGAGGACAAAACAAAGGAGCTCTTTTATAGACCTGCGCCGACATTAAAGCGCAGCACATCCAAAGCGCCATACATGCACACAGACACACCAGACACTTTTAAACCTCCTCTCTGGCGAATGAAAGTCAATGGTTTATTATTAGCAGGGGCCCCGTAGATGTTAAAAGCTGCACTGCTAAAGCTCTGCTCGGCCAACATTCCTCAGCCGCTGACGTTCCTGACGGAGAGGACAGTGTTCTCGCCAGCTGACAATGAATAAACTGTTTAGCCAAACAGTCGCCAGGTTTAAGCATTTTCAGGGCCAAAGCTTTTAGAGGTCCAGAGCTTTGATGTTGGGTCCTCGAACTTTTCTCATGGGGAGAAGCGTGTGTTTGGCAGCAGAACGAAGGCGAACTGCACACACAGTGACACCAGCTCAGATCTGAAATCTTAGATTACAAGATAGTACTAATATGGCAACTACATGCTTAGCAGGTATATAGTAGCACATCCAAGAAAAATATATATCGTAATTTAATGACCTTCAACAAACTGCTATTGCAGAAAATACAAAACAAAACAACGTATCGGATTATATCGGCTTCCAAAATCTCCTATATAAGATTCCGATACATTTATTTAAGTTAAAGTTAAAGTACCAATGATTGTCACACACACACTAGGTGTGGTGAAATGTGTCCTCTGCATTTGACCCATCCCCTTGTTCACCCCCTGGGAGGTGAGGGGAGCAGTGAGCAGCAGCGGTGGTCGCGCCCGGGAATCATTTTTGGTGATTTAACCACCAATTCCAACCCTTGATGCTGAGTGCCAAGCAGGGAGGTAATGGGACCAATTTTTATAGTCTTTGGTATGAACTCCCAACCTACCGATCTCAGGGCGGACACTCTAACTACAAGGCCACTGAGCAGGCATTTGTGCTAAGCTGGACAGCCAGTTAACATCTAAATGTCCTCCATTAAGCACACAAGGCTGGTCTGATCTTGTATTTACAAAATGTAAACATGGTAGGCTATAGGCTACTAGAGGCTAGCAGCTACACAACAGCTAAGCACGCAATAACACACAAGCTAATAAGTGTCATACTCGTTGATTGAACAATATTGCAGTCTTAAACACAACATTTGTCAATATAAACACGATTCAAATAATTATAGTTGCACATTACTTATATATACAAAGTCTCCAATGCAGAAGCATATTAGAAAGTATCGGATATATACAATGTATGCAGGATATATACAGTATATTGCATTAATACCGCTATCTTACAAATACTCAGGTCTCCAATATCAGTATCATATTGGAATACGGTATAAAAATCAGGGTAACACTTTAGTATGGGGAACATATTCACCATTAATTAGTTGCTTATTAACATGCAAATTAGTAAAATATTGGCTCTTAATGAGTCATTATTAAGTACTTATTAATGCCTTATTCTGTATGGCCTTATTATACAACCAGTAAGCCATTAACTAAGAGTCTTCCCTCAATAAGGTTAGGGTTAGGTTTAGTGTTGGGGTCAGGGTACTTAGAATATGTTCCCCTAGTGTCCAAATAACTCTAAATTAAGTCTTTGTTACTTAGAATATGTTCCCCATTCTAAAGTGTTACCTAAATCGATATGAATGGGTATACTCCTACAAATAACATCTTATATTTACACAAGGGCTGTCATAGTTAACGTCATAACGAATAAAATAAAATTTCCTTTAACAATGCCAAATTTTTTGACATGCCATTACCGTGTGCACATCCTGTGTGACCCTTGGTCCATACCATAGCGTGGGAAAACGCAACAGCATTCAAAATGGACCAAGAAAAGTATATGATAAATGGCAAGTTTAGCTTCTGGCAGGTGGCTCTCTCAAAAAGACCAAAGTTGTTTCCATCTACTTTCACTGCGGGTTGAGTTATCACCCGAGTAAGTCAAGTCTCAAATGCCACTTGCTAGCTGCTAGCTTATGCAGTGAGCCCTTCTCCCCCTCGCCAAAGGAAGACCACGCCGGAAAAAGCATGGACAACTACAACTTTCAGCAGCTAAATGGGTGACGACAGCTTTAATTTTGTGGTCGATTATTATTGTGGAGGACGAAGGGCAGCTCAAAATGACGTTATGAAGACTGAGGAGAGGCACTTCGCTGACACGGCCACACACTCAGCTGAGCTGGAGAAGGTGCTGAACCACGCCAGGTTTTTTTTTAAATTGTCATTTATAACAGGTTTGTATTTAAAGTAAGCCTGTGTCAGAAGTGGTACGCATTTGTGAGAGAGTGAGCGTATGTCTGTAAGAGTGTTTTTGTCCTTTTTCTGTTGAGCTGTTTAAAAAAGTATAATGTTTAAAAAAATAAACATTTGCATAAAGCAAACATATTGTCCAGTCCCATGTTGATAGTATTAAAAACTCTAAAGTATACTTATGATTGATTTAAAAAATATATCTGTGTTTAATTGTGAAAAGTTACAAGTTTACAGTGTTCGGAAAAATTGTGTTACACAATAACGGCCTTAAAGGGGAACTGCACTTTTTGGGGGGACTTGTGCCTATATCGTTCACAATCATTATGAAAGACATCACGACGGATGGATTTTTTTTTTAATTCATTCAGGTGAGAGGCATGATTTATGATCTAAAATAAACGTACAGGGAGCAGGGAAGCGAGGAAACAGCAGACCACTCGATGATGTAAACATAGGGAGACACGGAAGACATCACGTCGCCGCTTTAAATAGTTTGTCTGTGTTACTTAGCACTTATAATAACAATGTCACTAATACTTGGTTAGAATTCAAGTCATAAAATGTGAATAGAATATTGTTGGCGCTTTTTGAATGGTTATTTATCGCCAACAATAAAGTGCAGTAAGCAGACTTTTATTTACGTTTATTTAATATTTAGAATGCATTTTTAAAAATCCATCCGTCGTCATGTCTTTCATAATGATTGTGAACAATAGGCAAATGTCACGACGCGGGCTCGAACCCGCTTTTCCTCGACAGCTGGTGCTGCCGGCACCTCCGTTGGCAGCGTGCTTAGACACGCCCCTGCTCTAGCTGAGCGCAGCACGCCCACTGCATACACAAGATACAGTATAAGAAAGTTTTTCGAAAAAGTAACACATTAATTACTTTCCCTAGTAATCAATTCCATCTATAAAAGAACAATTTTGCTAGTTATTAAATTACTCTTTTGGGAATGTAACTGTAATTAATTAGTTTTCTAAATAATTTTTTCTAAAATTGCAAGTTAATTACGGATAATATTAGATTAATCCTGATTTTAAAAAATGTTATTGATAGAGTGACCTAATATTCATCACCAAATAAAATAAGATATGTGTCTGAGATAGGCTCCAGCACCCCCCGTGACCCCGAAAGAGACAAGCGATAGAAAATGGATGGATGGATGGAATGTAACTGCAATTAATTACTTTTCTAAATTATTTTTTCTAAAATTGCAAGTTAATTAGGGATAATATTAGATTAATCCTTATTTAAAAAATGTTATTGATAGAATGACCTAATATTCACCACCAAATAAAATAAGATATGTGTCTGAGATAGGCTCCAGCACCCCCCGCGACACCGAAAGGGACAAGCGGTAGAAAATGGATGGATGGATGGATGTTTCTTCCCACTCCTTTTCGAACATTGTAAGTAAGTGATCTTCTTTAATGTAACTTGTCTCATGCAAAAAGTAGCATACCATACCACTTAGAATGACAATTCTATACAAACATGAGCTCATCTCATCAAATCTAGTGTACATGTATTTGTGTAAATGATAAATGATAAATATATGGTCAGTGATTAGGTCAATGCATATGTGAGTGCACAAATGAGTAAGGAGACTGACTGGTGTGCTGGGTGGCAAATTTCACGACTAAGTACACTTTGACTGGACTTCATATAAAACTGTTACCAAGTTTTGAGCAAATAAATGATGCGCATTCATGTAAAACATTATAAAAATGTTCCTGAATGATATTCTGACAATAAAATTGCATTTTGTCCAAATATTGGACAAAATGTTAATTTAAATTAAGCAAGCAAGCAAGTAATAACCTGTGATTAATCATGATTAATCCAAATTCAAATGTGTGATTAATCTGATTAAAAAATAATAACTGGAGAGCACTCAGATTAATATAATTATGTAGTAAACATTCTCCTTCAATTTCTGCAATGAAGATATTACCAGCAATTTCAAGCAATAGTGGATATCAAGTGAGTTAACAATAGTTAAATGTAAAGTCTATTATCATTATCTTTGCTTGTGTGTAATTACTGAACTCCTGTTTTTATGACTTTTAGAATTCAAATATTATTGACTGGTATAGCAATCATGTGAAACGCAAATTAGCAAAGGGACTTTAGGCCTCAGTGATCTGTGTTTTGAGTGTAACATGCATGAGCCAAGATCAAGGGAAAGAAGCAAGCCATTACAGAGTGACACTCTCACACCCACACCCTGGCTCTAACACATGCACACACGCACCCACACACACACACACTTTTTTTTTCAGATATGCTCGCCAAAACGTAGTTCAGTAATTACACACAAGTAAAGATAATGATAATAGACTTTATGGACATACATAATATAGACAAAAAAAAAATGTTTGTGATCTCCAGGGAAAGCTGGACACTTTGGGGTGAGGACATTTTGGTCAAGGCTTTGTTCTAAGGTTAGAAGTGGGTGAAGAACAGTGTAGATTTGGGGATGAGAAACCCTGTCATAATGGTTTGGGTTTGGACAAGAAGCTAGGATATCATGCAAATGGACATCCTCATAGGAATGTAAAAGTAAAAATGTTTTTTGTAGGTTTGTGTAGAAGTTCAACTAATTTCATGTGTGCATATAAAACTTTAAAAATATATATTTTAGTTGCATATTTTTAACTATTATGAGTCTGTAGTTGACCATCTCTGTAGAGATAATGCTAGTTAGGATGAGAAATGTTGTGTGGGCACAACAACGATTTATACTGTATGTGTATGGACTAGCTGCATCAAAACATCTTAGCGTAGTAAATGCCTGCCGAAATGTTGTGATTTGAAAAGTACATGAAGAACAAAACATTTTTATTATTTAGGGTTGTTTTCCAAAAAGTGATTTTGTGCTTTTTTTTTTTTTTTTTAAGTAAAAACCTAATTCAGTAAAAGTGTAGGCAAATTTTTTTTTGACTGACACGCCTACTGTTTTTTTTTTTTTGTCCTTTCCAGCTACTCAGGCAAATCATATTGTTGATGTAGATGCCCATATTTGCTGTTCAGATTTACTTTACAAAAGAGAAGTGTGGGATACTTCTCTTGTTGCCTTATTTGTATTTGACTTTATTAAATGGATTTATATTAATGTTTGGCACAGCCGGACCGGAGCAGGAGGGGATAGGAAAAAAAAAAAAAAGGAAGACAGAGGGGGAAATTGCAGGGACGAGGGGGATAAGACAGAGAGACAACAACAACAACAAACACAACAATAACAATAACAACCACAACAACAGAACAGCATCAGCAAATACGATATGTACAAATGCGATACGAAAAGTAATAGCAAAGAAGCAGTTAGTGAAGTAAATATTAATAACACAAAAATGACAATGAACATTATTACAGTACAAATGGAGCAATACAAATACCAATAGAAAACACACTATTGATAATAAATAATAACAATAATTATTACTATTATCAACAATACAATTGTTTCAAATGCAATAATACATATATGTAATAACTTGAAATACAAAAGAAAGCAGATAAATGGAGGGGAAGAAAGAGAAGCGAACTGTATTTTCCGACTGTTTTGGCCAAAAACATGCTTAACTGATACAGTAGTGAAATTAGTCAAACAATCTAATCTAATTATAATGCATTTCGATATTATTTTCAAAATGTTTTCTAATCCTGAGTTACAGAGAAATATGATGCACTTTTATTTTAAATAGAAAAATTGGCCAGTTAGCATCTTTATATGGAATACAAGTCCCAGAATGCACTGCAATGGTGTTTGTCGCATTCATGTAATTTTCCCCATGTTGGCAGTACAGTAACGTGCAGTCACTGGAAGCAGGTGAGGCGGGGCCTCACGGGCCATCATGGAAAGAAAAAAAATGTGAAAAGAAAAAAAAAAAATTTAATTGTTATATGTATCCAGTGATTATACTATAAAGTTATTTTCCATTTAACTTCACCAGTTTTAGGTTATTTTTATTCAAAATCGCTGAATTTTCACATTTGCTGTTCAAATACTGAGAAGAGACGGTGCAGTGATCAGCAGCCAGTTGAGGCACGTCACTGCGTTGTGCCTCAACATGGATTGCGGACTCGGCTAACTGCTGGCCTGCTGTGCTGTGAGACCGTATTGCTATATGAATTATATTATACATTTCCATAGTTTAGTTAGCTGAGGTATATAATGTACAGCGTATTTTGTCAACAACTGTATGTGTGTAAGTATTTCTTGTGCTGAGCGATCATAAAACGGCTGCAAAAGACGCACTGGCTGAGGCTCGCAGTAATCCCGCCTCCTGGTGGTAAGAATGCACCCCCGCCGTAGAATGCACCCCCTGACGGGAGTGTTATATCAACTAAAGCCCACACTTAAACTTTCCATGTGCAAGATTGAATCTATTTAAAAAAGTTATTTCATAAGAAGCCAAAAAGTGCAAAAACAATAATGTTCGTGTTGGAGGAGTTGTGAATGACTGCAGGGCCACAACATTAGGTACACCTGCAGACTGCAGCACGGATTTCATATTTCATTCATTCACAACTCCTCCAACACGAACATTATTGTTTTTGCAATTTTTGGCTTCTTATTAAATAACTTTTGTAACCTATTTTTATGGGCTTTCCTCTTTGTAATGTTAAGTTCCTGTTATACGCTGTTATACAGTATATGCCTTGAGCTCTTATTTTGAAGGCGCTAAGAGCAGAAGTGATGACACGTTGGAGTGGAGCGTAGGTTTTTGAAAGAAGGTAAATAAAGTGGTCCTTGTGTAAAATGGAGTCTCCGTGTTTGTTTTTTTTGTAGTTTCATTCAGTATAGGCGACATTTATAAGCCCTCGGTTACACTTTTTTAAATAGATTCAATCATGCACGTGGAAAGTTTAAGTGTGGGCTTTAGTTGATACAACACTCCCGTCAGGGGGTGCATTCTACGGCGGGGGTGCATTAATCCAGCACAACAGCGGCGCATGGACTTCATTTATAAGTAAAGGTAAGACCATAATAAGGTTTTTTTTAGTAAATGTGCTTTTTTTGTGCTACAGTTTGTAAGTGTAAAGTTAAAGTTAAGTTAAAGTACCAATGATTGTCACACACACACTAGGTGTAATGAAATGTGTCCTCTGCATTTGACCCATCCCCTTGTTCACCCCCTGGGAGGTGAGGGGAGCAGTGGGCAGCAGCCGCGCCGCGCCCGGGAATAATTTTTGGTGATTTAACCCCCAATTCCAACCCTTGATGCTGAGTGCCAAGCAGGGAGGTAATGAGTCCCATTTGTATAGTCTTTGGTATGACTCGGTTGGGGTTTCAACTCACAACCTACCGATCTCAGGGCGGACACTCTAACCACTAGGCCACTTGTAAACAATAACAAAAAAACGAGCAAAAAGGAACAAGAAAAAGAAAAATACCGAGCTAATTACTTCAGTATTGTGTATATTCTAATACTATACTAGATATCCAGAGTATCGACATCTGCGGTTAGCTTTTTGTGTCGTCTTAGGTGTGTACTTTTTCCTTAAGTCCTCCAGTGATAATGTACTGTTTTAACCCCCAATTCCAACCCTTGATGCTGAGTGCCAAGCAGGGAAGAATGCTGGTATGAGCTTTTAAACATAACCCGTTAACTGCTGCCAATCGAATGGTGAATAAGATACTCTTTAGGGTTCATATGTTTGTAAATCTGACTGTGATGAAGTCAGTGCCTCACCAGCCATGAACCTCACCGCACGTCACTGTGGCAGTATGTTTATTTGCTATTGCTTTTTAAAATCCATTTGGATTGATACTTTTATGACTCAAGTCAGTGGAGCAGTATTAAGCTTTATAACATGTTATCCTATTTTACTGGTAATCCAAACTCTGTTAAAAATTAAGACTAGTTGGCTAGATAATTTAGGACAGTGATTCTCAAACTGTGGTACGTGTACCACTACCATCGAGTGGTACTTCAGAGAATCACTTCATTAAAGTACAGTGGGGGTTTTTTCTATGTTCAAAAACATTGTTACTGTTCAAACTGTATGTAATGTTACAGTGGCCAAAAATATTAAATATAAATGTTTAATAAAACCTCTGCCTTGTAGTCAATGGAAATAGGCCTACTACGCTACTGTATTTCAACGTCTGTCATTACGGTGGTACTTGGAGAGCTACGTTTTTTTTGAGGTGGTACTTGGTGAAAAAAGTTTGACAACCAATGGGCTGGAGGATGTAGGCTAAGCGCCTGTGCTTAATGAACAGAACCTGACATTATTGTGGTTAGCGGAGTCAGTGCTGAAAATTTTAATTTCCCCTCTGGGATTAATAAAGTATTTCTGATTCTGATTCTGATTACAATATGAATCATTGACTGCCTTATCAGCATTTAGCTTAAAGGAGAACCTATGATGACTATCAGCTTTTCTGATTTACAAATGCTGTGTTAAATAATGCCAAAGCGTCAAATAATTTTGGTGTGAGCTTGCAAATAGTTTTGATGCCTCTGTTCACATGGTTTTGCAGTCTGGCCATACATCGTAACTCCAAAGCGAGGTGGAAGCACTTATTTGGGCATTAAGTGAAGCACTCAGACCACCAGGAAACATAAAAAAGGTATAATTAATAATTATTTTAGTCTAATCTTGACATGCACATAATAACACTAATGTGCAACATGCAGTGTCATAAATGTTGCTAAAAGCAGCTTTTTTTATGCAGAGTCGGTATCGATTGACGAGTATGCAGGCGTACATAATGTTGTGACCGGGTGAATCTATGTAAAGATTATGAAGTTTATTTTCGACCGTGTCTGGAAAAAAAATTGCCGTGACATCTTCAAGATATGTATTTCAACAGTGTAGACTTTCAAAAGATCAATTGTGATACATTTGGAGAGGATGGAGCGTGGTTTCATTTGCAATCTGGGAACGCCTCCAAATATGAACTTCTTGCAGACAGACTGAAAAAAGCGGTTATTAAAGTGACTGTGGAGCAAAATGTATGTAAAATTTAGACCAAAGCATATCCAAAACGTATTATCTAGACCAGAGTGTTGGCGCCCATGCATTGTAGGGCCGCAAGCACCCCCTAGAGCAGTGGTTCTCAACCTTTTTTCAGTGATGTACCCCTTGTGAACATTTTTTTAATTCAAGTACCCCCTAATCAGAGCAAAGCATTTTTGGTTGAAAAAAAGAGATAAAGAAGTAAAATACAGCACTATGTCATCAGTTTCTGATTTATTAAATTGTATAACAGTGCAAAATATTGCTCATTTGTTGTGGTCTTTCTTGAACTATTTGGAAAAAAAGATATAAAAATAACTAAAAACTTGTTGAAAAATAAACAAGTGATTCAATTATAAATAAAGATTTCTACACATAGAAGTAATCATCAACTTAAAGTGCCCTCTTTGGGGATTGTAATAGAGATCCATCTGGATTCATGAAATGAATTATAAACATTTCTTCACAAAAAAATAAATCTTTAACATCAATATTTATGGAACATGTCCACAAAAATCTAGCTGTCAACACTGAATATTGCATTGTTGCATTTCTTTTCACAGTTCTTTTTGACAGACATTTTTTAAAAATCTCACTTACCCCTTGGCATACCTTCAAGTACCCCAGGGGTACGCGTACCCCCATTTGAGAACCACTGCCCTAGAGGGCTGCCAAAAAAATATTATATCACTGTTATCCGTTTGTAATGCACTTTTTACCACTTGTGGCAGTAATGACAATCTCAAACAGAAGAAGTCTGCAGCCAAAGTCATAGAGAAGTTTCTTAAGCGCAAAAATGTGACAAAATTCAAAAGATCTTGTGAAGTTCTTGTGCCCTTGGCATTAAAATAAAAGCAGATATAGCAGGTCCACATTATGTATACATAACAAGTAGGGGTGTGGGAAAAAATCGATTCGAATTCGAATCGCGATTCTCACGTTGTGCGATTCAGAATCGATTCTCATTTTTTTAAAATCGATTTTTTTAAAAAAAATTTTAAATTTATTTATTTATTTTTTAAATTAATCAATCTAACAAAACAATACACAGCAATACCATAACAATGCAATCCAATTCCAAAACCAAACCCGACCCAGCAACACTCAGAACTGCAATAAACAGAGCAATTGAGAGGAGACACAAACACGAAACAGAACAAACCAAAAGTAGTGAAACACAAGTGAATATTATCAACAACAGTATCAATATTAGTTACAATTTCAACATAGCAGTGATTAAAAATCCCTCATTGACATTATCATTAGACATTTATAAAAAAAATTAAAAAACAACAATAGTGTCACAGTGGCTTACACTTGCATCACATCTCATAAGCTTGACAATACACTGTGTCCAATATTTTCACAAAGATAAAATAAGTCACATTTTTGGTTCATTTAATAGTTAAAACTAATTTACATTATTGCAATCAGTTGATAAAACATTGTCCTTTACAATTATAAAAGCTTTTTACAAAAATCTACTACTCTGCTTGCATGTCAGCAGACTGGGGTAGATCCTGCTGAAATCCTATGTATTGAATGAATAGAGAATCGTTTTGAATCGGGAAAAAATCGTTTTTTAATCGAGAAACGTGTTGAATTGAAAAAAAAAAAAGATTTTGAATCAAAATCGTGACCCCAAGAATCGATATTGAATCGAATCGTGGGACACCCAAAGATTCACAGCCCTAATAACAAGAATACTATTTTTTTCTGAAAAGCATGGTAAAATGTAGAATAGAGCTGTTTTAAGTTATGAGTGGCCTAAAAAAAAGTGCTGAGTCCTTATTGTGTGTTATTGAGTGGTATTGAGCCTCAGTGATGTAAGTATATGGTGTCAAATGTTCCACTGCCTCACACAAACCCCACTAAAGGCCCTCCCATTTCTCCAAGCACCCTATAGGATATCACCTCCTCACTAAAACGCTGGCTGCAGCAGTGTGCGCTGTGTAAAACTAACCTTATGGTTCTGGTAGGAGGTGACAGCGATGAAGGCGGTCTCAGAGAAGACATGGGTGCAGAAGGCTGTATTTTTGGAGCCGAAACCATTGTTCTCGTCCGCCTTGACAATATGGAGGCGAGGCTGGTATTTGTGCATGGAGTTGAGTATTATCTGCACAGGGGTGAGATTGAGAGGGTGAGGCTTGAGTGAGCGGTCGTGTTCCAGCAGCAGATGGGGGCTGGACTAAAACACATTTCTAGGACGACCTCAGTGTGAGTGACAATAGATTCATGACACACAAGATCAAAGTTAGGGAAGTTGAGATGTACAGCCACTTTTTTCCCCCTGCAGCCTATATGGTCTGTTACTACCACTTGTCTTGTCAGCCATTTAGGAACGCTTAAAAAAGTGTCTATAGTATGAAATAAATGCATCTTTTTACATCTTAGACATACCAACACCACTTTGATCTACATACTGCAAGAGAGGCATATACTAATTGACCATTACCTTGATTAGAAGTGCACTGTATCCTATTCAAAACTATTTTTTGTAAGGTGGGTGAAAATTCCCCGCTCAGCTCTCAGTATGACAAAGTGCAGTTCTACATCACTGCAAACTAAACATTTGGTTACATTCAGACTTCTGTAGCAAAACTGAGCATTAGTACTTTCTCCTTAACATACTGTACTTTGCAATATAAACCCTCTCATTAGATTATACATGGCACACATTCTTACACAACACGGTGCATCTCAATACATTAGAATATTGTGTAAAAGCTATTTAATCACAAGTTCAATTCAGACAAAGACTATGTAAAAGTTTATTTAATGAGGTATATGAATTTAGGCTATAAGGTTTAATCTTAAAAAATAAAGGAATTAAGACTGTTTTCCCCTCGCAAAAATATTAGTTTCACTTTATAAAAAACGATCTACCGAAATAAAGGACCTTTTCAAAGACGTTGTAATTTACTGAGCTGCACCTTTACTTTTTATTTGCAATAAATAACACCAATGATAGTTTTATTACTCACAACCGGCCCTTAGCATAAAAACTTTAGGGCCACAACTATGGGCCACATGATCATGGTATCAGCTTTGGAAAGAGTTGTAGATTTTTTTCTTTGATTTAAATCTGTCAGTTATAAAATACGACGTCATAAAAGTTCAGATAAACACAATTTTGCTGTCAAAATTCAATATTAAGGTTGTTTGAATTAAATAGGAATGTAGGCACCAGCACCGCCCGCAACCCCGAAAGGGACAAGCGGTAGAAAAATGGATGGATGGAGGGTGTAACATACACGCCATTAAAAAAATGCTAAGCATTGGAACACGTCACTGTTCACTCAACACAAACGTCATAAAGACATCAAAGCTCACATTAGTCCATCCACACCCACCGCCAACATTTGGGAACCAGGATAAGGTGGTAGAAAAAAGGTAAAAATATAATAAATCTATTTGTGGCACCATCGGACAAAGTTATGTTTAAGACTCCCTTTTGCATCGCATAGCACAATTGTGGTGCGTTCAAGGAACCTTGATTAAATCTATTTTTTAAAGATAGTGGAGGCTTAACCCCTGCAGATACACTAATGATATTAGTAATTATTAATATTATAAGAATAATGTATTATTATCATCATTCACTAACGATAATCCTACATTAATCAACTAACCTCTAGATTTAAAATATAAAGTAAAGAAACTTTGACAAATTGATAATCATGTTTAAGTGAATAATAACAGGCTGTGTGATTATTAAAACTCACATCTTGGTAACATTACAAGCAATTAAAAAAAACCTATAACTTGTTTTTAGTGCATGCAAAAATACTGAGTGTGTCTTTGATTTTAATCCGCCAGTTATAAAATATGATGTCATAAAAGTTCAGATAAACAAAATGTTGCTGTCCAAAAGTTCAATTGATTGAATTAAATAGGAATGTGTAAGATACACACCCTGGAAAAAAATGCGAAATTGTTCAGCCAAGCATTGGAACACTTCACTGTTCACTCAACACAGACGTCAAAAAGACATCAAAGCTCCCATTAATCCATTCACACCCAGCGCCAACATTTGGGAACCAGGATAAGGTGATACAAGAAATGTAAAAATATAATAAATCTATATGTGGCAACATCGGACAAAGTTATGTTTAAGATTATCTTTTGCATGTCATAGCACACAATTGTGGTGCGTTTAAGTAACCTCAATTTAAGTTCGAAACAGAGGTGTCACTAGTTTTTAAAGACAGGGAAGGCTTAACCCAGGAGATACACAAATGATAATAATTATAATAATGATTTATTATTAACATCAACTACTGATAATCATATTCTCTATACTTAACATTATAAAGTAAATAAAAACTTGACAAATTGATAAACATGTTTAGGTTTAATAACAGGTTGTATTAACAAAACTTACACAGCTTGGCGACATTAAAGCAATAAAAAAAACTTTGGCGTACTGAGTGTGTGTGCGTGGTGCGATGATATTATGTTTAGGGTAGGGTGGGGGCCCAACAATAAATAAGTAACATTCATGCTCAAAATAAGGCCACAAAAATATTGTTTACAATTTAAAACACTTGTCAACTTAATAACATTGAATTAACACCATGCACTTTTGCACAAAAGTTACAACACGCCAATGAAAAACCCACGCGTGTTATTTTTTTCTCTCCATGGAACTGCTGGCCTTTAAAGTGCGCGCGTAAATGTGCTTGTGCGCGCCCTTAATCTAGAGGGGCTCAGTTTAATCGCAATGACGTGCCCGCCGGTGACATGCCTCAACTAATGGACTTCACAAGTCTCCGGGCTCATTACTTAGGGGCCTGGAAATGTGATGTTTTGTATTTGTTTCAAACAATGCACGTCGGCATGCTGCTGGGAGCCTAATTGGCGCGGCTGCAGGACGCTGCAAGGGAGCCATGGGTGTGCACTCATGTGGCCCCCATGCAGGACTTGTGCTCTGTCCACGTAGGAACGCTTCAAAACTATAACGCAATTACTCTTACAACATGTGAAAGACCTCTCAGAGTTATTTATTTCAAAATGCACACATGCAGTCATTTGGTCAAGACTAAAACATTACCCGTATCGTTTGAAAGTACCGATGACGGTTTTTGTTGTTGTAAATGTGCAGTTAATTTAAGCAGCAACGCTCACATGTCCAAATGGGTCCAGGTGGTTGTTGGTGAGTTTGAGTTTCTGGAAGGACACCAGCTGGCGGCTCCAGTGGGCCCCCGTCGCAGGAGAGTCCGGATGGACGTAAAGCCTGCCCGGCATCGCTGGTTCGGCCTTCCCCGTTACAGACCTACAACGACACACACACTGCATTTATAACATGTACGCACACACCATCATCCAGTGGGTCATGGTCAGTCTGGTCCGGCCGGACACCCCAGATCCAAACATCTACCGTATCGATACCAGTGGTGGTATCAGTATCGGATCGGTTTTAGCGTGACGTACAGTCGTGCAATGTTTTTATTTGTGTGTTTTATATGTTCTCCATGTATTCTGTGGACAGTTTGAGTCACTTAAAAGTTCAAATTTCACATTTCCGCTACATAAACTTCAACCCCGGAGTATATTGTGAATAAATTGAGAACAGGAAGTGAACAAAAGTTTTAGCAACTGTTATGTAAAAGAAAGGGGGTAGGATTAAATAAGATCTGCTTCTTCCTACTCCTTTTTAAACATGTTGAAAAGAGAAACTGGAAATTGTGATGTATGCTTGCATGTTCGAAATAAACTCAAACTCAAACCCAAGGAGCTTCACGGGAAATGAGAGTGTTGCACAATAACAATTAAGATAGTTAGATAGGACCAGTTTCATTTAAAACACAATTAATACTGTAAGATGGGGGTCCCTTGACCTGAAAAAACTGCAAACTCCGGGAATGAGAGCCAATTTAGTTTTTGGTTTTGTTTACACGGGGCTTCTGCTGATTGAGACTTTTATTAGTAGCTAGTATCAGCAAATCCAATTTAATGCCTTTTATTCCCTTTAAATACACTTTAAATCAATTGTATTGCCCATGGTGTCCTGCAGATCGTTACTATATTAAAACGCATAAAAGTATCTGTACAGACATATGTGTAAGCGTTTGACAATGATAATGTTGCATAAATGAAAAGTTTACATTACCTGTGTCCGATAAGCACTAATGTAATCATAATATAAAATAATAATAAACTTAACCCTTTCAAACGCAATAAACAGATGTTAGTGTTTTTAACCAATGGAAGGTCAATAACTTAATGATCCTAAGTAATAAAGTGGACTCTCAATATTTGTTAGCAAAAATTGCACTTTAATAAATATTGAACATCTTGAAGTGCAGTTTTTCTTCCCTGATTGGAAAAAAGGGGTTCGTTTTGTTCTCTTTTTTTGTTTCCAATTGCACATTTGTATTTTTTATAATGGTATTTAATGCTTTTTAATGCCATTAAACACCTCTATTTTCGCAAAAGCTATTTAATGACATTTAATGATTTGTAATGACCCGCAGACACCCTGTTACATATTTTGCACTATTGACTTTATTTTTGCCTTGTGGACTATTTAATTAAAGGGAATACATTGATAGTTGCGTTAATGTGTTGATATTACATTTACTTATATTGAAATGTTTAAATTTTGTTACAGCTGTTTACAAATAAGTTTGTTGATATGTTTGGCCTAAAATCTTTGCCTTGTGGATTATAATCACAATCAACAAAATTAAGGCAAAAATCACAAAATATTTCAAAATAACGACCATGAAATATGTCAGGTATCGGAAATAGTGGCCATGAATTTACGCGATATCAGATAGATGCAGTATCGCACCTCATGTAGTAACCTGCTCTCTCCCCTGCAGTCTACACACAGGCTATAGACACACACATTATGCAACATGTGTACTCATATATCAATATTCACAATTAGACACTCCATAAACTCAACCGAATTACAATTAAATACAATTTTCTTTAGATTTTCCTGACTGATGCATTATTCAAAATAATGCAATTGAGCTGAATATGTTTTTGGGGCATGGGAATGTTACAACAATTAATAGTTCGATTTGATTCCAAATCTTGGGGTGAAAACACAATTGATTCTCAATTCAACACGATTCTCGCAATATATTACAAATTATAATGAAACCTTCCAAAACAGGTTACACAAGTTCCTCCTATAGCTGCTGATGTATGACATACATGCAGTGAGTAAGCACACAGATGGACTAAAAACATATTTTAAAAAAGTTGACACCTAAAAAAAAAGTGTACATTTTTCAAAATTATGAATCAATTTAGAGCCATAATTTAAATGTGAATTTATTTTTTCCCCACACATGAATGTTTTTAGCCCCATTTGTAAAAGTATCAACTGTGGTTTGCAAGTCTACACAAGCACAGCTCCACACATGGAAATGAACAAAGTTGTGTGTTACATGGAGTAAGAATAAACACACACAGCAGGAGCATGAGAGGAACTTTTCTCCACAGGGGTTTTGTCAATATGACTAGAAAGTTTGGAGGTTTAAAAAAAATAGTAATAAAAATCTAAAAAGCATGGCCTCTATAAGGACTTATGAAAATATGATTTGAATATTGCTTCCTAGAGAGTCCTATTGAGGTTTCCTGGAGCAAGGCACAGCATCTAGCATATTTGGTGTCCAAACATTGAATTTCCCCTAACAATGATACTTTTATACAAATACTTTACACCAGTGACACACTGTGAGCTCTCGCTCATCGGATTCCAGTCGAACCATGCATCTGAACGGGTGACTTTAATCCGTTCCGTGCAGTCTGTCCGCCCCGTGAACCTTTCACATGCAGGCTGATTTAACCAGTGGGGAGACGCGGAGGGAATGGGTGAGAATTAGGCCAGAATGGTCTGGAAGGATTGTCTGACTTTTAGGCAGTGCAGCCATAACACTGACAGATTATATCTCCATCTCATAACCCTTTTCAAGACCATAAAACATTTCCTGAATTTCAAAGCATTTAACAGTAAATACTGTAATCAAAATTGACTGTAACATTCCAGCAAATGACTGTAAAAATGACAATACCCTTATATTTCACAGCAACTAACTGTTATTTCACAGCAAAATACTACAATCATAGTCCTCTGTAATATCACAACATCCATCCATCCATCCATTTTCTACCGCTTGTCCCTTTCGGAGTCACGGGGGGCACTGGAGCCTATCTCAGCTGAACATATTACTGTAAATTCAAACTGATATGTCTCTGAGGGGGTTCCGTAGACTACGTTGCAAACATAAGTGGCAGTATTCTGACAATTGTGAAGTTACAGTATACAGTTTTAATTGTATTGTTATTAACCGTAACATTGCAGCTCTGCAGTTACAGTAAATTGCTGTAAAGATATTTCACAGGAATTGATTGTAGCTAAGATAGGCTCCAGCACCCCCCGCAACTCCGAAGGGGATAAGCGGTAGAAAATTGATGGGATGGACTGTAATTCCTGTGAGAGTAACACAATTATTAGCCAATTTGCTGTGATTTTACAATGAAAACGTGTAGTTAAGATTATCTGAGAAAAAAATGTATTGCAAGATGAGGTCAATAATGTGGGGAAAGGATACCATATTTGTATCTCCAGAAACTATATTGTTGTTGCCTGCACTGTCAGTGTAAACACAGGCAGTACTTAAATTGTCCACATACTTTGTAACATATGAAAAGGAGAAGGACAACAGATCAAACTAACCATTTGTTGTCTGCAAACTTGTAGCGGTGGTCGTCGCTGGGAACAATGTCCATTAATAGGATGTATTTGGTTTTGGGGTTGAGTCCTGTAACCTTCACCTTGTAACTGGGAAACATTCTCCTTTTTGAACAAAGACAATTAATATTAATATTAGAAGAACACACTGATTCATATATGAAAAGGAAAACTAATTATAGGACACTTAACCACAGTGAAATAAATACATGATACATTTTCAGGGTTAACTAATAATTGTATTGTAAATAATAAACTTTTGGCCTACCGTCCAGCCTTGGTGATAATCATTTCAGTTCCCACTTCATCAAACCTTGTCCAAAGCTCCCTGTCATGAAGGTACACTTTGATTCCTTCCATCCCCTGCAGCAAAAACAAAACACTCATTGGACACAAATAAACGCCTGTTCCTATTCAAATAAATACACATTTAATTTATTATCTGACTCACTATTTACCTTTTAAAATTTAAAAAAAGATAACAATTTCACAAAAATAAATGAATGAAGGTTGAATAATGTTCATACCGGCTGACTGGAGGGTGTCAGTGGTGAAGCAGAGGATTTAAAATGGTAAGTGCTGGGACTTTCTTGTTTGCTCTCCTTGGGAGAATCCATGCAGTTTGAGTCTGGACGCTCAGCGAGGCCAAACTGGTCGCCTCCGTTTGCCATGTCCCCCTACACACACATATCATTAATATTAATACATTATATATATATATATATATATATATATATATATATATATATATATATATATATATATATATATATATATATATATATATATATATATATATATATATATATATATATACTCACACATATGTGTGTGTACGTATATATATATATTTATTTATAAATATATATATATATATATATATTTATTTATAAATATATATATATATATAGATTTATTTATAAATATATATATATATATATATATATATATATATACATATATATATATATACACACACACACAAGCACACTAACGCGCACACACACACACACACACACACACACACACACACACACACACACACACACACACACACACACACCTGTATATATGTACATACATGTATCTGCACTAAAGCATGTATATTAATCATACTTTAATAATTTGTATATTTACCTAATATAAGGTCAACTGCAATGCACATATTAGTATGAAAATAATAGACACAATTTGCCCATAAACAAAATAAATAAATAAAATAAAAATACATGTATCCATGCACGGGATGCTATAATTAAATTAGTTTTTTTGCATGTTTCAACTTCTATTTTGTGGTGAACCTTTTCGTGCCTTGCAAAATAACGACTTAATTGTACTATAATCTAATTATTGGCTTCCACTTCAAAGGAGATTAAACGTTTATCTACTTCACCGTTCACATTGTTGTGTTTGTTTTGGGCTACTGAACATGCATGCACGTTATGAGGGCCAACAAACAGGTTGCACTATGGTCCATATATAATTCATTAATAAAGTCAGCATTTTAATGGAAACTTTGCATGTTTGCAACCTGCACAAAATATACATATAATAACATATTGGTGATACTAAGCGTGCATTTTGTGTTATGGGTGCCCCCTTCAAGGCCTGCATGCATGCATCCATGCTCTGTAATATACCTCAAGCACTGCACACTGTGCACACTGCACAAAACACGCTCGTCATCCTGAACGCAGCACGACCACCGCCTCTTTGCTGTTAACTTCCTGTTTTTAAATAAATCAATCCAAACAGTCCAGTTGTGTTAGCGAAAGCTTGTCAAAAAATAAAAAATACAAAATCAGACATATTCCATGCGCAGTGTCGGTGATCGTTTGTTCCCCGGGAGCGCGCATGCAGCTGCCGCCTTCCGCAGCCCAATCAGATCATTGCAGCTTTAATTTAGTGTCGCTCCTCTCCCGGTTGCCCTCACCGACTCGGTGCCAGCCCCGATCTGGACCCCGCTCATCACATCATTCATTACAAATGGAGTCAAGTCCGACTCAGCCACAAAGCCCCGCCCCCCGTGTGGGTTTCCTGCGCGCCTATTGGTCAACGCCGTGCGTCGGCATGCGCTCCTCCGTCTCTCCTTTGTTTTTTAATCTTATCTTAACTCTCCCAATGATATTATATATTCATGTGTGCGTGATGATGTTGCCTCTGATCAATTACACTGACCGTCATTTGTTGTTAATACAGCAAGACATAATGTGACGTCACAGAACAATCACGTGTAATCTGCTCGATTGAATCACCGCACTGACCGGATTACTGAGGGTCCTGATCACCGGGGGCAAACATGACGGGGTCAGCGGGGGGTCACGTACGTCCCTCCTGCCTTGCACGGTAACTAACACGCATTCATTCAGGAGAGACATTCACGCATCGTCGGCCATTGCGTGGCTGACTGGAGCCATGCACACAATGGACATGATATCATATTTGACTATACGGCGGTTTGTGCGGGCATTCATGGGGAGCGTGCCTCACGTGACCTAGTACGTGCTAGAATAACATATTACATTTTAATTATTTTGTAGTAATCTAAATATCTATGTTTTAGAAGTTGCAAGGATATGAGACGATATACACAAACAATTTGAACAGTACATTTCAATTAAAGTTCATGCATGAGGTCAAATAGATACAAGACCAGACGTCACAACCGTGCTTACGTTAAAGTATTAATAATACTTGTATAAATCAATCATCATCGTGTTCATTTTAAATATGCTGATTTAGTCGTTTTATTTAGTTAGTTTATAGATTTGTCATCACCAAGGTTTTGTATTTAAACACTTGCCCGCGGACTGCAATTACCGTACGCACGCTATAAAAACGAATTTAGCGTTTTGTTTTTTTCCACAGTTCTAAACAAAATATTGGTGTCATAACTTTCGAATATCCCACATGCCAACATTAATTGTGAAGCGTAATTGTACATTAATTACACGCGTAAAAATACAAATGACCACATGCGTGTGCAAATATACTGAACAGTCAAAATGAATGATTTGAGTTTATGCGTATTTCAGAATTTCTTCACAACATAACGGACGCTCACGAAACTGCAAATGTGACACATGTTGTAAAAAGTTCTGCTGGAGGTTTCATTGAAAATATATAATTTTCTTATGTTCCGTGTGTTGTGTTTTAGGATCCCCCTCACTTCTGTGAATATGCACATTATTGAAATAATGTAAATATATATATAAATACATTATATATAAATACATATATGTATACATATATATATATATATATATATATATATATATATATATATATATATATATATATATACATATATATATATACACACATATATATATATATATATATATATATATATATATATATATATATATATATATATATATAAATAAATATATATATATGTATATATATATATATATATATATATATATACATATATATACACATACATACATATACACACATATAATATATATATAAATATATATATACAAATATACACACATACAGTATATATACATATAATATATATACATATAATATATATACATATAATATATATATACATATATATATATATATACATATATATATATATATATACATATACATATATATATATATATATATATATATATATATATATATATATATATATATATATATATATATATATATATATATATATATATATATATATATATATATATATATATATATATATATATATATATATATATATATAATACATAATTGGAGCCTGTGAGCTTCTACTTTGTAAAGAAAACGTAAAACTGCAAACACGTTAAAACTAATAAACACACACACACGCACACACATTTATTTTTGTGGGCACGTAAACATCGGTAAAAATTTACTTTTAACTAAAAATTTGATTTTAATGTCAAAATTCAAAATTTCTGAGGGACTAATATTTAGATTCTAAGAAGCATCTTAGTAACAACCATGGTTTCACTAACATGATGGGAAAATATACTAATGCAATAGATATCAAGTGGAAACATCAAAAAGTCACGAGCAATATTAAAAAGGTAAATGGATGCATGTAAGGAGATCCATGAAATATTTGGCAAAGTATAAAACAAAATAAATATTTTGCGTGCATGGATTTGCAACAATTTAAGGTATAACTCATAATCCTTTTGTAACTATATGATCAAAGAGTAAGGTTGGATTTGATCAATATGGCTCCGTTTGAAAACACATATTCTTATTTTCCCCTCATAGACTATGCAGCTGTCTGGCTTGTGAGGCAGACGAAAAGTGAGAGGAGAAGCTTTCAATCATACCTGAAATGAGGTGGCGCTGGCGGCTGGACAGCTCATTATTATTGTCCCATCCGGGCTTCAGCTGACTGGATCCTCTGTTCTCCGTCTGGAGGAAGTGGCGATGGGGTCCCAGACCTCCTGCACTCAGCAGGTCCGTCTCACACACCTAGAGCTGCACCACAGTGTGTGTGTGTGTGTGTGTGTGTGTGTGTGTGTGTGTGTGTGTGTGTGTGTGTGTGTGTGTGTGTGTGTGTGTGTGTGTGTGTGTGTGTGTGTGTGTGTGTGTGTGTGTGTGTGTGTGTGTGTGTGTGTGTGTGTGTGTGTATGTGTGGCATCACAGGGCAAGGTCAAGTAATTTCTCTGCAAACAATCACATCACACGCAGGGTCCAATACATTCCACAACCCCCCTACCCTGCCTTCAGGTCCAGTGTGAGGTGGTCTCATCATGTGGGAAGAGCAGAGTTCTGGTGGGGCTGGCAGTGCTCCAGGCAGAGCCTCCGGGTGCAGCTGAATGAAAACCTGGTCCACATTGATATGACTTCATTATTGGTATCAAACATGTTAAGTTAATGTGAAAGTACCACTGATAGTCACACACATATAGGTGTGGTGAAATTACTATCTGCATTTGACCCATCCCCTTGTTCACCCCCTGGGAGGTGAGGGGAGCAGTGAGCAGCAGTGGTGGCCGCGCTCGGGAATCATTTTGGTGCTGTAACCCCCAATTCCAACCCTTGATGCTGAGTGCCAAGCAGGGAGGTAATGGGTCCCATTTTTAAAGTCTTTGGTATGACTCGGCCGGGGTTTGAACTCACAACCTACCGATCTCAGGGCGGACACTCTAACCTTGGGAGACGCCACAGGTTCTGCTCTTCTTCAACAACTAATCATCACACTGCAAAAATGTAACAGCATTTCACTGAATTCAAGTGTTCTTCACAGTAAAATACTTTATTCAAAATGTATTGTAACAAAATGGATCTAACTAAAGCATATGACACCATTAATCATATTATCTTAATCAAAAAATAAAAAACAATATGGCATCAGAGGGTTGGTCTTAAACTGGATAAGAAGCTACTTAACCAACAGGAAGCAAAATGTGAAGCTAGGTGAAAATATGTCAACAAAGCTAGGGATAACTTGCGGCATACCCCAGGGATCAATACTGGGACCAAAATTGTTCTGTTTTTATATAAATGACATTGGTAAATTAACAAAGTACTTAAAGTTGTGTTATTTGACTAGACCGCGTTTTGTTCAGGAGAGAACACACGGAAGCTAATGCAAACAATAACAGAAGCTATGAGCAAAATAAAGAAGTACAACCTTACAGAACATTTTGATTTATAACATTTGTATGTACGTACAACACTTAAAACTTTTAGCATATCAGCATTTGGAAATAAATTATGGAATGGATTAAGCAAATAAGTCAAACAATGTACAAATTGTGATTCAGTTTATGAGGCTGCTCAAAGGAAGAAGAATTATGACATACAACTTATGGAAAATAAGATATTATCCATCTCATAGTGAATCATCACTGATTTACCTATATTTATGATGAGAGCTGATGTATTTGGAATGCATTGATGTAAATTGTGTACAGATTGAGAACAGGAAGTGATCATATGTGTTAGTAAGTGGAAAATGGTAAATAAACCTCCTATACCGCCTATATTCCTTTTCAAACATGTAAAGAAAAATTTAAAATATTGCATAATATGTGATGTATCATAGTGATACTGTATACATGTTTGAAATGAACTTCAACCAACCAACCAATTGACTGTAAACATTACAGTAAAAGACTGTAATCATAGTCCTCCTCTGTAATATCACAACAAATTGCTTTGGTTCCGTAGACTACATAGTACACTCTTGTACAGTAGGTGGCGGTATGCTGGTAAACCAAGAGAGAAGATTAAGAACAAGAAGAAGAACACTGCTAAAAAAAAGTTATTGTTGCCACAGTACATATTACTTGGGTTACATACGTAGGCCGTATGAGAAAATCGTGGTTATTGTATTTACTTGACAATTACAATTGTGAAGTTGTAACATGTTGTAACTGTAAAATCACAGCTCAGCAGTTACAGTAAATTAATATTTCACAGTGAATTGCTGTAAATCTTACTGTGAAAGTAATGCAATTGTTTGCCAGCAATAAGCTGCAAATTTACAATGGACATTTTTTCAAGGCACTATTTGGCGACACAGGAGTATTTTAGCCCAAACACTTTCTATGTTTTGAGTTTAAAAATCATTGTTATAATGAACAAAAGTGAAATTCCAAACATTTCTATTATTTTTGGCAAACAAGTTTGCATCCACCCTTTTTCAAAGCCAGAAGAGATGAAAATAAAATAACACTCATTTAATCTCCCATCAATTTATTTTTAAGTGAACTTTAGTTGCTTATGTTACGACAAAAATACATTTTGACACTAAACCTTACAAACAGGATGAGCTTTCATTATTTCAAACATGAGTTTAAAAGCTGGCTACTTTGAATGTGAAGAGAAACAGTATTTTTACTGTGAGGTATTGCAGCGCCCTCTTGTGGGGCTCCGATTGTAAGCAGGGAATGAACAGGAGCTGATAGAAGGACGTGTAGAGGGGAAAAGTAAAAACAAAAGAAGTAAACAAAGTTCAGTGTGACTTCATCAAACTCCTATTAACTGCTTCATGCAAGTAAAACAATAACAACGCATCCAGTTAGAGTGTGCCAGGAGCATGAGTGCCCTTTGGAGTCCAAAAAGAGACGCAGTGAGGACACACTAGTGAGGGGTTATTCATGTGAGAACATTAACATTTGGGGACGCAGTGTCTGGCTGCCCTGAGAGATGCTGTCACTCGAAGGCGTCAAAGTGAAGTGCAACATGACCTTTCAACATTAATCGTGTAAAATTCAGAAACAAGATATTTTACCTCTTTTGTGTATTTTTATTTGACATAAAAAAAAACAATACTCACAAGATAATTAAATGCCTAAATGATAAGGAGAGGTTTGATGCTGCAATAAACCTGAGGAGTCAGCCACTCTTCTGCTTGATGTCCCTCAGTACCTGCAGGAGATTTGTCTTTACCAGACTGAAAACTCATTTTAACACAGCTGACATTTCGCAGGCTCTCGGGGCTTTTGCAGAGAGGATTTAAACCGTTCTACATAGACATTTAATGCTTGCCGGCCCCGCGGTCGCCGACGGGAACCTGGGCAGGGGTCAGGACACCGTTTTTTAGACTCCTGACCTAACGCAGCGCTGCAGTGGACGTGTGAAACACCTCACTTATCACAACCGCCGGGCCTTAGATGGCCACGTGTACGCGTGTCTGCATCATGTGATGGAGGCGACGGCGCGAAAGGGCAAACAAACTGGCCTTTGTAAGTTGGCCCTTGGGAGGAAAAAGTTCAAATTTGGAAGTCCTAGAATATGTCTTTACTCATTGAACACTTCCTTAATTATTCAGGAAATGTCCAAAATTGGATAAGGAACAAGTGATTAGATTTAGGGTGTTATTTGAATAATTTCTACTACTTTACCTTATGAGTACGTTACTAAACTTCTTCGTGTGTGTATGCCTGCGGCCCAGACCTCGCCTCCACCCACAGAGACAAAATGATTGGATGTCTGAGAAGAGGGTTCACTCAGTTGAGCTCATTTCGCTATAGGACCAAGGCGCTCAGCTGCTGACACTGATGCAAAAAGTGAACCATCTGGCAGTCTTTTTGGAAAAAACAGACAAACAAAAAAATATGCATTAATTTGGCCGACAATAGAGCCGACAATAGAGCTTTTAATACGGTCTTACTGTGATAATGCATGTTGATGTCACATTGTACCTGTGCTGCAAATTTGATAGCGACATGCCAAGGAAGGCAATGTAGCATTCTTGCTATGGACTAATGTCCCCCCCACAGTGCAAAAAAATTAGCAATGCTCGTCTCCGGGGAGCGAATAAACTAAGTTTCTTCCAAGCATCATCCATAGAGGACGATGAATAGCTAAACATCCTACACTACACACCGTGGGAGGATATGCTAACTGCTAACCTCCAGCTAGAGCTCTAGAATGTAAACAATGGTGAGCAGATCGATACAAATACCAGTAGTAATGTAGTAATAATGTAGTAGTATAATATCATGTCGATACCACAGTGTCACCGTTAGATCGTTATTTTTTGTTATTGTTTACAAATTTAGGAAATAATTCCAAATTATTTAAATCAGAGCCAATAGTAGGAAACCATTTTAAAACGTAACAGATATTGTTACACCGCCATCCTTTGTTTTTGTCTGATTATAATTGTGATCAAGAATTTAATCATTCAATGATCTTAAAATGTTAAGTAACGATATCAGCTTGTTATGACCAGTATTGCCCTGTAACTACTTGGTATTGGATCGATACCCAAATGTGTAGTATTGCCCAAAACTAATGGAAAGTATCCAAACAACAGAGGACTAAGTGCTTATTACATTTTAAAAAGAAATGTAGATAGAAACATGGTACAACAGAAAGTAAACAGATATTAACAGTAAATTAGCAATTAGATTACCAATAGTTTTGAGAAAACAATAAAACTGGAAATGACGCATTATGTTACCACCTATGTCAGCAGCAAAATTAGGAGCCTTTGTAACTAATTTTAAAATGATTCTATCATCATCTAGATACCAAAAATATATTGTGGTATATATTGTTATTGCAGGAGGCTGCAATCGATATTGTGATATAGTCTTTAGGCCATATCGCCAAACCCTTAAGCCTAACCCATATTTATCATTTAATTGATTACCAACCATCAGTAGATTGTAATTGTTTCTGTTTATTTGTCTGTCTCTCAGTTAGCAACATAGCTCAAAAAAGTTATGTGCCGTTTTGAAGAAACTTTTAGGAAAAGTGAGAAATGGAATAAGGAACCATTCATTACATTTTGGGGGTTGGTCCCGATCACCGTTCAGTTCAGTTTCAGTTTATTTCGAACATACATACGATACAATGTAATGCATCACATATTTCTTTATCTATTTTTTTAAAGGGGTCTTTACAATTGGGAGATAGTACTTGGTGGAAATCTGTGCTCAAAGAGTGCTTTGCTGGTTAGATACTGCACTGATTTGGCTATATTTGAAAGAACAATAAGGAAAGGAACCTAAACTAATCTGTTACAGCGTCAAACTGTTGCCGTCATAAAATTAACTTTTACAATTTTCATGTTGGGGTTCTGAAAAAATGTATTCAAATTTAAATCACAATTGGTATCTATTCCAATTCCAAATCAATTCATATTCAATAACTGATGGAAAAAAATCTAACATTTTTAAATAAGTTTTTTGGCCATCTTGGTGCTTACTCGCTGCGTGTATACATCATGTGTCAGCAGCCAAGAGGACCTTTTGTAACTGAAACCTTGTTTTAAAAAGGTTTCGTCATAATTTTCTATACCAAATAATAAATTGCCAGAATCGGTTTGAATCGAATCGTCACCCCGAGAATCAGAATAGGATCGAATCGTGAGTTGTTGTAAAATTCACATTCCAAAAAAGTGGTACCGTTTTCTATTTACAGTAATGCACTGTAAAAACAACAATCACAGATTTTACTGTAAAACTCTGGCAGCTCAGTCACCAGAATTTTTACGTAAAAATAACTGTAGTGTCCTTTTTCAATTTATAGTAATTCGGTCTAAAAACATTTACATGGGTTAATTTTTTGGTGACTGAGCTTTTGTTTTTTTTACCGTAAAAAATCAAAAATTTCCCAATTTTCTTTTACAGTGTGTCAAGTAAGTAACATTGTTAATCAGATTAATCACAGTTTATGTGCATACATTAGGATTAATCCTAATTAAGTATCATTCATTTTAATCTATATTATTCATATTCAATGTTGCATGAGCGAGGAGACTCAAGAAATAAATAAATATATGGACTTTAAAGACCTTTAACATCATGTTTTTGTGAACAAAAACGGTTAGTTTTTCTAAACAAACACTTATCCATGTCAATGTGGACCGGTTACTCATTTGTGTTAATAATGTACTATTTAATAGGCATGTGCTTCGGTGAAAAAGAAAACTGTAATTGTTCAAACCATTCTCACATTGGACAGTATACTTCAAATCGGATGTTAGCGTTTCAAAATAAAAGAACACCACACAATTAAATAAATGGATGGATGGATTGATTGAAAACTATTGTATTATTATTATTTAGCCGTTAAATAAACATTGAGTATTTACGTTGAGACCGATAACTTGTATTTACAACATACCTGTTTGGCGCCATGACGTTTAAACAGCAAACCAGGAAGACTTCAAGATGGTGGACGTTTTGATTCGAGTGAAGATGCCGCCAAATATCCCTTAAATCTTTTATAATCATCTGGTTGAAATAAAGATGTCTTCGTTTTAAAAGTACATTTTTTACTTTAATGTTGCTAGTCTGTAGTAGAATATAAAGCCACTGAGGTTGTCACCGAGTCAGGCTCTCAACAACTGAATAGTTGTGCTGGCTAGAATTGAAAAGTGCTGGCTAATCTTCGTCCGTTGAAATAAGTTTAAAAAATCCACTTTGTTTTATTTATGGGTAGCCGATATTAGTTTGGTTTTTAAGTGCAAATGCAAGGTTCCAGAGTGACTGTCAATAATGTAAACCTCAATCAAATAAACTAAAAAAAAAGACAGGAGTAACCATAAGCGTAACAGTTTTGTGCAGTCGTGAAAACACCCGTTTAGTGACAAAGGTTCCTGTTAAGGGTCGACCGATTCTTATATTGTTATATTCATTTATTGAATTCAAAACTCTTTGGATGATTCGAGCTAGTTTTTGCTTTTGTTTTGCTGTTACAAATCTAGAATTTTACTTTTTTCCTTAAACAATTGTATGCAACGAACAGGAATAATTACAGTTAATGACATTACAACTTTTAATTGATTACTATTGTTAACATTCCTTTATTGTTGTATTTAGACTTAGACAAACTTTATTGATCCACAAGGGAAATTGTTCCACAAAGTAGCTCCGTTACAAAGGATGGAAAGTGTAAGGATGGAAAGGATAATGCAGGTATAAAGTAGACAAAAAATGTATCATAGTAGCAATATAAAATATAACATAAGTAATATTTACATATGATATATACAGTATATCATATATACTGATATATTATATTTTTATATAATATATACTGATATATTATATTTTTATAAAATATATAACAAATCCCAATTACCATGTACAATAAATAATACATTTAAAAATAATAAATTGACTACTTTTTGCTACACTATGCGGCCTGTGTTTCTGATTATAATCACGATTAAGAAAGTAAAGGAAATCTAAAATCATCCAAGTATCTGGGAAAATGTAAAAAACGTATGGTATTGGCTATATATACAGTGTATTTAATCGATACCATAATGTGCAGTATCGCCCACCTTGTGTACCTGTAGTTAAATACTAGGGCTGTGAATCTTTGGGTGTCCCACGATTCGATTCAATATCGATTCTTGGGGTCACGATTCGATTCAAAATCTTTTTCTTTTTTTTTCAATTCAACACGATTCTCGATTCAAAAACGATTTTTTCCCCGATTCAAAACGATTCTCTATTCTGCGGCTGCTAGACTCTTGACAAGAACGTTTGATCATATTACGCCTATACTGGCTCACATGCACTGGCTTCCTGTGCACTTAAGATGCGACTTTAATTTAGGTATAAAATACTACACGGTCTAGCTCCATCCTATCTCGCCGACTGTATTGTACCATATGTCCCGGCAAGAAACCTGCGTTCAAAGAACTCCGGCTTATTAGTGATTCCCAGAGCCCAAAAAAAGTCTGCGGGCTATACAGAGCGTTTTCTATTCGGGCTCCAGTACTCTGGAATGCCCTACCTCTACTGAGATGCTACCTCAGTAGAAGCATTTAAGTCCCATCTTAAAACTCATTTGTATACTCTAGCCTTTAAATAGACCCCTTTTTTTAGACGAGTTGATCTGCCGTTTTCTTTTCTCCTCTGCCCCCTCGCCGGGTTATTCCGGTTCCGGTGACCATGGATGAAGTGCTGGCTGTCCAGAGTTGGGACCCGGGGTGGACTGCTCGCCTGTGCATCGGTTGGGGACATCTCTGCGCTCCTGACCCGTCTCTGCTCGGGAAGGTCTCCTGCTGGCCCCACCATGGACTGGACTCTCACTATTATGTTAGATCCACTAAGGACTGTACTTGGAGGGGGGGTTTCCCACATATGCGGTCCTCTCCAAGGTTTCTCATAGTCATTCACATCGACGTCCCTTATGTGGGCTCTGTACCGAGGATGTCATTGTGGCTTGTGCAGCCCTTTGAGACTTTTGTGATTTAGGGCTATATAAATAAACATTGATTGATTGATTGATATTCATTCAATACATAGGATTTCAGCAGCATCTACCCCAGTCTGCTGACATGCAAGCAGAGTAGTAGATCTTTGTAAAAAGCTTTTATAATTGTAAAGGACAATGTTTTATCAACTGATTGCAATAATGTAAATTTGTTTTAACTAATAAATGAACCAAAAATATGACTTATTTTATCTTTGTGAAAATATTGGACAGTGTGTTGTCAAGCTTATGAGATGCGATGCAAGTGTAAGCCACTGTGACACTATTGTTCTTTTTATTTTTATAAATGTCTAATGATAATGTCAATGAGGGATGCTATGTTGAAATTGTAACTCATATTGATAGTTGTTAATATTCATTTTTGTTTCACTACTTTTGGTTTGTTCTGTGTCATGTTTGTGTCTCCTCTCAATTGCTGTTTATTGCAGTTCTGAGTGTTGCTGGGTCGGGTTTGGTTTTGGAATTGGATTGCATTGTTATGGTATTGCTGTGTATTGTTTTGTTGAATTGATTCATTAAAATTTTTTTTTTTTAAATCAATAAAAAAAAACCAAAAAATAGATTTTTAAAAAATGAGAATCGATTCTGAATCGCACAACGTGAGAATCGCGATTCGAATTCGAATCGATTTTTTCCCACACCCTTATTAAATACACTTGGAACATCTCTGTTGAAACACAGACAAGCGTGACACCTGGAGGACAAACAGTTGTACTGCATATATATGCCTCTTGAAATGACACAAAGCACAAAATACATTTATTTTACCATTCATGTTTTTATCAAACATCTTTACAAAGGCGGACTGTTTGCTAACTGGCTCTTGTGACCGTTACTACTTTGGAATCTTGTTAACTTGTGTAGCTATCTCTCCAATGTCGTAAATGAGAAAATTGTCATCAATAACCACAAGAGCAATACAAAAACAAGATTTAATATAAAAGGAGGAAAATTAAGGGATTCAAGCATGAGTTGAAGGCACCGGTGTGTTTCAATACAAACTATTTTAGACACCTTAGAGGAAGTTGTCAAAGTGGTGAAGCGTATGCAGTGGTAAAGGAATAAAAACAAGTGCAAAATTGCTAATAAATTACATGAAGTGACAGCGTTATAAACCTTTATAATGCTACAGGGGAAAACATGAACCACATTTAGACACCATTCAACCTGCTAGTCAGCAGTATATTCTTCATCAAGTACCATATAGTGTTGCTATATTATTTAATATGGTGTTAATATGGTTTCATGTCCAAAAAAATATTTATTACAAAAAAAGAAAAAGAAAAAAAAGAATGAGCTCGTTTCTCAAGTTTGAGTTTTTCCACTTTCACTTATGGTCAGGAAATGCTTGTTAAATGTTAATAAAGGTTACTGTGAGACATTTGTGTCATGTGTCTCTCTGGAAAGAATACTATAAGAAAAGATTATGAACAATAAAAGTCACATGCCTGAGTATTTATAGCATGCTATTTTTTGTCTGATTGTAGACAAGTGCCTGGGGTTAAAAGCATGTGCCATCGTTTGCAGCCCTGCAAGAACAATTACGTTTTTCAAGTTTTCGGAAGAAGCTGCACAATATACATTAACATCAACAAAAGGCTTCATCCTATTTTTAACATTCCTCTGAGAATACAACACTGTATATCCCCATGTTACCTGTAACACATCCATATGACCAGCAGGTGGGGCCCTAATAGCAGGTCACCTTTTATACAAGGAATACTACATGACCACTCACATTCGCGTCCAATAACAAAACCCAACCTAGACATCAGTGGTACGGAGGCTGTCATCCTCCAAGTTGAAGGGGAAAGTGCACGCTGTGTGAGACTGGGGCTGCGAGCGGTGCCGGCGACGCCCGCACGCCGCATCCCCGGATGCGGTGAGGATACCCAGTCCACAGGAGGGCGCGGTAGGGCAAGAAGCTAGGGTGGAGAGGGAATTGGAGGAGGAGGAGGTGGAGGATGAGTTGGGGGAGGAGGAGAGTGAAGCAAAGGTAGGCACGGCGCTGAAAGCGCTGTCGTCGTCGTCTTCCGCATCCATGATGGCAACCCCAGGTGGGAGGATAGGCATCCACGGCTGCCAGCCCGGCGTCACGGAGCATGACTTGGTGAGCACTGGGCGGTGCTCTTCGCCTCGTCGAACTTGACACGCAGAAGCTTTGTGACTTCGATAGAGAGATGAAGCTCTTTTAAATAAAAACCCCTATGGAGAAAAACAAAAGGATGATCAGGAGCTTTCACTTTCCACTTCACTCAAGAAGACCACTGCCAACGTTGGACAATAGTTTAGATTTGTGTTGGTTTGACCACATTATGGCGAGCAGCGGCTTCTTGCAATCATTGGTGACAACCTTCTTACCTGTTATTGACTATGGAGATGTGTTGTACATGAATGCTACTGCTGGTTGTCTCCACAAGCTGGATAGTGTACCACGGTGCACTGAGATTTATCACCAACTGCGCTCCCCTTACTCACCATTGCGTATTATACTCAATGGTTAACTGGACATCTTTAAGTGCTCGACGCCTCAATCATTGGTATGTTTTCATCTACAAAACCATTCTGGGTATCACTCCATCTTATCTGTCTTGTCTTTTAACAAAGAAACAAGGAAGTCACAATCTTCATTCAATGAATGTTCTGCAATTTGTCGTACCCAAAGTAAGAACTGAACTGGGCAAGAAAGCATTTAGGTTTTCAGCACCGAAGGCTTGGAATAACCCACAATCGAATATTAAACTTCAAACCCTTGTTACGTTGAATGAGTTTAAAGCTTCTGTAAAAGGACTGCAGTCTACCTTGTCTGTATGCACATGTGTTATGTGAGCAAGTTTTAATGTCGTAAATGTGATGTTTTATGTATTTGTTTACTGTTTTTAATGTAACCTTGCTGCTGCCCTCTTGGCCAGGTCTCCCTTGGAAAAGAGATCTTTGATCTCAATGGGATTTTACCTGGTTAAATAAAGGCTAATAATAATAAATAATAAGTGTGCACTGTGACGAGAACGAAGCAGTATGTACAACAATTCTAACAAGTGGAATCCAGTTTAATCTTTAATCCAGAATTTTTTATGGATCATTGACAATATATGTCCCATATTGTACTCTTTGTTAAGACAATCAATTTTCAACATCAGAGAGAGTTATGGGATGACTCATCTTTTTTAGTTTGCTTTCAGACTGCTTACATCGCCTATTAAAACATTTTAGCCTTTTATTCTTTTCAGAACTACATGTAATTGGCTTTCTTGACAAAATATTTCAAAACCCAAGGTTTTTACAAACATGTCTCAATAAATATACAAGTAGATGAACCGTTGGCTGCCCCCAGCGCTATGTCTTAATCAGGCTGGCACATCTGGACTACAGATTCCCGGCACTCAACGGTACTCATTTTCAGTGCATCTGTTTGTGTCTTCATGTTCAAATATTAATTTGTTTAATAATAAAATCCTATTTTGTTAATATAACATTTAACAGTGAGCTAATACTGATAACTGTGCGGTCCAGTAGGGCTAGGTATCATGGCCAATTTCCCCAAATCGATTCCAACTCAATTTATAAGGTTCTAAATCAATTAATCAAGATTCAATTAGATTCGATTTGATATACACTTAAATGTAGAAAATGTCTAAAGTCTGTTACAAACTAGAAATGTACTTAAGTTTTTTTCTACCTCAAACTTTTTGGACAGCTGAGTTTCATTTGCAAGTATTACAGTATATAGTAGACTTTGAATGCAGTTTCAATTTTAAGACGTTAGATGGCAGTAGTGTATAGGCTACGGTGTGCTGGCAGGAAGTAGTCTTTACCAGTAAGCTGAATATAGTCTTTTGTTGCACCCTACAAACTGTTTATACATTAAGTTAGGCCCTGGGCATATATCGATTTTACCAATAAATTAGACAATTTAAAAAATATCAAATTTATGTTTTTTTCCTAGAGAGGGGGGGTTACCCACATATGCGGTCCTCTCCAAGGTTTCTCATAGTCATTCACATCGACGTCCCACTGGGGTGAGTTTTTCCTTGCCCTTATGTGGGCTCTGTACCGAGGATGTCGTTGTGGCTTGTGCAGCCCTTTGAGACACTTGTGATTTAAGGCTATATAAATAAACATTGATTGATTCTCCTCTTGCTCCGGCATATTTTTTGGCCCCCATGAGCTTCCGTAGCCCTCGCCCGTCTTCTTACTTCTTTAGTAGAGATCCACAAGCCTAGCAGAACATGGCTAATGCTAATGCTAACGAGAGCGAGATGTTTGTTCCAAAGAAAAGTGTTGTCAGTGCTTTAGAATTGCAGTTACAGGCGTGGAACAAGTGAATGCAAGCTGCAAAGTTTCTGTAGAAACGGCAGCAGCACAATAAACTTTTTCCAGCATCTGAAACAGCATCGAGCAGAGTGGGGGAAATGCAACTCTTTAAGAGGCAAACAAGACCGCAAAAACCACAAACTCCACCTAAGAAACAGCTTACTATGTTGGAATGATTTTACACAAGGCATGTATGATGATACCATGTAATGGAGGACAATGCACGGAGCGACCGCTTTAGTGGTCGCTCCGTGGTCACTCTGCACAGCCAAACCAGACAGCTGTACGCATGTGTGCTGCTGCAAAACTCTTGTAGAATTATAACGCATTTAATAATCAATATCGTGATATATTACATGTGCAATGCAATGAAGTGTAAATTGTCAGTACACACTAACAAGGAGCCCAAGATACTTCAGGGAAAAGCCTGCGTTAATCCACTTACTAAAACTATACAGTAATCTCAATGTTTTACTTGATTATTTATTTGCATACAATATACAATACTACATTTTTATTTACCATATTATTTTATTTAAAACAGAAGTTTTAAGTTGCACTTTTTGCACTTCCTTTAACGTCCTCTGCGAGCTGTCGTCACGTCCGCTTTTCATCCATTCTAACAACGTGCCGGTCCAGTCACAAGATATGTGCGGTTTCTGTACACACACACACGTGAATGCAACGCATACTTGATCAACAGCGAAACAGGTTACACTGAGGGTGGCCGTATAAACAACTTTAACACTGTTAGAAATATACGCCACACTGTGAATCCACACCAAACAAGAATGACAAACACATTTTGGGAGAACATCCGCACCGTAACACAACATAAACACAACAGAACAAATACCCAGAACCCTTTGCAGCACTAACTCTTCCGGGACGCTACAAAATACACCCCCCCGCTACCACCAACCACCCCCCCCCCCTCCATACACACACACACACCTTGTAGCGTCCCGGAAAAGTTAGTGCTGCAAAGGGTTCTGGGTATTTGTTCTGTTGTTTTTATGTTGTGTTACAGTGCGGATGTTCTCCCGAAATGTGTTTGTCATTCTTGTTTGGTGTGGGTTCACAGTGTGGCGCATATTTCTAACAGTTTTAAAAGTTGTTTATACGGCCACCCTCAGTGTAACCTGTATGGCTGTTGATCAAGTATGCATTGCATTCACTTGTGTGTGCGTGCAGAAGTCGCACATATTATGTGACTGGGCCAGCACTCGGACTGGATGAAAAGCGGACGTGACGATTTTCGGGAGGGGCACTGAAATTTGGGAGTCTCCCGGGAGTGTTGGCAAGTATGAGAATTAGCGGTGAATGCGGTGTTACCGCGGCACCGCCGCTGTATATAATCGGCGGGCCAGCTCTAGTGTTAATTTGATATCGCCTCAGGGGCCAAGTGAAATTACACGGCGGGCCGATTTTGGCCCGCGGGCCAGAGTTTGACACCCATGCCTTAGAGAAAGTTGTCAAAGTGGTGAAGCGTATGCAATGGTAAAGGAATGAAAACAAGTGCAAAATTGCTAATAAATTACATGAAGTGGCCCGTCATACACCTGTATAATGCAAAATAATTATACTTTGTTGTCCAGTCGTCGTTAAAAGTCAGATTTTTACAATTTATTTAGATTTTTTTTAAGGCTGAATGAGTAGTCTTCTTTAACTCACCCCACTGCTGCTTCATCGTGACACAAATGCCTTTGCCCCCTGTGTGGAGGGTGGGAGTGCTGCATGCATGAGCAACCCTAAATTAAATGGTTTCATCAAGCCTATTTCGGTGATGTTCGGCGGGTCAAATGAAAAGCCTTGGCTGGCCGGATGTAGCTTGCGGGCCGCCAGTTAAATAAAACAGCTTTAAGCTAAATTGGGAACTTCAGGTATTACATTTCGTGCCATCTCATGTGTCTCGTGTGTGCTGGTATGGCAATAAAGTTTCTTGAATCTTTGACTATAAGTACCCAATTTGTATTTTTATTTCAAATTCCTGTCAAAACAGCCACATTACATTGACCAGGGTTTCATTTATAAAAGCAATGGAAAAAGGCTGCAACATCCAAAGGGTGGTGTTACAGTGTTACTACCTTATGGGGTCCTCTGAAATCCTGAATCTTCATCTCGATGTCCCTGATCCAGCCATGCATGTCCTCTGGAGAGTCTGTCTATGGAGAGAAGATGCCATGTTATAACAATGTCCGTGTACCCATTTTTTCTCTTAAATGACCCACAATGCATCTGCTACATAATACTCAATTTTGGGCTTACTATAACTTTACCGTTTTAAACATGCCTGGACGTTATAGCAGTATGGACGCAGAACACAATGACTGGACAGACTACAATATTGGGGAACTGTACCAGACGACTATGAGCTCATGGTCAATCAGCACATAGTGACAAAGATGTTGGTCACAGCACACTATTTATACACACAGGAGACAGACTTTAATGATGGTCAACTATTAATGGAACGTGTGTAAGAATAAAGACGATCTATGTACTGTACAGGCCTTAGCCATGTATGTCAAGGTGCAGTATTTATGAGACCTATATGCATCTTGTGCAGTGTTGCAAGTACTTAAGTTACATAGAAAAACATCACATCTGTGACTTAAACATAAATATCCAATTATAATATTCTGTCATGCTTCCCTTTTTCTTGCACAAAAAAATAATACGCTTGCCATTTCTCTCAGCTGTTCTCCCGTGGGAAGGGAGCAACAGGATGTTGTTGTTGTTATGGTAACAGGTGGCTGCGGCCGTTTCGCAAAAAACAAAGCTTGTGTTACACATCAGCAGTGGAGCATTTCAAGAAAAACATCACAACACACCTGCTGCCTCACAAGATGACCACCTAAGAATAATCTCCTTGTACAAAAATGTTGGTCCAATTAATCAGTATTCAGAGTTTTACCTGAACATAGAAGGTTCGGGATCCAGTGATGATCTCAAACAGGTTGTCTCGCAGCAGCAGATCACTGATGGACACAAAATGGAACATGATATCACAAACTAGAAGGGTCAAAAAATGTATTACATTTTTCACCAAGGGGACATCCAATCTAAAATATCTATATTTTCTCTTGGTTTGTATTAACTTTAGCATTTGTGCTAATGTTACTGTTTCAGTCCACACACCACATTGTCAATTCAAGTTCATTTTAAACTAGCTTTGTTTAGCTAGCACAAACATTGGCTTGACTTAGTTTTTTTTTTGTTTTATTGTGGATTGTTGGCGTAAATTGGCAGCCAAGTCCAGTGAAAGGATTCAACAGAGCTGCTGTCCTGCAAGAGCTAACAAACACAGCTGAGCTATGCTGCTCTGTCTGGCTCTCTCACTGACGTCACACATCCCTTGGCAACAGGCACAGCCTTTTAAAAAGGCACACAATCACACACACTGCTTTCACGAAATGTCGTTCAACTACATATGCCAGATATTTAAAATGTTTAGTTTTTTTTAAAGCAACAATAATTACTTTCCCTAGTAATTAATTACATTTATTAAAGGGGGGTTACCCACATATGCGGTCCTCTCCAAGGTTTCTCATAGTCATTCACATTGACGTCCCACTGGGGTGAGTTTTCCTTGCCCGTATGTGGGCTCTGTACCGAGGATGTCGTTGTGGCTTGTACAGCCCTTTGAGACACTTGTGATTTAGGGCTATATAAATAAACATTGATTGATTGATTGAAAGAGTAATACCGTTACTAAATGAATTACTTTTTTGGCAAAGTAAAGACGTACTAGCTATAATTACTTTTTTAAAGTAATTTGCCAAACACAACTGATGTTATTTTTCATTAATACCTGCACGTAATGGTTGATATTTTAGCGGTTTTGTTTACATTTAATGTCACCTTTTATTTTTATTTTTTTTAAACAATACTACCCCTACATTTACTTGGTACCGGATCCACTTATACCTCTAGTTCTAGTTCTCCCATGACCTAGAACAGAGGTTCTCAACACTTTTCTTTCCACCAACTACCACCTCAGAAAACACTTGGCTCTCCAAGTACCACCATAATGACTGATAGTCATTCTGTCGGAGCTACAGCATTCCTCCATGGAAAGAGAAGAACTTTCCAGAAAAGACAACCATCTATGCAGCAACCCACCAATAAGGCCTGTACGGTATAGTGGCCAGACGGAAGCCATTTGTCTGGTCTGATGAGACAAAGATTAAACTTGTCGGCATGAATGCCAGGCATCATGTTTGGAGGAAACCAGGCACCGCTCAATAACCAGGCCAATACCATCCCTACAGTGAAGCATGGTGGGGGCAGCATCATGCTGTGGGAGTGTTTTTCAGTGGCAGTAACTGGGAGACTAGTCAGGATAGAAGCAAAGATGAATGCAGCAATGTACAGAAACATCCTGGATGAAAACCAACGCTTCCCATCCAATCTGATGGAGCTTGAGAGGTGCTGCAAAGAGAAATGGGTGAAACTGCCCAAAGATAGGTGTGCCAAGCCTGTGGCATCGAATTCAAAAATACTTGAGGCTGTAGCATCAACAAAGTATTGAGAAAAGGCTGTGAATACTTATGTAAATATGATTTTTTTTGGTTTTTATTTTTAATAAATTTACAAAATGAAAAAAAAAAAAAAAAATCACATTGGCATTATGGGGTATTGTCTGTAGAATTATGAGGACAAAATTAATGTATTCCATTTTGGAATAAGGCTGTAACATAACAAAATGTGGAAAAATTGAAGCGCTGTAACCTTCCTGATACACTATTGCCTGTTTTTCTGCCATTGCTACGGTGGTTGGTTGTTATGAAGCTTCTTCGATTTTATTAGATCACTAGTAGTGGGTAATAATGTGAATTTTGATATCTATCAGATAACAAGTAAATACATGGCTAGTATCGCCGAAACTGGTAGCGATACTGATATTTTTCAACTTGAAACGTCATAATTATTGAATCATTTTGTGAATTTGCCTCGAGTTAGTTGATTATGATTATGAGAACACAGGAAAAATATGTTCTTCAAATATTTTTTTTTTAATAACTAAATACAACATTTTAAAATATTGTAATAGTATATTAATTATACTACACACAATTGTTTAAAATAAAGGTCATTATAACAAAAAAATAATGTAACAAAAATATTAATTTTAAAATGTAAACTAAAATGACTAACATGACATGCAGATAATAATTAATGCTGTTTGCACTGACACACTGGAAGAGACGCTGCAGTCGCATAAACTCAGTGAGGAAAATCGAGAAAGTAAAACAAAAATATCGATCCCACCACGCTAGTATTGATACCATACTAATAACCACCTTAGTATCGATACTATATATATATATATATATATATATATATATATATATATATATATATATATATATATATATATATATATATATATATATATATATATATATATATATACATACTGTACACCCACCCCTTTAGATTACGTTTGTTCATACGACATTTCAGGCTTGCAGGACTAGAGTCTGTAGGACAGAATCTTAGTGTGTGTGTTTTGCTGTGATAACTCAATGACGACAACCTTCTTCTTTTTATACGTATACTTTACTGAGGGAACACCATAACAAACCGGCCACTGCCGTTCACATAACAGACTAAACACCGGAGCCCGCGCATAGAGCAATGCATGCTGGGAATTACCGTAAATACACTAAAAGAGTGTACCATAATAATGCGCAATGCAAAAACAGAACATTTACAATCTCCCACTTTTTCTTTTTAGTTTTTTTAACACAAAAAATCAGTCTATTATTAATGTCCATAAGTATGAAAATGTAAGAACATGGTGATCAACAAAAAAACTTATACAAAAAAAACTGTCCACAAAAGAATAGTCTCTATTCCAGTTTCCACTCTCCAACACTGAGTGCCTTTAGGAGCTGAAGTGCGGATGCACCTCGTTTTGTCAAACAGTCAGCTAGCTGCTCTCCAGTAGGTGCCCAGAGAATCTGTTGAATTCTTTTACACTGAAGAAGTTCTTTGATGCCACTTATTTCAAGGCGGAGCCTTTTCTCTGTCACTGACTTAGTAGACTTGATGGCGTCTGCAAGGGAGTGGTTATCAGTGACACACACTATTGGTAAGACATGTTGTGATACATTCCCTGTGGTAAGTTCTGCATGAAGGTCAGATAAAGAAATGGCACTGTCAACAGCATCGGCAAGGGCAAGAGTTTCTCCAGCAAGAGTGCTCCGTACGACTCTTCTGATCTTTTTTGACTGCCAATACACAGGGGAGAATCTTCCTTCCTCACCCATCAGCAGAATGAGATGTCCCCCTTGAGTGCCTCCATCTGTAAGGTTTCCCAGCGAGGCGTCGCAGAACACTACTAGCTTTAGAGAACTGTCTTTTCCCAGGTTCTGAAACTTCAGTGTCACATGTTCTGATTTCAATTTTCTCACCACCTTGTTTGTGTCATGTAAAGTCTGCACAGTAGCATGTTTTATGTTAGCTGCAAGGACACATGTATCAAACATAATATCCGGTCTACTTTGTCTGGCAACCCACAGAAGTTGACCTATTTTTGATCTCAGGTCATCAATTTCACTTTCAGTCAAAAGAGCATCCCGTCTCATGGCTCTGGAGATGTCTATGTGAATTGGCTGGAGATTCTGTATGTAATTGTCTTGATGCATACATGTTACTCCATTTGCAGTGACATACTCCATGCCTACATAGCGAAAGCTGTCATGTTCTTCTCTGCCCATTTGAAAGGCAGATTGCAGGTGAGGGATTATAGTTGTTGTGAAAATCTGTGAACCACCCCAGATGAAATCATCAACATGACAAGCAAGCACCCCAGACACATTACAATCTTTATCCAACCAATAAAATATAGCAGGGTCAATTTGTGACATCTTTCCTCCAGTTTGCAACATTGTTTCTTTAACCCTATTGTACCAGTACAGTGATGCATCATTTAGTCCATAAACACATTTGTTTAGCTTCCATAGAGTTCCCTCACTCTTGGCTTCAGGTGGTGGACGAACATAGATGTCTCGGGATAACTCATTTCCTTGAAGGAATGCTGACTTAATGTCCATAGAGTGGGGTGTCCATCGGTTTTGACATATCACAGACATGAGTAGTCTAAGAGACTCTGAGGCACATGTTGGCGAGTCTTTTGGGAGATCTTTTGTGTTTAGCTCTTCAAATCCTCTCGCCACTAGCCTTGCTTTTGGAACTATGCCGTCTGATGTGTCTTTGAGTGTACACACCCATCTTGTGGAAATACATTTTTGTCCCATGTTTTTTACTTCATCAAACACACCGTGTTTCTCCCAGTTACTGATTTCAGTAAGTTTAGCTGATTCAAATGACACATCCTTTGTAACAAGTACATCCTCGTGATCAGATGGCTGTTCCACCCTGTCCAATGACTGAATCTGCAGTGTGTCAACCTGTGAAAGGTCAGCTGACCTTGTTGTGCCAGTGAGGTTAACTGGCTCAATGTACTCCAGATTGTACCAGTTCTTGTGTTTTCCAGTTGCCTTTCCTGCTCGACCTAGCACTTTTGCTGTGTGTAAAATTCCAGTGTCTCTTTCCACATACTTAATGAATTGTCCTGCTTTTAGATTCATACTACGGTCTGTTCTTATGATAGAAGGTTGTCTGTCAGATGGATCATTATCTTGCTCATTGCTGTCTCTGTCATTATTAGAGCTCCCTGCCGCATTCTCTGTGTTAGGCACACTGTCTCCATCACTAGATACAGTATTGGGTAGATCTTCAACATGTTCAATACCACATTTTGCTGCATTAAGTTCTGTCTGGCTTTCTTGGCTGTCACGAGACGTGTCAGTGTAGTGATCTGTGGCCTTGCGCAGTCTACAGCGATGCACCCGGACATAGGAGCCTCCATGTCTAACAAATATTACCACCCCGTCTCGTCCAATTACCACCCCAGGGCCTTTCCATTCATTGCAGTCCATTCTTTTGTAGTACACTTTATCTCCAGTTTCGTAGTATTCATCTGTGCTGCGAAGCTGTGTGCGCAGAGCTCTCCTGATTCTCTCAGAGCACTCTGCCTCAGTAAACGCTGTCCTTGCTTCATGTAATGCTGAAATGTGCTGTCCTACCCATTTACTCATGGTAGTGCCCTCCAGGGCAGGTGGTTTATCAACCAGCACAGAAGGTAGGTTCGGGTTTTGTCCAAACACCAGCTGGTATGGACTAAATCCATGCACATTGTGCATTGTATTCTTTGCCATCAAGGCCCAATCTAAGGCTGTTTTCCAGTCACAAACACTGCTTTTCTTCACTTTTAACAGGATCTCTGTAAGGGTCTGGTTATGTCTTTCCATCAATCCATTACTCCATGGACTGTAGGCAGCAGTGGTTTTCACTTCAATATTAAAGTTCTCAGCCATGTCCCTCATTTCCTCGTTATTGAATTCACCTCCATTGTCACAAAAAATCTTAGATGGGGCTCCATGAACACTCACCCAGGAATGAATAAAGTGCCTCACAATTTCACTGGATTTTTTTGTTGTAACAATGCTACCAGCACTGAACCTGGTGAAGTGATCAATCATGTGGAGGTACCACACATTTGGTTCTAGCTCGTGTAGATCTAATGCCACAGTTTCATTGTATGTTGAAGCCATTGGTAGACCAACTGATGGCTTTGGTTTGGGCTTGTTGTACTTGAGACATGTTTCACAGCTACTTACGATGTCATTCAGAATAGTAACACTCTCATCATCATTACTTCCAGCACTAATTAGTAATTTTTTGAGTTTATCAACTGAGGCATGTCCAAACTGCTTGTGAAGTTTCACCAATACTTTGAGTTTTTCATCTTTACTCATGCCATCTGTTATGGCCAGAACTTCATCAGTTTGGGGTTCATTCTCACAGGTGGCTGTGCAATCTCTGTCCACTATGTTTACACAGTAGTGTCCTGAGGATGTAATCTCAAGAGGCACTGGTTTCTGAAACATTGTGGCTTTATCATTCTCAATGTCAAGCACTGCTTTTGCCCTCTTAAGTGACGTTTTACTTAGTAGTAAAGGAATGTTCACTGAGACCACCTCAGTCTCTATGTGGCACCTGGTTTGTCCTATTTTTGCTGGGACTTTTACTTTTTTTATGGAATGAACAACTTGTCCATCACCAAACTTAAAAGCTCTTCTACTCTGTGTATTTTCCATTTTTTTCTTGTCACTCTCCTTCAGTGTATGAATGTAATTCTCCAGCCATTTTTCACCACAGACTGTTCTGGTGCATGCAGTGTCAATTACAGCTGAACCTAAGGCTTCTACCATGAGTATTTCAGCATCAGAAACTGACTCTTTAGAAAACAATGTAACATTGCACTCTTCAATTGTTTCTGTCTCTGCATTTTCCTCTGTCATTTTTACATGTTCAGCCTTATTTGGGCAGTCCTTAGCCCAGTGAAATGTACTCTGGCAGATAGCGCACTAAGATCTTCTGCCGAACCTATCCAGTGGGTTTGAGCCAGTCAATGGCGCCCCCTTTTGGTCGGGTTGGGAACGAAATTTCCTTCCGTCTCTTTTCCTTTGATCCACATAAAAAGCAACATCTTCGCGCATGTGAATTCCCCCGCTGCATGTGGGCGGCTGCACATTGTCTCCAAAAATCCTTTTTAAAGCTGACTTCATGCTTGCAAATGTAAGTGTTGAACAAGCTGTAAGCGCAAGCTGTTTATCTTTAACATCGAGACTGGCTGTATCCAACAACTTGAATGCCAAAACAGCGTCGGGAAGAACCATGTCAAATTTGCGCATTTTGTTGTACCTCTGCTCGAACTGAACGATGTAATCCACCATGGAAACTTCGTTTTCTCTCCGAATCTTGTCAAAGTCCGTGTATGCATCATAAGCTCTGTCCTTTTCTTCTTTTAAGAATACATTATCCAATGCCTTTACAAGGGTCTTCATCCCGTCATCTTTGTTCAAATCATCCGCAGGTATTTCCAAAGCTGTATCTCTAGCTCTCCCCCTCAGCGAGAGAGCAACAGCTAATGCTTGTTTCTCCTTATCCAGATCGGTAACACGTATCCACATTTCAACCTCATTTTTCCAGCTCTCATATGACTTCTTTTCTTCAAACGCAGGAGGGACTCTGTAGTTAGCGTTGTTAGCCATCCTCTGCTACCATTGATAACTCAATGACGACAACCTTCTTCTTTTTATACGTATACTTTACTGAGGGAACACCATAACAAACCGGCCACTGCCGTTCACATAACAGACTAAACACCGGAGCCCGCGCATAGAGCAATGCATGCTGGGAATTACCGTAAATACACTAAAAGAGTGTACCATAATAATGCGCAATGCAAAAACAGAACATTTACAGCTGTGTTGATATTGTCGTAGCACACCAAACACCTAAGGATCAAAACTGCAGAACCTCTACCGGAGGGGACGATCGATTTAATTCCCTGAGAACATAAAGGCTTGGATTAATGAGAATATTCACAGGAATGAATGACAAACAAAAAATGATAATAAAATCTTTACACATGCTAGAATGTATGCAATAGTGCATATTTTTATGACTTTTAACTAATTTCAATTAACTTCAACCACATTTAAATTTGTGTTCTTAACTTTTAAATATACTGTAGGCCTATTTCCTTACTGTAGCTTTTTATTGTTTAGGTGTAAAGTCAGTTAAGTTTATTGTGGCCACAACTAGCGGTTTTATTGCTAATGGTGCATTTATGACGCAAACATTTCAGATGAAACATTATCTGGATGAGCACACCCTGCATATGTTTATAATCAATTTCAAGAGCATGAGCAAAATTGTGAGAAAGCAAGAACTGGAAACTCCACGGTCACACTGACTCACCCCGACTTGACGAGGCATTCATGGACCTTCTGAATGTCCCGAAGGGGAATGGCTCGCAGAGGCTCCTTATCCTGGCACACAAACACAGCAGACATAAGCCGATGAAGAAGAGCAGTACAGATGAAGATCAGCAGGCTGTCCTCACCATCTCAGACTTGTAGTAACTGACCGCGTTGTTATCTAGGGTAAAAAAGCGTCTCTTCCAGCTTTTTCTCTGCAAAACATGTCAGTTTCCTCATGCTCATCCTCCTTTGAAGTTAAAAGGTAGCGGTCTACTCACAACATTGCCTTGCTTCACACAGTAGCTGGACCTCAGCACACCAGGCTTGATGCCCTTCTTCTCAGTGTCCTCTGATTCATTCTGAAACATCACCATCTTCCCAATCACCAAAACATGTCTGTGTATACTCTATGTGCTAAACATTTTTTTTTACAAACACAACTTTTATTTTAGGGGCACTATACCTGAATAGGAGTGTGCACTACCACTCCCCCGATGATTTCTGTCTTGTACGCGTGCTGCTTCTTTCCACCATGAATGTCACTGACAATTGCAGACACATGGGACCTTGAGGGTGCCGGACCAGACTTAGGAACCTACCCGTAAGCAACATCAACAGTCACCTATTTTGCAAAACTAACATTATAACAGTAATACAGCGGAACTTCGATTTACCAACCCCTTCATTTGTGAACTTTCCGGGTTTTTTTTATCGTGCCAAATATACCTCAAGTGTCTGTGTATGAACACATCATTCATTCATTTTGTGTCCCGCTGGGACCCCAGATTGAGGAAGCCGCAAGTTTTTAATTGTGATTAGAACTGACTTTTCTGGAAAAATATGCCAAAGTGGACTTATTTTACAGCAGAGGAATTACAATACATCTCGTTCAGCAGCGTGTCTTCCAAGAGCGCACACACACACTCAAATCCCCGCCCCACTCTCCGCCCTCTGTCTGCGTCTTTCTCTTCTCTTGTGATCTGCTCCTTTGCCGATGTGTACTGTAAGTGAATTTAAAAAAATGTTAATGTTCATTATTGTGGCAATATGGTTGTTAAAGTTAAAGATTTTTGTGATTTCAGATTTTTTGTAAGGGCACCAAAAGGACTTCTGTGTGTGTGCGCGTGCTGGCAGAGCAGCGCATAGAGCACAGTTTAGTTTGTCATTGTTGTTGTTTTAGCTTATTAATAAAGAGACAGTTTATTCATCACCTCCTTGTTATGTTTGATATACAGTACTGTATAGCACTACATATGGTGTTTTAAAGTATACAAGCCTTAACTAAAATATGGACTTTTGTAGAGGCTGGAACCCATTAAATGACTGAGTTAATACTTTTAATAAACATTTGAAAGCTTTTCTTTTTAGTAAAGCTTTTAATTAATGCACCTTTTAACTATAATTTTTAATCCACTTTGCATCCTTTTTATGTTACCCCTGTTGTTTTGATTGAATTGTTGTTTTATTTCACCTATGTTTTGTAAAGCGCTTTGTGATTTTATCTGTGAAAAGCGCTTTATAAATAAAATTTACTTACTTACTTATTAACATTACTTGTATTTACATCGTTTCTTATGGAGAAATTTGCTTCACTTTACAAACTTTTCTTAATGAAGTTTATAAATTGAGGTTCCAAAGGACAATGATGATATTATTTTCATCTATGATTGTATTCGCCTTCTTGTAATTTTTATGCATCTGTGGAGTCTTTGCAAATGTGTCGCCTGTCTCTAACATATATTAGCATTTATGTTAAGTCCGGCGCATTTACACTGTTTATTCAAGTGTTGATTAATGTGCACTGTCTCAATTAAGCAAATGAAATTAAATGAAAATAATCATCTTCCTCAATTGTTTGCTCCAATTTTGAAAGAAGAGGTGCTCAGACGGTCGATTCAAAAGTCCCAGGATTATATGATGTCATGAAGGAAAAACCTCATGAATATGATAGGCACTCACCACTTCATGGAGGACAGCTTTGTAAAAAATAACCAGGCTTCACTACACATCTTGTATTGGATTGTGCAGGTGTATACTATATACCGTTAAAAGTAAATATGGTATAAAGAATGTTTCTCTAATAGACTGAATTTAAAGAACTAAACTTTTAGACAGAATACTCGCAGAGCAATACAAAAAAAACAAAAAAGGTTAGTGGCAATTCTCCAAATGCCTTGTTGATGGCAGAGGTGTGACAAAAATAGCCAAACTGGTTTGAGCTGAAAAGAGGTATAACTCACATGTCAATTAATTTTGACACAGGTATGAATGAAAATTATCTCTGATTGTTGGGAAGCAGAAGGAGATCATGCTTCAAAACGACACCTTAGTAATAATCTGAGCTATCAATTTTAAGGTTTCTAAGTCAGAATCTTGTGCAAGTTACAAATGTAGATCTAACTTAAAGGGGAACTGCACTTTTTTTTTTGTAATTTTGCCTATCGTTTACTATCATTATGAAAGACACGACGACGGATGGTTTATTTTATTTAATGCATTCTAAATATTAAATAAACCTAAATAAAAGTCCGCTTACAGCAGAGCCAATGGGAGCTCCACTATTATGGCCATGAAATCCAATAAATAACCATTCAAAAACCGCCAACAATACTCCATTTACATTTCGTGAATTTAATATTAATCAAGTATTAGTGATATTGTTATTATAAGCGCTAATACAGACAAACTATTTATAGCGGCGCCGTGATCACTCGTGTGTGTCCCTATGTTTACATCGAGTGGTCTACTGCTTTCTCGCTTCTTTGCGCCCTGAAAGTTTTTTGTAGATCATAAATCATGCATCTCACCTAGACAGAAGAAGTCTGAGTAGGTATTCCGACAAGTTGGTAGACTTTGACAGCCATTTAGGACCCGAAAATGGCAAGACTGACACGAAAAGACCTTTGGTCCCCCCGAACCCGTTTCTCCGTGAGGATTATGAGACATTCTTCACCTAAATGGGAATAAATTAACATCCCAGCAGTCGGCATCTTAATGACAGCAGACATTGCACATTAAGTGATGTTTTATTATGTTTGTTGGCTCTCATGAAGTCTGCAGTGAGTAATAATCTGTGATGACGAAGAAAAAAAAAAAGCAAACATTGTGATGCGTTTTTTAAGTTAATGCGCCACAAATGTGTAAAATTAGCTAACTAAGTAAATATTAAATGTTATTATAAATGTACTACATTACATACATATTTACATAATGTAAATAAAACCTCAATGAAGGTGTTTGGATGTTTTTTTAAGTGTTTTGTAGGCGGAATTGCGCAGCTTGCATAGGCCTTATGAAGATGGGAGTGATGGAGTAAATACAGAAGAATGTCTTTCAAGCACCCTGACCTAGGGGTCCAAGATAGAGTCCCGTGAATGCTCAAATTGGCCTGCGAAAAGCACAAAACTACCACAGCCTCTAATTAGTGCGGTGTCAAAAACATTGTCATTACAGCTGGAGCTGTAGGCTGACATTTTACCAGGTGAGATGTAACACAGTGAACACACTCTTAAACTGGTTAAAAACTGGGCTAAACACTATAAAAGAGGACCCTTGGCCAGAACTGCCCCCCCAAAGCCTTTCATTTGGGCTGCCAAACATCACCCAAAAAAGGAAATCATGCAGTTTCATAGAAAACGTCTCATTGATAGAAGAGATACATTGTGAGTGGCTGAATAGCTCAATAGGTTTATTTGCTTCTTTGTTTAAAATGGATCCTCATTAGTTGCTACACAGTAACCCCTAATCTTCCTGGGGTCCATCACACAAGACTTCAATAACATCTAAATACAATCTTAACAATACATTTATAAAAAAGACACTCAATAACAAAGAATATGCCTATAAAATTCTACACAAACAGTAATACAATCCATCATATATAAAATAGGGAATAAAAAACAGTCTGTAGTGTAGTAGTGTTTTTAGACATTATTTGACTCCTTTAATACACGAGGCAACCTATTCCACTGGGAAGCAGCCCTGTACAACACAGTTTTTTGCAGAGCACATGCTTTTCTCCTGGTACTAGTAGGTCTCCATTAGTAGTGATGATGCTCGTTCTTTGAGCAAGGGAATCAGGCATCATTTACCATTACAATTGTTTTTTTTTTATACCTTCTCACTGGCTGCTAATAAATGCTCCAAAACTACAACTGGTTTGGCACTAACAGTGTTCGGATTGTAATCATTCAAATGTGATTAGCAACAAAGTAGACAGCCGTCAACATTGTGCTTCGGAGAGCGAACGGAGGCGACAACAAGTAAGCTAGCTAGAATTGTTAGCTAACGAGTGAGCTTGTTTCGGTGCTCCTGATCGTTTCCCCGTCCTGCAACTCTGTTTGGCATTTAGGCAAGAGGAACAGCAACTATACCTCTGGCTGAGTCGAACATTCAACAAAGTTGGTTTAGATCATATTTTTATTGATATTTCATAAAAAAAAACATGAAAGTGATATTTTGACGCGAAAATTAAAGTTTAAAAAAGCAGATTTCCACATTTGAAGAAATTTTACAGTCCTGATTATCCATCCATTTTCTACCGCTTATCCTTTTCGGGGTTGCGGGGGGTGCTGGAGCCTATCTCAGCTACAATCCGGCGGAAGGCGGGGTACACCCTGGACAAGTCGCCACCTCATCGCAGGGCCAACACAGATAGACAACATTCACACACTAGGGCCAATTTAGTGTTGCAAATAGTAATAGCTAAACTTAGGAGCTTAAATAGTTCTGCGTCAGAGAGCTCTTAACTCAAAACACTTGTAACCCAAATCAACGCCTCCCATTTAAAGGAACTTTAAAGGCCTACTGAAATGATTTTTTAAAATTTAAACGGGAATAGCAGATCCATTCTATGTGTCATACTTGATCATTTCGCGATATTGCCATATTATTGCTGAAAGGATTTAGTAGAGAAAATCGACGATAAAGTTCGCAACTTTTGCTCGCCGATAAAAAAAACCTTGCCCCTACCGGAAGTAGCATGACGTCACAAGCGGTAGTGCTGCTCACAATTCCCCGTTGTTTACAATGGAGCGAGAGGTATTAGGAGCGAGAAAGTGAAGATTACCCCATTAATTTGAGCGAGGATGAAAGATTTGTGGATGACGAACGTTAGAGTGACAGACTAGAATGCAGTTCAAGAGATATCTTTTTTCGCTCTGACCGTAACTAAGGTACAAGCTGGCTCATTGGAATCCACACTCTCTCCTTTTTCTATTGTGGATCACGGATTTGTATTTTAAACCACCTCGGATACTATATCCTCTTGAAAATGAGTCGAGAAGGCGAAATGGACATTAACAGTGACCTTTATTTCCACGACAATACATCGACGAAGCTCTTAGCATAAGCTAAAGTGATAGCATCTGTCTCAAATGCAGATAGAAACAAAATAAATAAATCCCTGACTGGAAGGATAGACAGAAGATCAACAATACTACTATCAGGAGACACCGAACCAAACACTGGACATGTAAATACACGGTTAATGTGTATTCGACGCCTGTCGAAGCCTAGCAATGCTGTTGCTAACGACGCTAACTTAACAACGGGACCTCGTCAGAGCTATGATAAAAACATTAGCGCTCCACCTACGCCAGCCAGCCCTCCTCCGCTCATCAACACCCGTGCTCACCTGCGTTCCAGCGATCGACGATGCGGTCGGCGGCCCGGAGACGTAGGAAGTCAAGGTGAGTTTGCCGCTAGCGCGTCTTCTATCCAACAAAGTCCTCCTTGTTGTGTTGCTACAGCCAGCCGCATACACCGATCCCACCTACAACGTTCTTCTTTGCAGCCTCCATTGTTCATTAAACAAATTGCAAAAGATTCACCAACACAGATGTCCAGAATACTGTGGAATTTTGTCGAAGAAAACAGAGCTGTTTGTATTGTGTCCAAAAGGGTCCAAACACTTCCGTGGACCTCGCGAAGTCAAGCGCATACGTCATCCTCCAAAGGCGTTTTGAACCGGAAGTTCCCCGGGAAATTTAAAATTGCACTTTATAAGTTGACCCGGCCGTATTGGCATGTGTTGCAATGTTAAGATTTCATCATTGATATATAAACTATCAGACTGCGTGGTCGGTAGTAGTGGGTCTCAGTAGGCCTTTAAATCAATTTAATTGGTGCTTGCTCCCACCAGAAAAACATCAACATGTATTATGCCTTTTAAAAAGAAAAACAAACGACTGATAAGAAATTGTGTATAAAAAGAATGCAACAGAATGTATTACAAACAACTACAGTAGTTTTATAAAGTAATGTAACAATAATGTACAACACTTATCTTGGAGAGTGGACTTCTAAGGTATCTCCTTCTAGTTGCTTCTCCATCAAACACATCATTGGCAGCTTTCCCTTATTCTAATAGATAAATGTCTCCCATTTATATATTGTTTTAACATTAATTGCTGGTGTTCTACTCATTCTGCTTCAGGATGGTGCAGGCAAGCAGTGTTACGCTCCAATTAATTTGTCAAGTTGGCGACACACTATCATGTTTTTGATCATTTCTTTTTTCATTCAGTTCTTCTTATCATTATTCTTCAAATCCACTTTCCTCCTTCCCATGGCTGGAAACTAAAGCTACTGTATGTCGATCTCTAGCTATAAGCTAATGCTAGCGAGTAAGACGAGCGAGTAAGACCAGATGTTTTGGGCGGCTCTCACTGGATTTCGACATTTGCTACATCAACAAATGGCGGGAATGTTTCTAATTTAAATTTTTGCTTGCATAACAACGAGCAGAGAGACAGCTCTTATCTCAAAACACTCTTAAGTTGGGTCGCGCTTAAGTTAAGGTATCACTTTTTATATTTTCTTATTTTTCAAATGATACAGGCCCTTACAGTGTTTGCTGAGAAAAAAAATCTGTCCATTGGACAAATGTAAATGAGGACCATATCTTGCAATTTCACTTTTTTACTTTCCTACTCAGTGGCCTAGTGGTTAGAGTGTCCGCCCTGAGATCGGTAGGTTGTGAGTTCAAACCCCAGCCAAAGACTATAAAAATGGGATCCATTACCTCACTGCTTTGTACTCAGCATCAAGGGTTGGAATTGGGGGATAATTCACCAAAAATAATTCCCGGGCGCGGCACCGCTGCTGCCCACTGCTCCCCTCACCTCCCAGGGGGTGAACAAAGGGATGGGTCAAATGCAGAGGACAAATTTCACCACACCTAGTGTGTGTGTGACAATCATTGGTATTTTAACTTTAACTTTGCCCTTTGCTCCTTTTACTGAATTTGAGACCACATCTGAGTGTTAAAATCTTTAAACAATTCTTTACAAAATCCTACATTTTTGAGGCAAAGCATGTAAAATTGATAATAAACACTCACAGTGATCTTGCTGGCCTGGTTGAGAGCAGCGACCCAGTCCTTCATATCCATCACATCATTGGCCTGGAGAAAGTACCTTCGGGATACTGCATTGATGACTGCAGAAGGGAAGAGGGAAAAATATCAAATAGCAGTTCCATAAATACCCACTATCGCAGCTTTGGTTGAGTTTAGTGCATGTTTAAATAAAGAGTTTGCGACAGCGCGTGAGTGTGACTCAGTCTTTACATTAAGACTCACCAAAGCAGAACTCGGTCTTCGGCTTCTGCTTTGCCGTCGCTTCATTCACCTGACAGAAGAACACAAATATATGAATTTTTTGGTCAGTTGTTCAAGAAAATAGAATATATTGTATTTTGTACATGGGAAACCTGTACGTCTGCGCCCAAAGGACAGGCGGATGATGTTAGCGGTTGCTGATAGTATATAATCGAAACCAAGACTAGCCATTGCTTGGCCATTTGAAAAAAATACTATTTTTTAACCTACGATGCTTTATTGACTTGGCTTTCCTTCATTTGTGTAGAAATTCTGCACATTTTATTGCTCTGTAACTAGACAGATAATGACAAAAATCACAACACTAAAATGCATGTTGGTGATTTTTTTAAAGAAATTTCCTGCATGGGTTACACTTTTTTGTTGTTGACAAAAGCGGTTAACTTGTATGTTGGGTTCCACTGTATTACAGTTGACTATCTGTAAGGTAACTATAAAAGTCAAATCAATTGTTATTTTTTTCCAATTGTAAATCTAGTCATAATTTTCAAAAATTAATACATTTTTAATTTATAAAAAATATTGACATATATATATATATATATATATATATATATATATATATATATATATATATATATATATATATATATATATATATATATATATACATAGATATACATATATACATACACATATATACATGTACATAACATACACATACATATACGTACATATAAACAAAGACATATATACATACATATATGTATACACGTACATACATACATATACGTACATACATACATACATAGACACATACTGTATATACGTACATATCCATAACATGCAGCAAATATATACATACACATAAATACGTACATACATACATATACATATATGCGTACATAGGCCTGGGCCGATATTCAATAAGTCAAATAATTGACAATAAATGAAAATTAAAGTCGGTAAGTTTTCCATTGTCGATAAATTGCCATGTGCATGCTTGAAGAGCATTCACACGATTTGCCACTTTTAGCGTTTGTACCATTTTGGGATGAAGAAAAGGGGGTCAATTATCTTGTCCTCATTAAGTGTCTTTGACTCTTTGTGCAGCGACACGACTAGCCCGCTAGCATCACACAATGCAACTTCTTAGCATGTAGCAGCTAACAAGGACAAAATAATCACAAAACCAAATGCCAGCGCACCAACGTGGGAATATTTCATTTTAAACCTTTGGAACAAGATGAGCCTATCAACACCGAGAAGCCAGTTATGTGCGCGAATACAACAACGGCCACTTAAAAACACAACCACTTGACAGACCAAACTCACTTCGCACTCATTTCGCGTTTGCTGAAGAAGCCAGATTACCGGTCAGTGTAAACAAAACAGTGCATAATGGTGTGCGCTCACAGAAAGTGTGGTTAAATACATCGCCAAAGACTTGCTGACATTTAATACTGTTATAAAACTAAACTATTTTAATAGTGCAGTTATGTTGTCATGTCGGTGTTCCTCACTCGGAATCTACCAAACTTAAAGGCCTACTGAAATGAATTTTTTTTATTTAAACGGGAATAGCAGATCCATTCTATGTGTCATACTTGATCATTTCGCGATATTGCCATATTTTTGCTGAAAGGATTTAGTAGAGAAAATCGACGATAAAGTTTGCAACTTTTGCTCACTGATAAAAAAAGCCTTGCCTGTACCGGAAGTAGCGTGACGTCACAAGAGCTAGTATTCCTCACAATTCCCCGTTGTTTACAATGGAGCGAGAGATTCGGAGCGACAAAGCGACGATTACCCCATTAATTTGAGCGAGGATGAAAGATTCGTAGATGAGGAACGTTACAGTGAAGGACTGGAGAGGCAGTGATGGACGTATCTTTTTTCGCTCTGACCGTAACTTAGGTACAAGCTGGCTCATTGGATTCCACACTCTCTCCTTTTTCTATTGTGGATCACGGATTTGTATTTTAAACCACCTCGGATACTATATCCTCTTGAAAATGAGAGTCGAGAACGCGAAATGGACATTTAAAGTGACTTTTATCTCCACGACAATACATCGGTGACACACTTAGCTACTGAGCTAACGTGATAGCATCGTGCTCAAATGAAGATAGAAACAAAATAAATAAACCCCTGACTGGAAGGATAGACAGAAGATCAACAATACTATTAAACCATGTACATGTAACTACACGGTTAAAAATTCTCAGCCTGGTAAGGCTTAACAATGCTGTTGCTAACGACTCTAAGGCTAATTTAGCAACTTAGCAACCGGACCTCACAGAACTATGATAAAAACATTAGCGCTCCACCTACGCCAGCCAGCCCTCATCTTCCCATCAACAGCCGTGCTCACCTGCGTTCCAGCGATTGACGGCGCGACGAAGGACTTCATCCGTGGGTTTGGCGGCAAGCATCGGCTAGGCGTAGTAAGTAGTCCTTGTTGTGTTGCTGTAAGTATTGTACTTAGCTGCTAATACACCGATCGATCCCACCTACAACGTTCTTCTTGGCAGCCTCCATTGTTCATTAAACAAATTGCAAAAGATTCACCAACACAGATGGCCAGAATACTGTGGAATTTTGTCGAAGAAAACAAGAGGTTTCTGTATCGGGTTCGATGGGGTCCAACCACTTCCGTGGATTTTGTGACGTCACGCGCCTAAATCATATCCAAAGGAGTTTTTCAACCGGAAGTGTGGCGGGAATTTTAAAATTGCACTTTATAAGTTAACCCGGCCGTATTGGCATGTGTTTCAATGTTAAGATTTCATCATTGATATATAAACTATCAGACTGCGTGGTCGGTAGTAGTGGGTTTCAGTAGGCCTTTAGTTGTGGTTTGCATATGACTTGTTAATATATCTGTTTAAACTGTAGTGTTTATATTGTTACTTGACACTTTTGTTTAAGAAGGTCCTAACTTGATTGTCACTTAAGAAATGTACAACTTGACCTGTGCCTACTTGTTCAATATTGAAGTGCAACTTTGTTTGTCAATACTTTTTCTAGCTATTTTATTTATTGCTATGGTTGTATATTTAATGGACAACATGGACAAAGATAAGACCTTCTGGAGGAAAGTTCTGTGGTCAGATTAAACAAAAATTGAGCTGTTTGGCCACAATACCCAGCAATATGTTTGGAGGAGAAAAGGTGAGACGTTTAATCCCAGGTACACACCAAGCCTACTGTCAAGCATGGTGGTGGTAGTATTATGCTCTGGGCTCTGGACTAACATTACTGTTCCATATTTCATTAAAATAAATAGGTTTTGTTTTTTAAACTTGAAAAAAAGTCATTAAAGAAATATTTTTTCAATTACTCTTCCTGAAAAAGGGAAATAAGTGATTGTGGAGTTATAAAGAATGCATTGTTTGACTTAGACTGTCCAGAGAGGAGCTGTCAACACTGAAGACAGATGTGATTATCTCTGCTGAAGTCCACATCTGGAAAACGTCAGCAGCTCTTCTGCATGTGACCATCAGCTTCAGCTGCAGATAGCTCAGATTGCTTCTATCTGTGTAACAGCACACTGCTCTCCTTCTCTGTACACACTCACTGGCCACTTCATTAGGTACATCTGCCAGTTCCATCTTACTAGGAATGATAAACATTGTCAAAGAGGTATTGATTGACCCACATGTTTAGTCATGGGCTTGCACAGCTGTGCTGCTTTATACTGAGATAACCCAAAAAAAGCGTACTTATAGAGAAGTGTAATGCATCCCGTAGGACACATTCTGGATGGTTCCCAATATGTTTATACTTTTTTTTTTATAGCATTCTGTTATGGGTTACAGAGAAGATTTAGGCATGAGGAGTCAGGTACAGTATATACAAAATGTAGTTAAAAGTTTGGACAGACTTATTCATGTTATTAAATGAGAAGCTATTTTATTTTGTGTTTAGTCAATTTAATGCAATTACAAACTATGTTTCAGCACACTAATTTTGGAAAAATATAGCCTCAGTTAAGACGTTCTAAAATACTGTTTCCGGATTTTACATCCTTTGAATGTCACCATTGTCTGATACATAGTTTCCAAAAAAAATAAAAAAAAAGTTTTCTCCTTAAAAGCAGCAATTTTATTTCAGGTCATTTATCTACAGATATTAAACATACTGTACATAATAGGATGTTTACAATGTTTAAATCAGCATTTCTTAAGCATATGGCCGCCCACTTGTGGCAGTAATGTCAATGGCAAACCAGAGCCGTGTATAAAGAAAGTATGGCCAACTAAATGATAGGCGCCATCTTTGCTACCAAGGACGTGTGCGGATGTGTCTGGAAGCATGCAATTGCAGTCGTTCTGACATTAGTTTTCCTCACAAAATCAACTAAAATAAGTCTAAATATAGTTCTAAACATACCCCAGCTCATAAACTTACAATTAAAACATACTTTTATTTTTTGCGGCCATAATTGATGCACTCTGCTGCTGCAGTACTTTCATGCAGTGTTGAGTAACCAGCAGGCTCGATAACACGCACCCAACAGCGCAATAAACGTAAAAAAATACACAGAACGACCAAAACACCTACTCATTACCCCCATTTTGCCAAAATCTTTATTAGCTTTGGACCAACAATCACAGAGTAGTTATGACTTGCGTGTGAAATATGCCAACTGTGGTGGCTGCCTCTAATGTAATGTTTGTAATCGCTGAGCGATGCCAGTGCTTTTAGACTTAGACAAACTTTGTTGATCCGCTATCATCTATAATTACACCCAAAAATGGGTTTCTTTTACTCTTCATTGTCCATCTATTTGTATTTGTGTTTCCTTTCTCTTCTGCGGTTACCAAATAGCATTATTTTAGTTAGCTGAGATTCAAGGATAGTCTCTTTTGGTAAACCATCTATTTAAGTTGGTAGCACACATGGTGTCCTGTAGTCTCGAGAGTGCCTTTTGACCAATCATTGAGGGAATCGTCTGAAACCGAGTTGACCACACTCTCTTTACACACGACTCTGTATCAAACAAACAAACAGATGACGTCTTGGGCTAAAGTCATAGAAGTTTCTTCAGCGCAAAAACTATGACTAAAGTGGAGAAGCTGTATTTACATTTGCACTTTTACTTTTTTGACAGTTTATTACTATTTATTATAATTTAGTTAGAATGTATTAACTTTAGCATTGCGTAATTTATGTTTTTTTATCAGTTTTTATGAGTCCCGTTTTCCGCAGTATATTTGATTAGTATTTATTTTTGTAATCAGGTTTAGTAATTGTAATTGTAGGGTTATCGCAGGCTGGATGGGAGCATACAAATTAAGAAGAACATGCATAAGTCCAAAGACACTTAAGGCGCAAACGGGAGAATAGGGCCCTTAATGAGTGTAGTAACTAATACAAATGTATATTTTCCAAACCGTATGGAGTTCCCGGAAGTTTAATTACGTTTAGCAAAATTATTATTATTCGCAAATTTTTCAATTTACAAACTTTTAGATCGAGCCAAATATGCTTCCGTGTACAAACGCTTCATTCATTCATATTGTGCATTAATAGTCAATTCTTAGCTCTTCAGCATGTGTGCCTTTTCTGTGTTTTATTACCTTTTGACAAGTTTTGTCCATTGTTCTACCTAAATATGTGTTCCAAAGACAAAAGACAACAAACCAGCCTGGAAAGGAGGAGGGAATCGCTGTGGAATTTTAAAAAAAAAAGGCTATTTGCGAGGAGTACATAAATGTTGCTTGAAAATATTGAAGAATCAATGAAGCAGACCTTATACCACAGTACGTTGTGATTGTGATGAGACTGGAAAAATATGCCAAAGCAGACTTATTTCACAGAAGAGAAGATTAACTTGTCCAGAGTGCCTTATTTCAAAACCCCCATGGCACTTAACATAGCGCTTCTTATTATCTCGTAAGAAATACACTTTTACACATGCAACAATGTGAATACAAGTAAATTGTTGGTTTTTTTTTGCAATAAATATTTTGTGTTGATATGCAGAAAATTATCTTTCCAACTTGGCGAAGGTGGTTAGCCTTGGAAAGGTGGCATTTACGTAAAAACCTCCTTTTGGATATCTTTAAATTGTGCAGGTGTACGCAATGAAGCGGACATTGTAGTACATACGAAATTCCCACAGTTGGCCCAAGTGAAAGCTGACAGGGAGTTTACCTTGGAGATATACGTAAGTCTCAGGCTGCCAACAAAGCTTGCTCCACTGGGCAGGTTCTGCATGAAAAACACGCACACCATTGTTTACTCAGGCTTAGTTCCCCATTGCTGTTTGTGCAAGTGTGTTGTGTCATTCAGTGATGCACAAAGCACCTGAGGGTTGTCCATGTACCACAGCAAAGCATTCCCCTGCGTATCCAGGATGAAGTAGCGCCTCTGGAAACGGCAGCTGTTCTCCTTCTCTTCGATATCCAAGAAGCCACACACTCGATTCAGACGGTCCACGTACGGCATGCTGCTGCTATCACATATCACTGAAACACACACACATATTCAAGTGCATTTAAAGAGATGACCGGGGGAAGCTGCACATATCATAAAAATCTTTCACACACACGCACAGGAAGCGAGAGAGAGAGCATCTCACACTCAGCAGTTTTTCATGTGACGTGATTGAGGCTGAGCGGCGGCAAAGCCTGAAGCCTGAGGCTGCGCTGAGGCCCTCCACCACAGCCAAAAATTACAGAGTATGCTCAAGATCTGCTCACATTTCCACTGGCCAGACACCAGGGTGGTGGTGATGGTTATGGTGGGGGAGGCTTTCAGATGGTATAATGTTTTCATTAGGACGATGCATTGCATGCCACGCGAGTGAATCACCAAGCTCATGACTGACAAAAATGTTTGAATCATTCAGCCCTCAGACTGAAGATGCTGAGTGGTGTTAAGCACACAATGTTGTGCAGCCAATGTCACACACACACACACACACACACACACACACACACACACACACACACACACACACACACACACACACACACACACACACACACACACACACACACACACACACACACACACACACACACACACACACACACACACACACACACACACACACACACACATTTTATAAGGGAGTCAGACGAGTGGTTAGGTTACTTTCTGTTGTAACATGGTTCTATCTACTTTTCTTTTAAATTGTAATAAGCACTTATTCTTCTGTTGTTTGGATAGGTTACATTATTTCTGAGCGATAGTATTGGCCATTCCAATGTTCATACTTAAAAGTTCTGGATAGTTTGATGATTCAATTTTAACTACAATTGCACTCTGACAGAAACAAAGAATGGCAATGTAACAATATCAATATTTGATTTCCTTATTCCCTTTTTATAACATACAAAACTTTTGATAAAGTCAATGTAACTGAAAAAAAAACAAAAAACTACTAGTGGCTCTTATTTCCTGAGTTTGGAAGCAAATAAAAAAGACCTGATATCAATGTAATCCTGGAGTATCGACCATAGACTGATCCTTTACTTGGTATCAATCCGCCTTGGGTATGTCAAGAGCCCTGGCTTAGCGGTGAGCAATGTTTTTTGTATCCTCCTCCGGTGTGTAGCGTAGCATGTTTAGCTATTCCTTGTCCTCAAGTATGGAGGTTAATTTGTGTATTTATTACAATAACCTTTTTTTTTTACACTGAATTTATGTAACTGATTTTTTTGCATTTGAATTTTGTGAGCTGAATTTTTATACATCAAATTACGCTGACAATTTCATTGAAAAAAATTCAGTGTCGAAAAATTTGCTGCTTCAAAAAGCAACACTCACTTAAATTGAGACTCAGAACCAGCCAATGAGGTGTTGAGTTGCTTGCAAAACAGAATAAAAAAGGTAGTTAACTGGGCTATCGGGCTATAATACAACATTTCAACGCGGCCTGCTACACATTTTCAAACTATATAAATGATTCCAATGGTTAGAATCCGCACTTTTGAGTGACATACGGTTTCTACGTGTCATGATATGCAGTTAAACTGACTGTCATACACAATGTAACCAGCAGATGGTGCTGGATAATGATGGTCAGTTTAACGTAAGAAGAAGACACAGGCTATAGATGGGGTTGACACCTGCTCAGTGGCCTTGCGGTTAGAGTGTCCGCCCTGAGATCGGTAGGTTGTGAGTTCAAACCGCGGCCGAGTCATACCAAAGACTATACAAATGGGACCCATTACCTCCCTGCATGGCACTCGGCATCAAGGGTTGTTGGAATTGGGGGTTAAATCACCAAAATGATTCCCGAGCGCGGCCACTGCTGCTGCTCACTGCTTCTCTCACTTCCCAGGGGGTGGAACAAGGGGATGGGTCAAAGAGGAGCTCGGGCCTCAGAGGTTAATTTCACAACACCTAGTGTGTTTGTGACTATCAGTGGTACTATAACTTTAACTTAACTATGGATGTTTGGATGCATTCATAAAGGGAGGAATAAACGTTTTGAGTGTAAGCTTGTTGTTCACAAGACAAAGTTTGGTCATTAATAGATTAACAACACACTATGGTGACCATAGGAACAGTGATATTACAAACCTCAAAACCAGTGAAGTTGGCATGTTGTGTAAATCGTAAATAAAAACTAAATACAACGATTTGCAAATCCTTTTCAACCTATATTCAATTGAATAGACTGCAAAGACAAGATACTTAACGTTTGAAATGGAAAACTTTGTTATTTTTTGCTAATATTAGCTCATTTGGAATTTAATGCCTGCAACATGTTTCACAAAAGCTTGCACAAGTAGCAACAAAGACAGAGAAAGTTGAGAAATGCTCATCAAACACATATTTGGAACATCTCACAGGTGAACAGACTAATTGGGAACAGGTGGGTGCCATGATTGGGTATAAAAGCAGCTTCCATGAAATGCTCAGTCATTCACAGACAAGGATGGGGTGAGGGTCACCATTTTGTGAACAAATGTGTGAGCAAATTGTCGAACAGTTTAAGAACAACATTTCTCAACGAGCTATTGCAAGAAATTTATGGATTTCACCATCTACGGTCCGTAATATCATCAAAAGGTTCAGAGAATCTGGAGAAATCACTACACGAAAGCGATGATATTATGGACCTTCAATCCCTCAGGCTGTACTGCATCAAAAAGCAACATCAGTGTGTAAAGGATATCACCACATGGGCTCAGGAACACTTCAGAAAACCACTGTCAGTAACTACAGTTTGTCGCTACATCTGTAAATGCAAGTTAAAACTCTACTACACAAAGCGAAAGCCATTTATCAACAACACCCACAAACGCTGTCGGCTTCGCTGGGCCTGAACTCATCTAAGATGGACAAAGTGGAACAGTGTTCTGTGGTCTGACGAGTCCACATTTCAAATTGTTTTTGGAAACTGTAGAAGTCATGTCCTCTGGACAAAAGAGGAAAAGAACCATCCGGATTGTTATAGGCGCAAAGTTCAAAAGCCAGCATCTGTGCTGGTATGGTGGTGTATTAGTGCCCAAGGCATTGGTAATTTACACATCTGTGAGGGCACCAATAATGCTTAAAGGTACATACAGGTTTTGGAGCAACATATGTTGCCATCCAAGCAACGTTATCATGGATGCCCCTGCTTATTTCAGCAAGACAATGCCAAGCCACGTGTTACAACAGCGTGGGTTCATAGTAGAAGAGTGCGGGTACTAGAGTGGCCTGGCTGTAGTCTAGACCGGTTTCCCATTGAAAATGTGTGGCGCAATATGAAGCCTAAAATACCACAACGGAGACGACTGTTGAACAACTTAAGCTGTACATCAAGCAAGAATGGGAAATAATTCCACCTGAAAAGCTTCAAAAATTGGTCCGTTAAAAGGAAAGGCTATGTAACACAGTGGTAAAAATGCCCCTGCGCCAACTTTTTTGCAATGTGTTGCTGCCATTAAATTCTAAGTTAAATGATTATTTGCAAAAAAAAGTTTCTCAGTTCGAACATTAAATATCTTGTCTTTGCAGTCTATTCAATTGAATATAAGTTGAAAAGGATTTGCAAATCATTGTATTCTGTTTTTATTTACGATTTACACAACGTGCCAACTTCACTGGTTTTGGGTTTGTATATCTAATAAGTGGAAGGGTTTTTTTTATCCTTTTGCCTCTTTTTTTCGCTGTGTTCGTTGCATCTTTGTTGCTCTTGCTTGATTATAAAGGATGTCGATCAAGAAGGTTGTCTGCAGTAGAGGAGCAACGTTCATATATTTTAAATAGTCAAGTGTTTTATGGTTCATAGTTAATATTGTAAATTCCATTCTGTATGTTCATGTACATTCGAGTGTCTTTTTCAGTAAAATACTAAACAGACCATCTCAAAATCGGAATTAACTTTAGTTATTTTACTGAATTATATGACATTCAGAGAATGTACATCAAAATATAGAATGTGGGACTTTGTTGCTTCGTATGTGACTCAAAGGTGCAGATTCTAACCGTTGGAATAATTTCTATAGTTTGAAAATATCCAGCGGGCCACATTGAAATGTTAATTATGTTGTATTATGGCCAGGTAGCCCAGTTAACTGCTTTTTTTATGCTGTTTTCCAAGACCTAATTTTTCAGCACTGAATTTTTATACAGAGATTTTTTTACACTTAATTTATTTGCAATGAAATTGTCAGCCCCATTGGATGTACAATAATGCTATTCACAATTCAAAAGCAAAACATTAAGTTACATAAATTCAGTATATAAAAAAAAGCTTTCATATTGAAGACACAAATTAACCTCCATATCAAGTCCTCCAGTGATAATGGCACGTGTAAGAAACAGTTTATTTAGTTTAAATCAGTGATCTAAAAGCTGCACAGTGGAGGGATATTTGCCGCTAGCTTGCTAGCGAGGACGCTACATTGCATTGAGGATGCCTTTGTTTGATTGTCGCTGTCAAATTTACAGGACGCAGCTAGAATGCATTATCGCGATAGAACAATAGTTTTAAAAACTCGGTTATTGGCTGTACTGTTCTCTTTGTGTGTGTAAGTGGACACAAGTCAATAGCCAGCCAAACTCTATCCAAAATGAAAATGAGAGCCGGAAAGTAGCATCCAAGCTCCAAGTGCTGTCAAATCCAGTATGAACCAGAGTGAAACTAGAGAAAACATACAAATATACATAAATAAATTCCTGCATAGTATTAGTAGTAAACTTGTAAATACAGAAGTAAAACATAACATGTACTGTAATTATTCAAAGGCATAAAACACGAATCAATTGCGATGGGGAAAAAAAAGGTTTACAAACTTCACAATTTAAATGAATTCAGCACAACATAACACAAAGGTTATATGTTCTAATACATTTCTAAAACAAATAAAGACAATGCCTTCAAAACACAAAAACTTACAAGAAGTTGAAAAATGCAGCTTTTAGCAGTGATGTGACTAAGAAACTGATTTCCAACATGGAAGTCTGACTCTTTGATGCCACTGTGCATGTCAAAATAAAAGCATCTATGTACACATAAAGTACATTCCACAAAATGTCACAACGCATGTCAAAATACAGGCATTCACAATATGCACTTCAGAAAATTAAGGGCATATTATTGGCCAAATGAATATCATTTATATTGCATCTATCGCGCAATCCTAATTATGATGTCTGTGAATGTAGCTTGTTGTTCCAATTCTGTACAGTAGGTGGCGGTGTGCATCGTAACTCTACTTGATAACATCTCAAAGGGTCTGCCAAAGAATAAGAAGACTTAGCAGGATGGATCAGTGTTGCCATTTCAGCAACTTTATTGCTATATTTAGCAAATATTCGGATCGCTCAAGACACGTTTAAAAAAAAAAAAAGATACTAGCAACAAATCTAGCGACTGTTTTCTGGTCTTATTGAACACTTTTTTGGACTCTAACACCAAAGCAGATCTCTACGAGATTTTTTTTTTTTTTTTTTTTTTTTTTTTTTTTTTTTTTTGATGATTTTACTGAACTATTGTCTAGCATCTCCACTGACTTTGACTGCCTGGTTATAACTGGTGATTTTAATTTTCATATTGACGATTTAAATGACAAGGGCGCAAAAGAACTTTTTACTATTTTAGACACATTTGAACTGTCTCAACATGTGAAAGAGGCTACACATTATAAGGGACACACCCTGGACCTGATTATCACAAAAGGTCTCAATGTTTCTGATGTTCTTGTGATTGATCCTTCATTGTCTGATCATTTCTGTGTTTTCTTTAATATTTCTGTAATTCCGGACACACAAACAGAATCAAAGAATGTCAAAAAGCGGTACATAAATGAACATGCTAATGTCCTCTTTAAAAACGCCATCTCCTCACTACCACCTCTAAACCCATGTCATGCTGATGATCTTGTAAGCAACTTTAATTCCAAAATTGTGAATATCATAGATATCATTGCACCTGTTACAGTTAAAACGATTTCTGGCAAGCAAAAGGCACCCTGGAGAAAATCTGCTGCTGTAACAGCCCAGAGAAGAGAGTGCAGGAAGGCTGAACGAATCTGGCGGAATACAAAACTTCATATTCACCATGAAATCTATAAAGAGAGCCTCCAGGCCTACAATTTAGTCTTAAAAAGTGCTAGAGAAACATTCTTCTCCAATATCATAAACAGCAACACAAATAAGGCCAAAACCCTATTCACAATCGTTGACAGACTGACTAAACCCCCAACACAAATACCAGCCGAACTCCATTCCACGCAGAAATGCAATGACTTTGCATTCTTTTATACTGATAAAATTGAAGGCATCAGACGCACCATCAATATCTCAAGTAAAAAAGTTGGATCACCACCCCATTTAGGCAAAAGTAACACAGCAATGATGGCAAGCTTTAATGCCATAGACTCTAAAACTCTAGTGGAAACGGTGACAGCTCTAAAGTCATCCACCTGCTGCCTTGATGTTTTACCTACCAACTTCTTTAAGAATGTTTTTGACTGCCTATCAACAGACATCTTGCAAATAGTTAATAATTCTATTAAATCGGGCAATTTCCCGAAGGCTTTCAAAACTGCAGTCATTAAACCTCTTCTAAAAAAGCAGAGCCTAGATGCCTCTGTTATCAAGAACTACAGACCAATTTCAAATCTACCATTCATAAGTAAAATAATTGAGAAAGTTGTCCTCCAACAACTAAATCACTTCTTGGCTTCTACTGGCTGCCACAACAACTTCCAGTCAGGATTTCGACCTCTTCATAGCACAGAGACGGCCCTTCTTAAAGTTATAAATGACATCCGTCTAAACACAGACTCTGGCAAAACTTCAGTATTAATGCTTTTGGACCTCAGTGCTGCATTTGACACTGTCGACCACTCAATACTTTTGGACAGGTTGGAAAACTGGGTGGGGATCTCAGGCACAGTTTTAAGCTGGTTCAAGTCATATCTACAAGATAGGAACTATTTTGTTTCCATTGGTGACTTTGTATCAGAACCAACCAACGTAACGTGTGGAGTCCCCCAAGGTTCAATCTTGGGGCCGACTTTATTTAACATCTATATGCTCCCACTAGGACAAATCATGCAAAATAATAACATTGACCATCATTGCTATGCCGATGACACCCAAATCTATGTAGCGCTATCACCAAATGACTATCGCCCCATAGATCTTCTGTGCCAGTGCATTGAGCAAGTCAAACACTGGATGTGCCAAAATTTCCTACAACTAAATGAAGATAAAACTGAGATAATTGTTTTTGGTGCTAAAAAAGAAAGGTTTAAAGTCATCCAACACCTTCAATCACTGTCCCTGAAAACCTCAAATAAAGCCAGAAATCTTGGGGTTATTTTAGATTCTGATTTACATTTCGACAGTCACATCAAATCAGTAACAAAATCGGCCTACTATCACCTCAAAAATGTAAAAAGACTTAGAGGGCTCATGTCAGCTCAAGACTTAGAAAAACTTGTACATGCCTTTATTACCAGTAGGCTAGACTATTGTAATGGTCTCCTTGCAGGTCTTCCCAAAAAAACTGTCAGGCAGCTACAGCTTGTTCAGAACGCTGCTGCTAGAGTTCTAACAAAGACCAAAAAATGTGAGCACATTACACCAATTCTTAAATCCTTACATTGGCTCCCTGTACATCAGAGAATAGATTTCAAAATCCTCCTGCTCACATATAAATCACTACATGGTCTAGGGCCCAAGTATATCACTGATATGCTCCCACTATATACGCCCTCTAGATCACTAAGATCTTCTGAGACCAATCTGTTAGCGGTTCCAAGAGTAAACTCAAATCAAGGGAGATCATCATTCAGTCACTATGCAACACATAGCTGGAATAAACTTCCTGAAGATGTCAGACTCTCCCCAACTCTCACTACTTTTAAAACTAGACTGAAGACTTTTATGTTCACCTTAGCTTTCAGCTAAATCTTTTAATCTTTTAACTTTTAACGTCTGCACTGTTTTTATTTTTATTGTCTGCATTTTAATTTTGCTTTTATTTTCTTTCATTTCACTTTGTTGTCTGTGAAGCACTTTGAGTCTGCCTTGTGTATGAAAAGCGCTATACAAATAAAGTTGCCTTGCCTTGCCTTGCCTACGAGCAGCGGGTGCCACTGTGGGTCCCTCCACAATGTAAAAGCACTAACTGGCGGTTTGTTTGTGACATTAAAAAAAACGACAACAAAAAGAAGCAACAGTTAAAAGTTAATTTGTATTTCTAAAAATACTTGTTTTGCTTTTCAAAAATAATTAGTTACAGAGTGGTATTATTAACAATAAAATTACTGTAAATTGCAGACTATAAGCTGCTACTTTTTTTCCATACGCTTTGCACCCTGCGGCTTATAAAACGGTACAACTAATTTATGGATTTTTATTCACCACTGGCAATTATGTTTTGTGTTCAATAGTTTTCATTAAACACAAGCAGAGACAATGAAAAGGTGTGTTACTGTTTGTGCTACAGCGCCATCTTTGGGATGAGTTTGGTCACTGCAGGTGTTGCGGGTTTAAAATGTATTTCCTGTTTTAATGCTTTGAACTGGAAGTATAATCGCCCATAGCGTTTCTGCTCAAAAGGATTCTTCATTCATCGCTCCAATCAACGTTTGTAAGTTTTACAATATAACTAAACAATTCATACTTACTAAACCGTCCCATCTGTGTAGGAGTGTTTTCATCAATCAATCAATCGAAGTGTATTTATATAGCCCTTAATCACAAGTGTCTCAAAGGGGGTGCACAAGCCACAACGACATCTTCGGCTCAGATCCCATATTAGGGCAAGAAAAAAACTCCTTTATTTTCTGTAATGCAATTAAAAAAACAAAAATGTCATACATTCTGGATTCTTTACACATCAACTGAAATATTGCAAGCCTTTTATTATTTTAATATTGCTGATTATGGCATACAGCTTAAGAAAAATCAAAAATCGTATCTCAAAAAATGTGAATATTTCCTCAGACCAAGTAAAAAAAAAAGATTTATAATAGCAAAACAAAATCAAACATTTGAAAATGTCAATTAATGCACCCAGTACTTGGTGGGGAATCCTTTTGCACGGATTACTGCATCAATGCGGCGTGGCATGGAGGCAATCCGCCTGTGGCATTGCTGAGGTGTTATGGATGCCCAGGATGCTTCAATAGCGGCCTTTAGCTCATTTGCATTATTGGGTCTGGTGTCTTTCAGCTTCTTCTTCACAATAACCCACAAATTCTCTGTGGGGTTCAGGTCAGGGGAGTTGGCAGGCCAATCGAGGACAGTAATGCCATGGTCAGTACACCAGTTACTGGTGATATTGGCACTGTGGGCAGGTGCAAGATCATGCTGGAAAATGAAATCATCATCTCCATAGAGCTTTTCAACAGATGGAAGCATTTAGTGCTCTAAAATCTCTGGAAGCGTCTGACTTGGGCTATGGAAAAGAAGCACTGGACAGTTGCAGAGTGGTCAGACGAAAGCAAGTTTTGTATTTCATTTGGAAGTCAAGGCGCTAGAGTCTGGAGGAAGGCTGGAGAGGAGCAAAATCCAAGTTGCTTGAAATCCAGTGTGAAGTTCCCACAGTCAGCAATGGTTTGGGGAGCCATGTCAGCTGCTGGTGTTGGTCCACTGTGTTTCATCAAGTCCAGAGTCAATGAAGCTGTGTACCAAGAGATTTTAGAGCACTACATGCTTCCATCTGTTGAAAAGCTCTATGGAGATGATGATTTTATTTTCCAGCATGATCTGGCACCTGCCCACAATGCCAAAACCACTGGTGTACTGACCATGGCATTACTGTCCTCGATTGGCCTGCCAACTCCCCTGACCTGAACCCCACAGAGAATGTGTGGGGTATTGTGAAGAAGAAGCTGAAAGACACCAGACCCAATAATGCAAATGAGCTAAAGGCCTCTATTGAAGCATCCTGGGCATCCATAACACTTCAGCAATGCCACAGGCGGATTGCCTCCATGCCACGTCGCATTGATGCAGTAATCCGTGCAAAAGGATTCCCAACCAAGTACTGAGTGCATTAATTGACATTTTCAAATGTTTGATTTTGTTTTGCTGTTATAAATCTTTTTTTTTTTACTTGGTCTGAGGAAATATTCAAATTTTTTGAGATACGATTTTTGAGTTTTCTTAAGCTGTATGCCATAATCAGCAATATTAAAATAATAAAAGGCTTGCAATATTTCAGTTGATGTGTAATGAATCCAGAATGTATGACATTTTTGTTTTTTTAATTGCATTACAGAAAATAAAGGACTTTATCACAATATTCTAATTTTCTGAGACAGTCCTGTATATCTGCAGCTTATCATCCGGAGCGGCTCAAAAATGGGAAATATTTTTTTCTATTAAAATTTAGTGGGTGCGTCTTATATACCGGTGCGCTATATAGTCCGGAAATACGGTACTAACAGCTCTCAGTATTATGTAGTACACTTAGACCAACACCAAGACCAAATGGATCTAATTTAAATCAGTAACGCACACCAGCAACGCACTTTCATAGTTACTGTAGACACCCACTTTCTTTGTACAGTATGTCTGAAATTAAAACATTTTAAAGTACATCTAGTAATGTTATCATAAATTTATAAAAAAGTTATGAACAGTTATGAATATAATTGTTTTTTTTCTCGCCTGATGCACCAACAAGGATTCATGAAAATTGATGGTCGTTTATACACTTTTATAAACAAATTCACATGCAATTATCTACTACTAAAATAAATATACTAAATTAATAATAAATATGTTTAAACTATCCATAAAGTTAAAGTGAAAATACAGCTTCAAGACATTAGCCATAATGTTTGCTCTTAAAAACTTCTCTATGACTTTTGCTTCTGTTTGTTCGATATTGTCAGTACTGTGAGAAGTGGTGAAAAGGTGTATTGCAGCGGAGTACTGCTGCAGCCCATGTCGATTACACTTAAATATTTTTGGGCGGCCCTTTAGTGGGCGCTCGCCGACCCACAATGGGCAGAAATACTGCCTTAAAGGACGCAAAGTATCAACATTGCCGTTATGAGTTTGACACACGTAACTGCACTGTAGGAACTCTTGCATAAATAGTTTTTAAATAATGAAAATACTTCTTCTACTGCTTTCTGATGGCACTCAAATAAGTAGAGAAACTCTGCCCAGAAAGGAAAATAGCATTGCAGTGGTCACACACACGCACAACCAGCCTGGCCAACACACACACACATTTTTTTAGACATCTACCGGTATAAAGATCTGCTTTAACCACTAGGGGAGAAGTGAAGATAAGTTGTGGCATTGTGGGTACCATACATAGAGAACATTTAATCTATTAAATAGCGACAATGTCGCCACAAACCTGTCTTATTTAAGGACACTGCTTTAGTTCAGCGAGGCTACTGACTGACAGGAAGCACATGTGGCCTAATCAAAGTCTGGGACTAATCAGACTAACGAAAGGATGATGCAAACATGATGCAATAGAGGCAGAGATGCACATTATGCAACTCTCATATAATGCCACCATTTAAAAAATGCATTTGTCAATTGGAATTAACTTTTATCTCTATTTTTGGTTTTAATTAATTTTCTAATTAGTTCCACATTATAAATGTTGGGATAACTGACCATTGCATCCACAGGAACGTAAACATAACAGAAAATATAGAGTTAATCCCCTTTGTTAAAAGCTTCTGGGAAAATTTTCCAAACGATTTTGTCCGTGAGAATTTAGAAGCACATTTGTGAGGTCAGAGGTCACAGATGTTCAACCTGAAAGAGGGTCTGCTGACTTGACATACGTCTGAGTCAATTCAGGGGCTGAACCCTCAGAGGACCTGGCCTATGAAGTCAAGTGAGGCGTCGCATGTTCCCACCCTTCAGCCAACAATGCTACATGTTAGTATTTCTAACGTCACATACCGTAAATGTTCCAATTAATGCCTCTACTCGGCTAACCACAGATAGTCCTATTGTAAACATGTGCATGGTCAAATAAAAGTTAACACCAGGTCAAAAAGAAATACACTCTATACATTGCTAATGTGGTAAATGACTATTCTAGCTGCAAATGTCTGGTTTTTGGTGCAATATCTAAATAGATGTATAGAGGCCTATGGTACAATGTGTCTGCTCATTGGCTCAGAAGGCTAATTGATGATTAGAAAACCCTTGTGCAATCATGTTCACACATCTGAAAACAGTTTAGCTCGTTACAGAAGCTACAAAACTGACCTTACTTTGAGCAGATTGAGTTTCTGGAGCATCACATTTGTGGGGTCAATTAAACGCTCAAAATGGCCAGAAAAAGAACTTTCATCTGAAACTCGACAGTCTATTCTTGTTTTTAGAAATGAAGGCTATTCCACAAAATTATTTGGGTGACCCCAAATTTTTGAACGGTAATATATATATATATATATATATATATATATATATATATATATATATATATATATATATATATATATATATATATATATATATATCTCAATCAATCAATGTTTATTTATATAGCCCTAAATCATAAGTGTCTCAAAGGGCTGCACAAGCCACAACGACATCCGCAGTACAGAGCCCACATAAGAGCAAGGAAAACTCACCCCAGTGGGACGTCGATGTGAATGACTATGAGAAACATTGGAGAGGATCACATATGTGGGTAACCCCCCCCCCCCCTCTAGGGGAGAGCGAAAGCAATGGATGTCGAGTGGGTCTGACATAATATTGTGAAAGTCCAGTCCATAGTGGATCTAACATATTAGTGAAAGTCCAGTCCATAGTGGATCTAACACAATAGTGAGAGTCCAGTCCATAGCGGGGCATGCAGGAAACCATCCCGAGCGGAGACGGGTCAGCAGCGCAGATGTCCCCAACCGATGCACAGGCGAGCGGTCCAACCCAGGTCCCAGCCAGCACTTCATCCATATTTTTATATATATATATATATATATATATATATATATATATATATATAGAGATATATATACATACATACACACACACACACACACACATATATATATATATATACATATACATACATACATACATACATATATATATATATATATATATATATATATATATATATATATATAATATATATATATATATATATATATATATATATATATATATATATATATATATATATATATATACTGTATATATAACATGTAAATATTACATAAATGTAATATTTTATATTGCTACTATGGTAAATTTACTTTATACCTTTTGTTTTCGCCCTCTTTTTGTGCCCTTGTGTGCATGATCCTTTCCATCCTTTGTAACTGAGCAACTGTGTGGAACAATTTCCCTTGTGGATCAATAAAGTTTGTCTAAGTCTAAGTCTATACACGATATAAATGCTATAAATTTTGTCGACGATAGTTTTTAACACTATGCATCTTCTTCTTTTTCGTTTGGATAAAGATGTTGATTAGAGGTGTAACCACTATACAGCTGGGCAAATGTTTAACAGACTACTGACCAAGCTCTCGTCCACAGTTGCCAGACCACGATTCCTGTTAGGATGACGGTATTACGCATGTTAATGACACATTCGAGCTGTATCCCGCAAATTTGACAACAACAAACAAACAAAAGGTTTCGTCAATGCAGCGTCCTCACTAGCAGCTAATGTTTCTCCACGGTGCAACTTTTAAATCACCAATACAACATACTATACATCCTTGGCTGTCTGTCGAAAATGGCAGTGCTGCGTTGAATGGGATCTGTAGTCTTTCATATCTCTTATGTCCTTTGCGTTCTATAATGTTTCCCTTTTGTTTTCTTTATGTTTTTGCCTTGTTCTTTGTGGACTTCTTGAGCGTGCACTGCAACCACATGGTTTTGATGTGTGCCTGACAGAGTGGCAGCGGATCACAGCAGCTCCTGACATTTTCATCATTTTACAATTGAGCTACAGTGTGTCAAACTATTTCCCTTATGAATCAATATTTATCCAAGATGGCGCCGCTGTAGTGTGGTGTGTAGTGTAGTGGCTGCTGGTTGCAGGAGCTCTGTGCTCTTATGTATCCTCCTTTTGGTTTTTTGTTTCTCTCGTTTTTATGTTTGCCTTTTCGTTCGGGCCCTTTCAGGACTTTCCGTGAATTCTGCGGTGCTTTTTGTCATCACAGCAGACGATGACGTAGAGCAACAAATTTTGCTTGACGATATATTGACCTACAAATTATTGCCGATAAATGATATTATTGTCATTATTTTTTTGAGACCAAATTAACCAATGACTAAATGACAATACATAATACATAATAATGCAAGTTTACCCCTTTCAAATGCATATGCATATATTTCAACACTGTAATTGGAATGTAAACGTTTACGTATCCAGGATAAATAAAACAAACAAATAATAAAAATAAAATACACTCTGTTAGCAAAAATTTGAACTTGAAATAAAATCCCAACCAAAAAAAATCAAATAGGTTCTGTCACTGTTAAGGAGGAGATTGGGAACCCTCACAAATTCACAACTAAAACAATAAGAAAAATGGCTAAATAAAGTTACTGTGACCAAAATTATCACAGTTTTTATTGCCACAGTATTGTTGAATGTGCTCAAAAAGTACTTGCACACACATTAAAATCTTTTATACTTTCTTGGCAGAGGAAACACCAAATATTGTTCTGGCTTCATAAGAGCCACATTATTATTTCTTTAATTTGTGTGCTTAAATTTTTTTATCTTCTTACATTTTAATTTGTAAATGTTTTAGATTGTTTTTAATTAATGCAAATGGATTGTTTCACTTCCGGTTTATGTGATGTCAAGCGAGTTCACTTCCTATTGAACGGACGTCCGTCTGTTTCCACTCAAAACTGTCGAGTATATATTAGAGATGTCCGATAATATCGGGCTGCCGATATTATCGGCCGATAAATGCTTTAAAATGTAATATCGGAAATTATCGGTATCGGTTTCAAAAAGTAAAATTTGTGACTTTTTACAAACGCCACTGTACAGAGTGGTACATGGACGTAGGGACAAGTACAGAGCGCCAATAAACCTTAAAGGCACTGCCTTTGCGTGCCGGGCCAATCACATAATACCTACGCCTTTTCACACACACAAGTGAATGCAAGGGAGACTTGGTCAACAGCCATACAGGCCACACTGAGGGTGACCGTATAAACAACTTTAACACTGTTACAAATATGCGCCACACTGTGAACCCACACCAAACAAGAATGACAAACACATTTTGGGAGAACATCCGCACCGTAACACAACAGAACAAATACCCAGAACCCCTTGCAGCACTAACTCTTCCGGGACGCTACAACAGTTTTTCAACCTTTTTTGAGACAACGCACATTTTTTTCATTAAAAAAATACGGAGGCACACCACCAGCAGAAAAGGTTAAAAAATTAAAGTCCACCAGGTTGTCGTGCCTTATTTTGAGTTTGTTGTTGTTTCCTGTGTGTAGTGCTTTAGTTCCTGTCTTGCGCTGTTATTTTGGTGACCCTGTTTTGTTGGTGTTCTCCTGTAGCAGCTTCATGCCTTCCTTTGAGTGCTATTGCCCGCATCTGGTTTGTTTTCGCAATTAAGACTATTTAAGTTGTGTGTAAGCTATCCTTCTTTGTGGGGACATTGTTGATTGTCATGTCATGTACGGATGTGCTTTGTGGACGCCGTCTTTGCTCCACACGCTGTAAGATTTTGCTGTCGTCCAGCATTCTGTTTTAGTTTACTTTGTAGCCAGTTCAGTTTTACTTTTGTTTTACATAGCCATCCCGATGCTTCAGTGCCTTTTCCTAGCGGGACTTGCCTTTTGTTAATTTTTGGTTTAAGCGTTACATACCTTTTTACCTGCACACTGTCTCCTGCTGTGCTCTGCATATTGGGATCACGACAAACCATCCTCGACGCGTTCCGACTTCTACAAAGCAATAAGAACTACCTGCTGCCACCTACTGATATGGAGTATTAAAAGATTATCCTGCCGAGCTCTACACAGCACAGGCACTAGACAACGGCACATTATTAGGGACCGAATGTCCCTTTGGGACAGAGGACCCTATTGTATTTCTAAGGTTTTATTAGGGACCGCAATGTCCCTTTGGGACAGAGGACCCTATTGAATTTGTAATTATTATTATTATTATTATACCGCCGCCTCTTTGAGCTGTAATTTGACCCCCTTAACATGCTTCAAAACTCAAATTGGACACACACATCAGGACTGGCGAAAATTGCGATCTAATCAAAAAAACCAAACCCCAAAACTCAAAATTGCGCTCTAGCGCCCCCTAGGAAGAAAACACAGACAAAACTGCCTGTAACTTCCAGTAGGAATGTCTTGGAGACATGAAACAAAAACCTCTATGTAGGTCTCACTTAGACCTAGATTGCATACACTGACATCCCCCAGCAAAAATCAACAGGAAGTTTGCAATTCCCCCTTCAAAACAAATGTTTAGTAAAAACAGTCACCTTTGCCTCTTTGAGCTGTAATTTGACCCCCTTAACATGCTTCAAAACTCACCAAATTGGACACACACATCAGGACTGGCGAAAATTGCGATCTAATCAAAAAACCAAACCCCAAAACTCAAAATTGCGCTCTAGCGCCCCCTAGGAAGAAAACACAGACAAAACTGCTTATTATTATTACACAGACAAAACTGCCTGTAACTTCCAGTAGGAATGTCGTAGAGACATGAAACAAAAACCTCTATGTAGGTTTCACTTAGACCTATATTTCATACACTGACAACCCCCAGCAAAAATCAACAGGAATTTTGCAATTCCCCCTTCAAAACAAAAGTTGGGTAAAAACAGTCACCTTTTTTCAAACATTATCTCCTGACGTACGTGCCTAGCCTATACACAATACATACATGTGTAAGAGGGCATGGATACAAACACAGGAAGCATTTATTGTTTATCCTTTTAGAGCACAACCAAGGCCACTTTTAGGGTGTTTTAGTCTACTTGGCAGGAATCGAAAACTGAAAGTTAACTTGACGTGCATGTCTAGCATATGTGTACAGCTCTGGTAATGGGTACATTCGCACCCACCTGCATAAATGTACTTCAAGTATAACACATGTGTATACAACTTTTTCTCTGTGTAATACCGTATTTCCTTGAATTGCCGCCGGGTATATTGCCTGCCTAGAATTACTGCCGGGTCAAACTCGTTTCGCAAAATAATTAGCGCATGCTTAGCATTACCGCCGGCTCAGGATCAACGCCGGGTCAAACTCGTTTCGCAAAATATTATTTTTATTAGCGCATGTCTAGAATTTCCGCCGGGTTAAACTCGTCACGTCACGAGTGACACTTCACCTGTCATCATTTTCAAAATGGAGGAGGCTGATTTCAATAATTAGAAATTGCATAAAGGGAAGAAGATTAAGAGCTATTCAGTAGGATTTAAGGTCCAAGCTATTGAATATGCTAAAAAGAACAGTAAGCAGCTATGTTTTATTAATATACCGTAGCTGCGTGTGTCAAATATGAGTCATTAAATGACTCCCGCCTCCTGGTGGTAGAGGGCGCTAGTGATCCTTCTTGCGACTACTCGGCTGCAGAAGAAGTGACAACAAGCAGCAACAGCTTTAGCAGTGATCGTTTATTTTTTCCTCTCGCTTGCACTTTTAACATGGAGGATTACATATCTAAAATAAAACAGTTTTCTAAACTGGACTTTCAATCGAAGCAGGAGGTAATAATTAAAGGAATATCTCCATCGAGACAGAGAGACTTTTAAAACTGAAGAAAGATAAGGAAGACTTCTATAAACGTTATCGATGCTTTTGGTCAGAAGGAGCTGCGCATGGAGTTCATTTATAAGTAAAGGTAAGACCATAATAAACGTTTTTTTAATTAAATGTGCTTTTCATGATGGTATCCTTACATCACACTCAAATTTATAAGCACAGGCCTAAATTAACCGCATGCCTTTGGTAAGCGCCGGAGTGAGAAGAGGGGTTTTAAAATAATTAGCGCATGCTTGCCTTTACTGCATGCCTTTGGTAAGCGCCGGAGTGAGAAGAGGTTTTAAATTAATTACCACCCCGGCGCCAATTCAAGGAAATACGGTAATCCATCCATCCATTTTCTACCGCTTATCTGGGCTTGAGCCGCGGGGGCAGCAGCCCAATCAGGCCTCAAAGTCGGTCCCGTCCATCGCTGCTTGCAGCTTTATTTATGATTGATTTGCAAAAAATATTTTTTGGACCAATTAGGTGAAGTTGCATAATTTCCCACGGCACACCAGACAATATCTCACGGCGGGACAGTGGTTGAAAATCACTGCGCTACCATATACACCCCTGAGTATAACCCATTTACCATTCAACGCTTTTGCAGCAACTGTGATTAATTATGATTAATCCAAGTTCAAGAGTGTGATTAATCACATTAAAAATACTAAATACTGGGCACCAGGTATGTTTTGGACCGTAGTAGCAAATCACAAGTGTTTTGTTTTGTCTACATAGCAAAAATGAATGATGAGATGCACACACTTCCTTCTGTTCAAGTCACGCAGCAGGATGTGCAGAGAAGCCCACTCGTGTTAAAGGCGCCATGCATTAAAGGCCTACTGAAACCCACTACTACCGACCACGCAGTCTGATAGTTTATATATCAATGATGAAATCTTAACATTATAACACATGCCAATACGGCCGGGTTAACTTATAAAGTGACATTTTAAATTTGCCGCTAAACTTCCGGTTCGAAACGCCTCTGCGGATGACGTATGCGCGTGACGTAGCCCGGCGAACACGGGTATGCCTTCCACATTGAAGCCGATACGAAAAAGCTCTGTTTTCATTTCATAATTCCACAGTATTCTGGACATCTGTGTTCGTGAATCTGTTTCAATCATGTTCATTGCATTATGGAGAAGGAAGCCAAGCAAGCAAAGAAGAAAGTTGTCGGTGCGAAATGGACGTATTTTTCGAACGTAGTCAGCCACAACAGTACACAGCCGGCGCTTCTTTGTTTACATTCCCGAAAGATGCAGTCAAGATGGAAGAACTCGGATAACAGAGACTCTAACCAGGAGGACTTTTGATTTGGATACACAGACGCCTGTAGAGAACTGGGACAACACAGACTCTTACCAGGATTACTTTGATTTGGATGACAAAGACGCAGACGTGCTACTGTGAGTATGCAGCTTTGGCTTTTTTTTGCGTATGTACGTAACTTTTTTAAAATATATAAGCTTTATGAACCTTGGGTTAGGTGAACGGTCTTTTGGGCTGAGTGATTGTGTGTGTTGATCATGTGTTTGAATTGTATTGGCGTGTTCTATGGAGCTAGGAGCTAGCAGAGGAGCTAGGAGCTAGCATAACACGTACCGTACCGTACGTGCGCGTCACGTACTAACTTTTTAAAAATATATAAGCTTTATGAACCTTGGGTTAGGTGAACGGTCTTTTGGGCTGAGTGATTGTGTGTGTTGATCAGGTGTTTGAATTGTATTGGCGTGTTCTATGGAGCTAGGAGCTAGCAGAGGAGCTAGGAGCTAGCATAACAAACACGCAGGTGTTATTATGCAGGATTAATTTGTGGCATATTAAATATAAGCCTGGTTGTGTTGTGGCTAATAGAGTATATATATGTCTTGTGTTTATTTACTGTTGTAGTCATTCCCAGCTGAATATCAGGTACCGTGAGTATGCAGCCTTGGCTGCTAAACATTCGATAACTTGACCGTATGTGCGCGTCACGTACGTAACTTTTTAAAAATATATAAGCTTTATGAACCTTGGGTTAGGTAAACGGTCTTTTGGGCTGAGTGATTGTGTGTGTTGATCAGGTGTTTGAATTGTATTGGCGTGTTCTATGGAGCTAGGAGCTAGCAGAGGAGCTAGGAGCTAGCATAACAAACACGCAGGTGTTTTTATGCAGGATTAATTTGTGGCATATTAAATATAAGCCTGGTTGTGTTGTGGCTAATAGAGTATATATATGTCTTGTGTTTATTTACTGTTGTAGTCATTCCCAGCTGAATATCAGGTCACCCTCGGCTCTCACAGCATCTTCCCTATCTGAATAGCTTCAACTCCCCACTAGTCCTTCACTTGCACTTTACTCATCCACAAATCTTTCATCCTCGCTCAAATTAATGGGGAAATTGTCGCTTTCTCGGTCCGAATCTCTCTCACTTCATGCGGCCATCATTGTAAACAATAGGGAACTTTGCGTATATGTTCAACTGACTACGTCACGCTACTTCCGGTAGGTGCAAGCCTTTTTTTTATCAGATACCAAAAGTTGCAATCTTTATCGTCGTTGTTCTATACTAAATCCTTTCAGCAAAAATATGGCAATATCGCGAAATGATCAAGTATGACACATAGAATAGATCTGCTATCCCTGTTTAAATAAAAAAAATTCATTTCAGTAGGCCTTTAAGGAAGTACTCAGAGACTCAATAATGCACGATGTGATAATGATGTTGGTGATGAGGAGGACTTTGCAGCACCTGCCATGATTGTGTCTCCCCACGTCAAACACGCACACTCACACGCACATTAACAGCAAGCGTGCCAGAGTGGACTCACCCGCCTCGCAGAGTCCGTGTCTGCGCCACGAGCAGCGCCTCACACCGCTACGACTCCCCCTTGGACACGACGGGCCAACATGACGGACGCGAACTTTGCTTTTAAAAAAACTACTTTGACTCTGACGAACGTCCGACGTGCCGAAGAAAGGAGCCCACTCCCACTCCCACTCCCCGTCCTGTCGTCCTACCGTGTGCTCGCCTTACAGCGCAGCCTTCTTCTCAAGCTTACTTCCGGGTTTCGCTATTGGAACATAACCAACCCCGGATGTAATCCTCCTCCTCCTCGCGCTCGTATGAGGAACTTAGCGGACTCTCTGCTAATTGTACTTTTTAAAAAGCACAATTCCTCATTTTACGGTCTTTTATGCGCGCAAACACTGCCGGTTTTTGTTGGGACTTCTTCAGCGTGCGGAATGTGTGCTCACTTTGGTTATCTGGGACTGACGGAGCACAAAGTAGGTCAAACACAACACACTCACACACAGTGGAGGCTTGGTGGCAACACAACGCTTATGAAAAAAGAATACTGTCCAATAATGATTCATTTATAATGTCTAATACATAATATATGTTAAACAAAAAAAAGTTAAAATACCAATGATTGTCACACACACATTAGGTGTGGCGAAATAATTCTCTGCATTTGACCCATCACCCTTGATCACCCCCTGGGAGGTGAGGGGAGCAGTGAGCAGCAGCGGTGGCTGCGCCCGGGAATCATTTTTGGTGATTTAACCCCCAATTCCAACCCTTGATGCTGAGTGCCAAGCAGGGAGGTAATGGGTCCCATTTTTATAGTCTTTGGTATGACTTGGCCGGGGTTTGAACTCACAACCTACCGATCTCAGGGCAGACACTCTAACCACAAGGCCAATCCAATCCACTTTATTTATATAGCACATTTAAACAACAAAAATGTTTCCAAAGTGCTGCACAACAATATTAAAAACAATATTAAAAACAATATTCAAATATTATCCTTAGCTCCACCAATGACTGAATAAAAACAAAAAATAAATAAATGTAAATATAAAACCAATATAAAAATAAATTTGATTAAAAACGATTTTAAAGGGTAAAACCAATTAAAACAGTAAATAGAAATCAATATTTATAAAAAACACAGAGGACAACAGAGGACAGAGGACCACACAACTCATGTAGTGTTAAAAGCCAAAGAATAAAAGTGGGTCTTAAGACCAGACTTAAAACACTCCACTGTGGGAGCAGTTTGAACATGGATTGGCAGAGTGTTCCAGGGCTTAGGGCCGACCACAGAGAAGGCCCTGTCTCCCCTGGATTTAAGTCTGCTCTTGGGCACCACGAGCTGGAGCTGGCTCTCGGACCTCAGAGCGCGCGCAGGAGTGTAAATTTGGATGCGGTCCGAGATATACTGAGGTGCCAGTCCATGTAAAGCAGGGGTCCCCAAACTTTTTGACTCGTGGGCCGCATTGGGTTAAAAAAAATTGCCCGGGGGCCGGGCTGTATAAATATATATATATATATATATATATATATATATATATATATATATATATATATATATATATATATATATATATATATATATATATATATATATATATATATATATATATACACAAATATATATATATACTTTGTCTTTTTAATCCGTTTTGACATTTAACATTGTCACGTTATCGATGGGAAAATTCATTTTTAGACAATATGATTTGCCTGAGCGACTAGGAGACACCGAGAGTAACAAGCGGTAGAAAATGGATTACAAAGGAAAGATTAAGAAATAATAATAATGAAAACTTTTTTTTTTTTTAATTTAAATTTTAAAAAAATTAAATTTTAAACTTGGGACTTCCCATTTTAGAATTGATTTTAAAACCTTGCTGTTTGTTTTTAAAGCTTTACATCAGGGGTCCCCAAACTACGGCCCGCGGGCCGGATCCGGCCCCCCAGCATCCAAAATCCGGCCCGCGGGCCGTAGTTTGGGGACCCCTGATGTAAAGCTTTAAAAACAAACAGCAAGGTTTTAAAATCAATTCTAAAATTAACAGGGAGCCAGTGCAAACTCTGAAGAATTGGGGTTATATGATATGAGAGATACAACAAAGTAACATTAAGTACTGGGGCAAGATGGGTACATATTTTTGGTACTTTTGTGTGTGCTCATGTATTATTAAATGTTAATTGTTTAATCCATCCATCCATTTGCTACCGCTTGTCCCTTTTGGGGTTGCGGGGGTGCGGGGGGGGGGGGTGCTGGAGCCTATCTCAGCTGCATTCGGGCGGAAGGCGGGGTACACCCTGGACAAGTCGCCACCTCATCGCAGGGCCAACACAGATAGACAGACAACATTCACACTCACATTCACACACTAGGGCCCATTTAGTGTTGCCAATCAACCTAATAAAATATATAAGACAAACATTTGACATTGAGCTGATAATGATAACTGGGCTGTCCAGTTATATATTGTTTTCTTATATGTCTGAGTATCATTTGCAAGTATTATATAGTGGACTTTGCATGCAGTTGTAATTCCAAAATGTTAGATGGCAGTAGCCTTTAAAGTTAAATTTAAAGTACCACTGATAGTCACACACACAAGATGTGGTGAAATTACCCTTTGCATTTGACCCATCTCCTTGTTGTGCCAGTATTTTCTTTTGTTAAGGCCTACAAAGTGTTTATACTGCAAGTATTGTGTATATGACACACCAGCTGTTTGATTGTAATGTGCATCTTTTGTTGGAGTTTTCATTACCAAATTTGGAGGTGTTGCTAATGCTAATCGGTAGCATGTCTATGGCATATCCCAGGGGTTCTTAACCTTTTTGACCTCGGAGCCGAACTTTTCCAGTGCAGAGGGGCCCACTCGAATCTTAAGACTGAACTCTTAATCTTACTCTTGATTTTATTAGTATTCAAAAATGACAATGAACCTACTTACAGTTTACAATCTTGTCTAAAGATATTAAAACTTGTGTTAATTACAAAAATTAATATCAAGGCTTAGGCCAGGCTGATTACAAAATAAATAAAAATCAAATATACTGCAAAAGAAGGCACTCATAAAAACTGATGAAAAATAAATTTGCATACAATTACGCAGTGCGTAAATAAATAATTTCTAACTACATTAGTACTAAATGATAATATATGTTCCCTATTTAAACTGTCAATAAAATTAAAGTGCAAATGAAAATAAAGCTTCACCATTTTAGTCATTTGTGCGCTTAAGAAACTTCTCTATGACTTTAGCTCCAGACTTCCTCTGTTTATTTGATATGGTCATTACTGCCACAAGTGGTGGAAACTAAGTACCATTGCAACCCGTACGGACCACAGCTGAGAAACGGATATACAGTATATTGGCAGCACTCTAGGGGCCCTATGGTTAAGAAACACTGGCATACACTGGTATGTCCAATGTAAAATAGCTAGCACACTTTGAAAAGTGGAGCCTTACTGCACTTTCGAATGCCTTCTTCTTGCTTTGTTGGCATGGAAAATTGTAACCATACCAAGCTTTGAGTGCTTAATTGCTTGTTTCCCCGCCAAGTGTGTGAGTCGATGTCGAGTCTGCAATCCGACATGACGTTACGTGCAACAAAGGTATCAAAATATGGCACTGTACCGACGTAATTCGTTTGGTACCTATAAAAGTACCGAATTCAGTACCCATCCCTATACAGTATGAAACAGAGGCTAGTAACATTAGCGTACAGTAGCTATCTAAAATCCATATGATCAAACTCTCACACCTGGCATTGAACAATAGATAGTTGGTAGAGCTCCAGACTTTATTTTAAGCCGTGTAGTGAGCCTTAAGTAATGTAAAGCAGTTAAATACATTGCTGCACTGAAGTCACTCCCTCAAACTGTCTTCAGTTTGCTCATCCGGTGAAGAGCTGTGACCTCCTGTTCGAGTAAGAGGAAGTGGTGGCACGTATACCACCTGATTGGCGACCGCATGACAGGATAAGAAATCAGCGAGGTATAGCACTCTTATCCTGTCAGTTCAACTTCTTATTGAACATTTGCACTCTCTTCATTAGACGTTTCCTTCCTCTCGTCTTTCAGGGTGAAGAAGCAAAATTGTGAATAATTTGCCCCATTAAGCACACAATCTAGTGCGTCATGTCGTATGGGTGTGTTATTTACTTTATTCAGTCATGTGCACAGGAAATAATTATAAACAATAAAAGCGGTTAACAGTTAGAATAACAGCAATATTAACGAACAACACATGAAATCATTCATTACCAGCGACAAGTTGTCAACACATCCTCTGCAAAACAAGACATTTTTGAATGACTCCAATAATAATAATCTTAGCCACTAAAAGGCTGTAAAATGTCATCCAAGGGAATACAGTTTTGAAAAAGAAACAAACATTACATTTGAACAAACAAATATGGATAATATTTATTATTATTATGTAAATATTATTTGTATTTCTAGATGTTTATGTATGTTTACATATTTTTTTACATTTTAATATATTTTTTGTAAATATACCAATTCCTTTCAAAGGTTCAAATTATTAATTATTATGAATTATTCAAACATTGCCCTTCACAATATACACATTTTCCTAAATTGCAATATTTTGTTTACATTATGTTACCAACCTCTAATTATTGGAAAAGCACAATATTACATCAACTTAGGAGCTTAATTGGTTCTTTACTCAAAACACATGTATCTCAAATCAACGTCTTCAATTGAAATTAATGTAAATACATTCAAAACATATCACATATTCACATGTAACATGCCTTTAGAAATAAAAACTAGCTTTTAGATAATGTTATTCAAAAACAAAACAATATATTGTACCACTAACAACTGCAGTAGTTTTGTTATAATAATGTACATTTACCTTGGAGAGTGGACTTTTACGGTAGCTCCTTCCAGCCGCTGCTCTGTCAAACACGCCATCAGCAGCTTCTTCATATTTTCGTGGATAAATGTCCGCCGTTAAAATATAATTTTTTTAATTTTTGGCTGGCATTAGACTCAATCTGCTTCAGTTTGGTGCAGACGAGCAGTGATACGCCAATTGTGTCGCCAAGTTTGCCACATACTTATTTTTTTAAGTTGCACATGAATAAAGCAACTTCCTTGGGTGAAGGTAATAAAGTTGGGGATGTTGAAATAACACTGCTTGTATATAAACCACACACCTTGAATGCATCACCACCGGTAGAACAATTCATCCTAACACATCAGGGGTGTCGAAAGTGCGGCCCTAACTTTTTAACGACCCGAGGCACATTCTAAAAATACCTTTTAAAAAACATACATGTGAAATGTAATGAGAAAAATATTTGACAATCGGGTAACACTTTAGTATGGGGAACATATTCACCATTAATTAGTTTCTTATTAACATGCAAATTAGTAACCTATTGGCTCTTAATTACTCATTAAGTACTTATTAATGCCTTATTCTGCATGGCCTTATTATACAACCGGTAATCCTTACCCTAACCCCAACGTCAACCCTAACCTAACCCTATGTTAATAACCAACTAGTTAATGGTTCATATTTTCCCCATACTAAAGTGTTACCGACAATATTAACATAATTCAATGCAGGCTGTTTTTTTTTATTTAAAGCTGTTATTGCTAAAAAAAAAAGAAAAAAAAAAGAATCAGAACCAATGTTATGAATTATTAGCTTATTCAAGGCTCCAATTACTGCACTTCAAATATTCCAGTTTGAAATATTTTTTGAAGGAAAATATTGCATATTTTTTGAAGGAAAATATTGCATATTTTGTGTGTTTGCCACAATGCCACATAAGAAATGTTTTTTCTTTGAAAAAAGGGCATAAAATAAACAAAAACATTAGAAAAATAATAAAACCTTATAATCGACGGATAGATCTGAAGTTGATCTAGACACTTAAGCGTTGATAGTTAAAAAAAAAAAAAAATTATGACTTTTTTTTAACACTTTTGGATCCCCAATAATTTCATTGGTTTTTTTAACTCTCATTGCTATAAATAATGAATTAAATATCTATGATCTATGGTGGTGTGAGTTATTGACCCTTTTGAGGTTTCAATTACTTCAAATATTCCACTTAGAATTTTTTTGGGGGGCGGGGGGTATATTCCATATTTTGTGTTTTTGCCATAAAATACAGAGTCTACCGTGACAAAAAAGCATAAAAAAATAAACAATGTATTGACAAATATACCCAAACTTGATCTGGTTATTTGAGTGTTGGATGAAAATAATAAAAAAAATATATATGTATGACTTATTTTTTAAAATTTTATGACCGAGACCCTTATGGGTCCCTTGGCCCCGACATGCCTTGAGTTTTCAGTGGAAAAAGTTTGGACACCCCTGATTCAGGATGGTTCAAGGATGGTTGTGGTTGTAAAAATCTGTGGGGCGCGAGGCTGTAGCAAAAAAAAATGAGGTGAAAGCTGACATTCTCCCAAAAAGAAGTGTCTAGAAGTGACTGAAGGCTAAACGCAGCAGCAGCAGGATGGCGAGCATCAGGGCGGGGCTGCAGGTCAGAGCTGTTGTGCTGTTGCCATGCTGGTCCCCGTGACTGTGGCTCCTGTGTGGGCCGTTACAGTTGTCGCCATGGCAACACTCCATCTTAGCTCCAGAGGTGCTGCCCTGAGCTTTGTCACAGAAATCCTTATAGGTGCACGACTTGAGTACCGTGTCTGAAAAAGAGGTCAGAGGTCACAGTTAAAGCGGACCGTTGCATTCAGGGACACCCCGAAATCCACGCCAGATATTTACACTACCGTTCAAAAGTTTGGGGTCACCCAAACAATTTTGTGGAATAGCCTTAATTTCTAAGAACAAGAATAGACTGTCGAGTTTCAGATGAAAGTTCTCTTTTTCTGGCCATTTTGAGCGTTTAATTGACCCCACAAATGTGATGCTCCAGAAACTCAATCTGCTCAAAGGAAGGTCAGCTTTGTAGCTTCTGTAACGAGCTAAACTGTTTTCAGATGTGTGAACATGATTGCACAAGGGTTTTCTAATCATCAATTAGCCTTCTGAGCCAATGAGCAAACACATTGTACCATTAGAACACTGGAGTGATAGTTGCTGGAAATGGGCCTCTATACACCTATGTAGATATTGCACCAAAAACCAGACATTTGCAGCTAGAATAGTCATTTACCACATTAGCAATGTATAGAGTGTATTTCTTTAAAGTTAAGACTAGTTGAAAGTTATCTTCATTGAAAAGTACAGTGCTTTTCCTTCAAAAATAAGGACATTTCAATGTGACCCCAAACTTTTGAACGGTAGTGTACATACAAGCAACTTAATGTGTGTTTGATGTGTTTACTGACGCGGGCCGGTGATGGTGGCGCAGGCGTCGGCGTACTGCGGGCAGGAGGCCGAGCCTTGTTTGTTGCAGTCTTCCTCGCTGGATGCCGCGCACGTGTGGCATCTGAGGGCGGAGCCTTTGCAGACAGAACAGGACAGAACAGCTGATTTGAAGATAAGCATGTCAATAAATATGTTCAATCACCAGACAGTTCATTAGGTACACCTGCACAGGCCAATAGGATCCGGTGCAAGAGCTGCTTTGTTGTGGTTCCGGTGTAGTGCAGGGATATTCAACTACGTTGTTTTGGGGGCCACATTTCCAGAAAGCTTAAGACTGGGGGGCCAGACTACGCCCTTCATTATATTTCTTATTTTGTATATTCTGTAATACCAGCAACCTCTAAAGTCAACATTTTTATTTTGTCAGAGGTACAGGAGCGCTCTGCTGTTTTTAAGGGCCGCATGAAAAATAATCTAGTCAAAGATCATCTATATGACAGCACTTGAGTGGTTTTAAGAGTCTTCTGCAAAATTATGAGTTTTTTTTTAAACTGAACTCACAGGCAACCAGTTGAATAGCCCAGATGATGAAAAAGAGAGGACCTAAGATGGAACACCACTAGTATAACTAAAGAAAATAAACTACTGACTGCATCTGAAGTAAACAAGCTACAGCAACACGTACTTAGTTGCATAAATCATATTACAAAACATATGTAATTGCCAAAAAGGAGAGGACATAAACGGAACGCCTAAGTTATATAAATCACAAGTTCGGACCCCAGTGTTCTATGTTTGCTTGTAAGGTTAAAATGTCAATGCAAGGATCTGCCAATGTGTTCACAGTGGTCCAAGTTCCTCTACACAACAGGAGCAGTCTAGTGTTTTTAGGAATTTGCTGCAAAAATGTTTGTCTCCCAAGTTTTGAACTGAACTCGGGGGGGCCGGTATGGTGTCATTCCCGGGCCGGACTTGGCCCCCAGTGTAGTGGAATCATACTAAGACAAAACCATAATATTAAAAACACTTCTCACTATGAGGTGTCAAACTACTGTCAATCAAAACGGATCTGACCTCATTGGCTTGTGCAGGTGTACAGAATGAAGTGGCCGGTTTATATACGGTTTGTCGAAACACACACGCACACGCACGCACACACACACACACACACACACACACACACACACACACACACACACACACACACAATTACTAACCGTCCAGGGGAATATTTGTGAATTTATTATTATTGGAGATGAATTTCAGTTTAAGTCTAGAAAGATAACTTGCATATTGCTAAAACAAAAAAAAACATTGTAGTAGAATTTGGATTATCCACGGTGTATGTTTAAAATCAAATCTATGAATAAATCATGCATTAATAGAGACACGCAATTTAAGACACATCAGATTTTTGGAAAATAAAATCTCTTTAACAGAAGAACAATGTGTATATACTGTATATATATATATATATATATATATATATATATATATATATATATATATATATATATATATATATATATATATATACACTGTATATATACATCCATACATATATAGTATATACTTTTAGAGTAGTCATGTAAAATGTCAATTAATGATTTTACCCACACGTATTCCTAGCCTTATCCTGCTCCGTCACTGATAAGACTTTAATGGGAAATTGACCTGAACAGTCTAACTCTGGCACACAGCACCGCAGTAAACAGTTGTACAGTACTGGGTTCAAATCCTGAGTAATTATGCATCAGTAAGATTTTCAAATGTATGTTTTATACAAACTATTGAACAATTTCCTTCCAATTAATTCATTTTAGAATTTTGAATTAAATGCAAGTTTGATTAAAAAATATTTCACATAAATAAATAAAAATATAAGGTGTACCCCGCCTTCCACCCGAATGCAGCTGAGATAGGCTCCAGCACCCCCCGCAACCCGAAAAAGGAACAAGCGGTAGAAAATGGATGGATGGGGATTTTTGTTGTTGTTGTTATATTAGCAGCCCTTCACTTTGGACACAAAGGGCCTGATCTACTAAATGTTTGCGTGTATTGAAATAAATGCAAACTAGCAAAACAGCGCACGCAAAGCTGATCTAGTACGTTTGTGCGCAGAGGATTGTGTCTCTTAAATGAGCAAAATAGAGAGTATTAGAACAGCCACAATACTGGGAGGAGATGCAAACATGATCATTTAGCACTTGCAATGTGATTTATCAAGACTAAAACTGTTCCGCAGCTGCTCGCGTGTCTGAAATGTTCGCACAAACTGGCACAGTTACGCTGCAGGAAAGGAGGCGATTAAGCTGCAAAGACAGACGATTTAAAGAAATAATATGTTTTGTGCGCGTCAACATATTTGGACTGTCATAAATAAAAATATTAGACATATATATTCAGTAATGACATTTCATAAATTTATAGCTTCTGGATGACTTAAAGGGATGATTAAAAAAATTTTGATTCGTTTTGGTGTCTCATGGTCGCATTTTCTTTTTAAATGGAGTTAATTTTTTCACATAGAAAACATTATATTAGATCTCCTATTTGAAACAAACTTCTTGCAATATGCATTTTCTGTCATTCCAGATGCACCCTCACAACACTTTCAGCGCGCTAAAAGTAAGTTCTTTTGTCTAGATTTCACTTCAACAAAGCCTAGAAGGAGATGTGGTACATTTTATATTTGTGTGCTGCATGTTCAACAACATGAAACGCCACAGGTTGGACCATATGATGTCCTAAATGTGGAGGAAAAGGAGTGTCTCCATGGTGACACCCGGTATACACGCAAAAGCTTAATTTAAGTAGGGCGGTCTGCACCACTTTTGCACTTGTTGTCAATTGTACACGCAGTCTTAGTGGTGTCTTGTATTTTGACGGTAATTGCTGTGTGTTTTCATTTTTAGATGACAGTAAGCTGTACACTGACTACTCTAAATTATTCCCAAATTTTAATTCCAACATGTATTTCCACAATGCGACAAAAACTTACTGTGGGCAGCCAGAGAGAGGACCAGCAGCAGGACAACAGGCGTCTTCATGGCAGCAGGCGATGAGTCGAAAGAGCGAGTGGATGAGATTAGATGAAGGAGTGGACGAGGGGGGCAGGGGGGGGGGGGGGATCAGTGTTAAGACAGTGGAAGGTGTCTCATGGCATTAAAGTCTAATCTCTATAATCTCCATTTATGCTGCACAGCCTCCACTAATGGATTTAACAAAACAAGTCTTAGCACTCATTTTGTGTCTTTACGCCGCACTTTTTGAAGCAAACACTTTTCCAGCTGGTTGATGTCCCTACAGACCTGAAGGTGATTGTTGTACCCGTTGAGGCGGTTATCGCCTCAGTCCTCAGTCGGGTGGGATGCGTGCATGAAAGCGTGGGATAAACACAATACATCATCATCCCCGGTATGGAGGTCAACGCCATGACACACATACTGACAACACACACACACACACACACTGTGAGAATTCTCACAGCTGTCACCATGACGCTGGTGTGTACTGTATATTAGCTCACATTGACTGAAATAAACTGGACTTTTTAAAGGACGCATAAATTTTTTTTCCTGATACAATGCAATGAAAAATAAAGTGTACAGAATTACTTTTACCTTCCTTGAAATGTTTGTATTTTACCATTCATTCAGTGAATAGTCCCAATGTTTTCACTATGTAAAACATCCTAGAACATGTAATTATGATATCTACAATAAACATGTTTTAATGTTTCATACTTTTAAAAGTTGTTTGATACTTTTATTTAAAAAAAAAAAAAAAAAAAAAAAGTTTGATATTCTTTACAGTATGCAATTTATTAAAAATAATTTAGCGTAATTACCCGACCGTAGTATAGCCGCTGCTTTTTCCCCCCGCACTTTGAACCTTGTGCTTTATACAATGCTGCGGCTAATTTATGGATTGTTCCAGCTTCACATGCCGCCGACATTTTGACTTGTCACGTCAGACCAAGGAAATTGCCGGACAGGATATGGTGGGCCAATTATTATTGGTCACGTTCAATCAAACGCACTCACACAATCATTTAGTCAGCCATTTAGCGCGTTATGGACTCACCCTTAATCACCCCTAGAGAAGAAACGGCAAAATGCACACAACGCAGCCCCAAAGCCAAAGGCATATTAAACTGGCCATCAAATAAAGAAAAACCCACAGCACGGAACGGAAATCTACCGCTAACAAGCCGCAGGAGAAGGACGAAGACCGCGCTGAGTGACTTTTCCGGACTGTATTTTGTAAAATATATATATATGTATATACTGTATATATATACACATAGTATATCCCCATCCTCCACACTCTTCACTTCTGACCTGCTCAAACCACAAACTCAGCCAGGATCCAGTCAGGCCAACAGCACCCCCCGTATGTGGAATGCCCTTCCTGATCACCTAAGGGCCCCACAGAAGGTGGATGCTTTAATAAAAAAAAAAAAAAAAAAGGACAAAACCTACCTTTTTAGAAAAGTTTGCGGTTCATTTTAATCTGTAAATTGTGTGGTGTGTTTCAAGGAATTTTTTAATTTTTTTTAGGTCTTTTAAAATGATGATTGGAGCCAGGACTCAGACAACATGGAGTCCTGCCCTATAAACACACACACTTGTGACACGTGTGCTGTTCTCAAGAAGCATTGCCTGATGTGAACCATGCCTCGCACAAAAGAGCTCACAGAAGATCTATGATCAAGAATTGTTAACTTGCATAAAGCTAGAAAGGGTTACAAAGCTCTCTGTAAAAGCCTTGATGTCCATGTGTCCACGGTAAGACTGCCTACAAATGGAGAAAGTTTAGCACTGTTGCTACTCTGCCTAGGCGTGGTCGACATGTAAAGATGACTTTGAGAGCACAGCGCAGAATGCCCGGTGAGGTGGAGAAGAATCCTAGAGTGTCAGCTAAAGACTTACAGAAATCTCTGGCACATGCTGACATTATTGTTGACGAATATAAAATACATAAAACATTGTACAAGAATGGAGTTCATGGGAGTACACCACGGAGGAAGCCACTGCTGTCCGAAAAAACATTGCTGCACGTTTGAAGTTTGAAAAAGAGCACCTGGATGTTCCACAGCACTACTGGCAAAATATTCTGTGGACAGATGAAAACAAAATGGAGTTGTTTGGAAGGAACACACAACGCTATGTGTGGAGGGAAAAAGGCACAGCACATCATCAAAACCTCATCCCAACTGTGAAGTATGGCAGAGGTGGCATCATGGTTTGGGGCTGCTTTGTTGCCTCAAGGCCTGGACGGATTGCTTTCATCGATGGAAAAATGAATACCCAATTTTTTCAAGACATTTTGCAGGAAAGCTTAAGAGCATCTGTCCGCCAACTGAGGCTCAACAGAGGATGGGTAATGCAACAGGACAACAACCCCAAGCATAGAAGTAAATCAACAACAGAATGGCTTCAACAGAAGAAAATAAGCCTTCTAGAGTGGCCCAAGTCCTGACCTCAACTCTATTGATATGCTGTGGCATGACATCAAGAAAGTGATTCACACCAGACATCTCAAGAATATTGCTGCACATTTTTGTGAAGAGGAATGGTCCACAATTCCTGCTGACCGTTCTGCAACTACAGGAAACGTTTGGTTGAGGTTATTGCTGCCAAAGGAGGGTCAACCAGTTATTAAATCCAAGGGTTGACATACTTTTTCCACCCTGCACTGTGAACGTTTACATCTTGTGTTCAATAAAAAGATGAAAAACCTATTTTTTATGCAGTATTTGTTTAAGCAGACTGTCTATTGTTGTGACTTTAATGAAGAGCAGAATACATTTGATCACCAATTTATGCAAAAATCCAAGTAATCCCAAAGGGTTTACATACTTTTTCTTGCAAGCACACCATTTCCGCACATTAAGATTTGATTACTGACTGACAAAAAAAATCGTAGACTAGATTATATCTTTATTATTTCTTAAGTCAAAAGTATACATACACAGTACGCCTTCACTGTGCCAACACAAAATTGAGATAAAATACAAATGCAATGCAACTGCGGTTCTGGAATGGCACATCGTGTTCTGATCATTTATGAATGTATGAGCTGTACATGCAAAATATCTGTAATGATTTGGGAGTGTGGTAGTAAAACAGGAGTATGGCCTACAAATAACTAGTTAACCAATTTTGAGTGAAAATAAAGTCAACTATAATTTTTCACGGGGATCTACACAATACATACTTTATGGAAACACCATAAAGTATGCAGATAAAGTCTGCAGATAAAATGCAGATAAGCCATTATGCAAATTGACCCAACCATTAGATCCTAACATCTTAACAGTATTTCATTCACCATGACACTTCATAACTTGTTTCACTTGTTAGAAAAAATGTTACAGTAAATAGTGTCACTTGTAACTCCTATTTGCTATTTGTATTTTTCCAGTACATTCCTTTTTTTCCTACAGGCAGTGAACAAACATGTAAAAGTTATGGTGCAAAAAAATGATCAGTAATAGATGTAGAGAAGGGGTAGGAAGGATTAAATATAAGCTTCGCCTGGTTCCTCCTACCCCTTTTCGGACGTGTTGAATTGTGCAAATGTAACCAAGTGTTAAACATGCCTGAAACAAGTCACAGCATATGTTTAATATGCACCAGGAGTTAACTGTTTGGCATTCAAGGATTGTTGTCCATTGTGTTTGTTGTGTGTAACCAATTTTCCTGCCTCATTTTTGTTCCAGATTACGCTGATTGCACGAATTAGGGGTGCTGAATGTAAAAATCCGATCACACTTTTATAGCTGATATGTTTTGAATATTTAGCTCAGATTCCTCGCATTAAGCTCATTTTTTTGACCTATGAGGTATAAATCAAATGGTAAATCAAAATGTTAAATCTATATCTGAATGTACAGTAAAATCTAAATGTTGAATCTATATTTTCAATTTAGATTTAAATGTTAAATCTAAATGTTAAAGCTCTAGAAAAAATTCAAATATCCCACTGTTTCCTCACCTCACAGTCCGCAAACACACACCCACAACTGCCGTACTGTGGAAAATTTGACATTTAGATATAACTTCTACATTTATATTTACTATTGAGACTCAACATTTCTCACATAAGCTAACTGTGTATAGAAATGTGGGAAAAGTGAGCTGAATATTCATAATATATCACCTAGAAAAGTGTGATTGAATTTTTACATTCTGCACTCCACAAATGTTTTCTCTTCCAGTTTTAGTATCAGTTCAGCTGAGGTGGAGATCTGCACTTGTATGTATATAGAGATGTACAATTTGATCAAAATAGGAGTTTGGCCTTGGTGGTTGTCAGCACTCTACTATGTCCTTGTGCAGTGCAACATAAAAACCCCACCAAGTGCCACAGTGTTCATTGATTGTCTGATAAAAGTTGTGTGCATTTACAACACTAAGTTGCGAAGGATTTTAAAACACTGTTACATTGAGATATATCGTTTCTCCTGATCTACCTTTTCAGCCTTATTCTCGTACAGCTTTGACTAGACCAGGCTATTCGACTAAGTGGTTTTCAGAAATCTAAAGACTGAGGGGGCAGACTTTGTATAGCCCTCAGAACCAGCGTTCTCTGTAGTGGGCATTGGATGTTTGTCCATTTTGTCAGATTTGCAAAATTCGTGAAATAACCTCAATGAAACAGTAGCGCTTCGCTGTCTTTAGGCACCGACTGCAAAAAATCTAGTCAAAGATCATCTTTATCACAGGTGTCAAACTGGCCCAAGAAAAGCCTGAATATAATGTGCGTCAATAAGGCATTTCATCTTTCTTGATAAATGTATTTCAATTTTGACTGGGAAAAAAAATGTAGTGCATGCAAATGCAGTTCTTAACTTAATATTATTTTATACAAGCTATTCCAAAGCTTTTTTTACAAATTACATTCTACACAAGCCCAACTAAAATATCACTTTGACTTCTAATTTCAAGGCATCAATTTGTTGGTAAACTATGATAATCAAATGAAGGTGCAATTGTGTAACAGTAATATCATGACGCGGCCCTCTGAGGGCTTCCGTGACTGTGGTGTGCACACGATAAAAAATTGTTTGTCATCCCTGATTTATATAACAGCGTCTTAGTGGTTTTAGGACTCTGCTGCAAATATGTTTCGCACCAGTTGAATAATCTTGGACTAGACTTTGCCTGCCTTTTCTGCTATACAAACTTCTCAAGCGTGGTTCAGAAGAATACGCTATTCAGGTTGTTGCTTGAACGTAAAACAACCCTAGTCAAAGCTTCTCTGAGCATCTTCTGAACATGAGTCAAAAAGGATGTCATCCTGCTGGAGGAGCTGCATGACAATTTAGCCGTAAAGCTGCTGGGAATTTCATCTAAGCCACAAGCAGGTCATTGATGTCCAGGGACAGGACGACCAAAAAACCGAGGGGTCCACAAAGTGGTGAGAAAAAAGTCCCTATTAGCACGATCTCAGAGAGAGGGAGAAGGAGCAGACACCTGTGGGTGGGGGTTTTAGCGTCTTGTCGGTTGGAGGCATGCACAGGAAGTCATGGTTGAGCCCCTGGAAGATCCTTTCAGTCTACTTTTCCCATTTTGGCGATGAGCTCGTCGCAGATCTTAGTGAGCTCCTCCATCTCTTGATTCTGTGGGATAAACACAAGATGAAGGCAAATAAAGAGATGACTCGTCACCCTAGGATGGTGTGTTGCTTGCCTTCTGCAGCAGGGCTTGTTCCAGCGAGTCGTTCTTCATTTGCTCTTTCCTCAGGCTGGCGGTCAGCGCCACGCTTTCTGAGCTCGCCTTTGTGCGCACCTGAGCGATCTCCTCGTTGGCCCTGATTGAGATTATTATATTGCAGTTTTACTTTAACTTAATAGTCTTTTGAGATAAGAGCTGTCTCTCAAGCTAATTGCTATGCCTTAAATTGCAATCCAAAATGTGAGTTACAAGCATCCCCGCCATTAATTGGCTTAGCAAATGTCACAGCGAACCCTGTAAGATCCGACCAAAACATCTGGTCTTACTCGCTAGCATTGGCTTACACAGTAGCTCAGTCCTTCTCAAATGGTGGGGCGCAGTGCGATGCCAGGGAGGGCGCGTGTGACATGTGGAACGTATTTTTTTGCCCTCACAGTTTATAATGAAGCTTATGTAGCACTTAGCTTCATAGTAACCATGGTGGGAGACGAGGAAAGAGCAGTGTGTTGTTTCCTTTAATGTTAATAAGCTTACAATGTTATGCAGAGGTATAACAATTTTATAGACAAGTTATATTACTCATAGTCACGGTGGAGAGTGCCGGGGGGCGCAAAATAGTTTGTTCTCCCTGAGATGCACTGCAGTAGCTAAAGATGGACATACCTTTGTTTGTCCAAGCATAAAGGACAGTGTTGAGAATAAGTCAATAATGTTCATTGAATTAAAGAAAGAAATCATAAAAAATATGACAGTGTATTGAGCATATCACTGCTAGTCTGCACCATCCTGAAGAAGAATGAGTCTAACGACTGCCAATAATGTTACAGTAATATCTGAACTGCAGGCATTTATTTATTAAAAAATATGGAGAGGTTGCTGATGGTGTGTTTGAAAGAGAAGTGGCTGGAAGGATATACCGTCGTAGTCCACTCTCCAAGGTAAATGCTGTATAACGTTACAGTGGAACCTCTATTTACGAACTTTGGTTCGAAATTGGTTCTTGAACAGGGTTTGTAAATTGAAAAGTTTGTATAGTTAAGCAAATTTCTCCATAAAAAACAATGTAATTGTGAGTAATGGATTGCAGCCTCGACAAAACTTCCTATTTTAGTTAAGGTTTGTACATTTTGAAAACAATATTAAGTGCTATACAGTGCTGTACTTTAAACAAACATAACAAGGGGGTGATGAATTAACTGTCGCTTTATTAACAAGCTAAAACAACAACAACAAGCTGAACTGTCCTGTCTGCGCTTCTCTGCTAACACGTTCACACACACACACACACACACACCGAAGTGTCTTTGGTGCCCTCACAAACGATCAGAAATCATGAAAGTCCGTAACATTAACAACCATATTGCTACAATAATTAAGATTTTAAGTAAAATCCACTTACAGTACATTGGGGCGGCGTGGCGAAGTTGGTAGAGTGGCCGTGCCAGCAATCGGAGGGTTGCTGGTTACTGGGGTTCAATCCCCACCTTCTACCATCCTAGTCACGTCCGTTGTGTCCTTGGGCAAGACACTTCACACTTGCTCCTGATGGCTGCTGGTTAGCGCCTTGCATGGCAGCTCCCGCCATCAGTGTGTGAATGTGTGTGTGAATGGGTGAATGTGGAAATACTGTCAAAGCGCTTTGAGTACCTTGAAGGTAGAAAAGCGCTATACAAGTATAACCCATTTATCATTTATCATTAATATCGGCAAAGGTCTTCTCGTTAGCTGCTCTCATGAGGTGACAAACAAGCAGACAGAAGGAGAAAAGGGAGGGGGCAGGGGCCTTGCAAGAGGTGCCGCTAAATGAGAGGTAGTCTTCTCCACCGCTATGATAAAGGTCAGCTTGGACATCTATTTCCAATAAAGTCAGTTTTCATCACAATTAAAACCTACTGCTGCACGAACCTGGCTTCCTCAATCTCTTCAAAATGAATGAATGAAGCGTTCGTACACAGAGGCATAGTTGGCGCGATCTAAAAGGTTTGTAAATCGAAAAGTTCGCAATTAGAGAGGTTCTTAAATCGAGGTTCCACTGTGTTACATTACTTTATAAACCTCTGCAGTTGTTAGTAGTACATTCTATTGTACAGTTTTTATACAATATTTCTTATCTAAAAGTTAGTTTTTCTTTTTTAAAGGCATGCTGCATGTTAAAAAAAATGGTGCTGTTCAAATTATTTCAGTGGGAGATGTTGATTTGAGATGCAAGTGTTTAAGTTAACAAAACCAATTAAGCTAGTAAGTTGAGGTACTACTATACAGTATATCCTGAAGGAGCTGCTCAAAATTGTTGACAGCAGATTCTTATTTTAGGCAGGTCTTACTTGTCTAGTTTCTCCTCAGCATGGACTTTGAGAGTCTGGTATCGCTGCTCCTCCTGCTTGACTCTGGCCAGATACTCCTGAGCACATTTCTTCAGCACCTCTTCATTCTGCGGAGGATATCAAACTGTATGTTTAGAATCTTATTGGTGTTCCTGCCAACTCTCCCTTTGCTTTTTTGAAGAGCATCTGATTCCAACAAACATTATGATTGTAATTTTTTTGTACAAATCTTGACAAATTGCTAGATAGAATTCATAGGGCAAACATTTAAAAATCATGTACTGTATTGTTGTGTGCTATGATGTACACGTCATGACTGGATGGACACAATTTATTTTACTTTCTTAAAGCCTTCCAGGGTGCTCTTCATGTTTTCATAGCGCCGAAAGATGTCAGACAGCGAGCGTTCCACCGAGTTCAGGTCTGCCAGTGCGGCTTCCTTCTCCATGGTCACAGCATGCAAAGACTTCTGGAAGCTCAGGCTGTTCCTCTGCTCGTCCTCTGAGAGAAGGTGTGGAAGAGTGAAATACCACTGAAGGTCAGGTCTCGTTTATTCCTTTGTTTTGACACGAATATTGCAGGAATGCAAAATAAAACCCAACTATACTTTATACTGTAGTGCAGTGGTTCTCAAACTTTTTTCACCATGTACCACCTCGGAAAAACTCTCCAAGTACCACCATATGACCAACATTAAAATACTATGGCATAGTAGGCCTAAGTATTTATTAAAAACATTGCAAATAATTTATTTAACAAGTATATTTAATATTTTTGGCCACTGTAACATTACACACAGTTTGAACTGTAACCCTGTGTTTGAATATAGAAAAATAAAACATTACTTGAATCAAGTGATTCTTTGGCATACCACTAAATAGAGCCCGCATACCACTAGTGGTACACTAGTGGTATTACAGTTTGAGAATCACTGCTGTAGTGTACACAGTATTTCACAAAAGTTAGTACAGCAATTATATTATAGTTTATCTCCTCAAAGAGACAATGCTAAATAAACTATGGAAAGGAAATTTAGATAAACAGTACTAAAAGAGTATAGTGGTTGCACAGCTTGTATGGCAGCATAGATTTCTTATTAGAAATGCTAAAAAAATCGATTTGCATCCGAATAGTGATTTTTATTCATTCTAAATCGCATTGTAAGTTTAAAAAGTGTATTATAACTTTTTTTTTTTTATATATATATACCCGCGACCTCGAACGGGATAAGCGGTAGAATATATATATATATATATATATATATATATATATATATATATATATATATATATATATATATATATATATATATATATATATATATATATATATATATATATATATATATATATATATATATATACATATACATACATATATATATATACATACATACATATATATATACATATATATATATATATATACATATATATATACATATACATATATACATATATATATATATACATATATACATATATATATATATATATATATAAATATAAAATACGTATATACATATGTATATATATATATACGTATATACATATATATATACGTATATACATATATATATATATGTATATATATACATATATATATATATATACATATATATATACATATATATATATATATATATATATGTATATATATATATATATATATATATGTAAATATATATATATATATATGTAAATATATATATATATATATATATATATATATATATATATATATATATATATATATATATATATATATATATATATATATACACAATTAAAATGTAATAATATATACACAGCAATTTTTTTTTAGGTATCATTAATTTGAAGAAAAAAAAACAGTTTTTTAGGCCATCTCCACGCTTACTAGCTGCACGTGCAGGTGAAACTCAAAAAATTTGAATATTGTGCAAAGGTTCATATATACCAGCAATTATATTTACAAGGTGAAACTAATATATGACATAGGCTCATAACATGCAAGTGGAGATATTTCATAGACTTCTTTTGATAAAAAAATGTATGATTCTGATTTACAGCTTATGAAAACCTGCAACTGAAATTTTATGAAAATGTTGGGTTTTCAAAAACTAAAAAAAAATCAACAGCTATCACTTTGCAGGTAATGAGTTTATATCACATATTAGTTTCAAATTTGAAGTTGAATTGCTGAAATGAATGGACTATAAACACAATATTCTAATTTCTTTGGCTTCACCTGAATAGGTCTTATTGTTTCGAAAAAGGTATTATGATTTATATGCCAAATAATTATATTAAATAAATACAAATAAATATTTGGGAGAATCGTGGTGAATCGAGCATCACCCCAAGAATCGTGCGTTGTAAAAATTCACATGCCTAATATCCACTAAAAATTAAATAATTGTGACTTGCCCACAGTAAAGCATGGTGGTAGGTAGCATTGTTGTCTCGGCTGCAGGAGTGCTACCGGCACAAGGAGCTGCGGTTCATTGAGGGAAACATGCATTTAGAAGGGCCCTATTATGCAAAACCAACTTTTGTTACCTATTTTTATGTATTTGGGATCTGCATAAGTGCTGAAAAATTTTAATCAAACTGTGAAGACACGGCGGAAATATCTATAAAACAATCTTGCCTTTCTTCATACTTCCGGGAAACGAGCAGTTTGGAATTTTCCCCATTGGTGACGTTTCTGCCATTGGTGACGTCAGCCGATTATCCATATATAGTAGATTTACCCAAAGTGCTTTGCACGCGACACTGTAGTCAGTATGGTCCTTCTTTTTTTCTATCTTCTTGTTGTGGGGCAGACTGGCTCGTACATGCACATGCATCGTCCGCTGTTGCCATTTCTAATACAAAGTAGCGTGTAGTTTAAACTTCGGTCAGTACACCTGCTATGGAAACGCTAAAAACTACAACAAAGATGGCGGGGAGAAGATGCATAGGCACGTAAATGAAATCACCCAGGAAACGGCGCATCCTGAAGAGACGGTCAGAAAGGAGCTTGAAAACGGCCTGTAAAACATATTCTACGCAACATTTTGACCGAAGAATCATGTTATTTATATGTTGTCTAGACCACAAGTAAGTGTTTTAAATGTAGGAAAGAAAATCCTAATATCACCCCTTTAACATGTACAGTAACATTCTGACGCAAAGCAGACACACATTTGGAAAACTAGACAGCACAATATTGTTTTATTTTCAAATGTGTACTGCTTCCCAAGCTGTTCACGGACTTCTCCAAGTTACGGTATATCCAAGGTTCACTTCAATCATTGAGAATATTTAATATACCACTGAAATGTCAAAGGTGTGCTCACTTTTTTGTTCTGGTTTATGCTGATAAAAATTACTTTTACTCACCGATCATCTGAGCGATTGTCTTCTCATACTCAGCAACAATCTTTCTGTAAAACAATTGAAAAGCACATTGATTATCCATCCATCCATATCCACCCCGTTTTCCACATTTCTTCACCTCATCTCATTGACTTCCAGGCTGCGGTCCTCATACTTGCCCTTCCATTCGCTCACTTCCACCTCTTTGGTGATGATCTAAAAAAAATGTGATGAAAACTAGAATGTTGACACAAAGATAAATATGATCAATTATACATTTATGAAAGTATGCACCTCTTCTTTAATGAGAGTGAGAACGGCCTGTTTCTCCTCCTCACTGATGCAGATAGAGTCCAGGATCTGACTTCCTGTTTTCTGCATCGCACTTCCTTCGGACTTGTTTTTCCATTCACTCTGGTCTTCATTGTGCTGCAGGATGAGGAAAACAGATGCTTCAAATTGCATTTTTGGATTAGTGAGAGAGCAGACTTTTATTTCTTGAGGAAATAAATATTACTTTCAACAGCTCCCCTTTTAATCATCTACATATACAGTGTCTTAAACTTGTATTTTACTTTAAATCTTGTCCTACCAAACACCCACATAGCACCACCTCTGCCCTTCTTTGGATTATAAGAGACCCACTCTAATCTCCTAAATGATAATCTTAATCCGTCTGTCACTTTAGGAATGTGATGGCCATCATATCAGACATGCAGGTCATTGTGCTGCAGAGCTGACAATGGTGTGTGGAATTTGCTAATAATAGCACTCAAAACTCTACAGTGTTTGTCAATTAAAAATTAAAATTGGATACAATTAAAAATTATGTATGTATTTATAGTTACTGGAGGGTTGTAGGATTAACATTTCAGGAGCAAAAACGCTTACTTAGTCATTTCAATGCCTCACATTTCCCTGTAAAGCAGTAAAACCATGTGACTTCACTCAACCAATCAACAAATAAATATAATACCATTTAAAATCTTTAATACAATTTAATAACATAATTGTATATTACAGGCATATTGTATATTATAACAATATTATAATTACCAAGAAAATTAAGTATTTGTGATTTGATTAGAGCCCTATAATTTAATGTTTAGAAAATACTGTAGGCCACATTCTAATACATTTCGCTCTTGTAATAAGGTAATGTAGGATGTGCATGCATGCAGTATGTTCCCATGAAGATTAAGCATGTTCTTGTATAAACAAAATTACACAGTATAGTCAAAAAACTAAACATACTATATGCAAGTCATTAGTTTTTTTGTAAATTAGGCTGCAACATTAATCGATTAAATCGATTCCACTGTACTGCATAACATGTTAGAAATGCAGTAATAGCAGTATATTATATTATACAGGAGTAAATATTCTCTGGTGGATCACGGACCCTTCAGGTTGGGTCACATACAGCTTGTCAAAAATAATTTTTCCTTCTTAAATGACATTTTTGAATAATTGTCTTCTTCTTTATTCTACTCAATGCGGAGATATATGTAAAATACTATATAAATGTATGGTCTTATTTAGTGCAATTTTAACTCACTTAATGTTATACTGTATGTATGCATATTATCATGTACATTGTCCTCACTTCCTTAATAATGTGCTCTGCAAATCATTTCGGAGAATTATTTATGTTTGAAAATGACATAGGCCCTCCATAACATCCAATCGGTCCATAACTAGAACCCCCTCATTACGTCTCATCACAAGTTTCTACTAAAGGTACATATAAATTAAATAGAGTGGAACCTAAATTTACAAACTTAATTGGTTCGTAAATGGAAAAGTTTGTACATTGAAGCACATTTCTCCTTAAGAAACAATGTAAATATGAATAATAGTTCCAGTCTTGACAATTTTTTTAGTTATGGCTTGTACACTTTGAACACAAGGAGTTGATGAATCAACTGTCTTTATTAACAAGCTAAAACAACTACGACAAACTGAAACTCTGATGTATGCGCTGCTCTGCCAACATGCGCACACACACGCAATAGTCCCTTTGGTGTCCCTTTACAAAAGATCAGAAATCACAAAATCCTTAACTTTGACAACCATATTGCTATAATGATAAACAATTTAAAAAGTAAAATCCACTTACAGTATAGTATATTAACATCGGCAAGGGCCTCTCGTGAGCAGAGGGTGAAGGGGGCAGGGGACGCGTTTGTGTGTGTTCTTGGAAGACACCCCGCTGAACGCGGGTAGGTAGTCTTCTAGAGACATGGTTCATACATAAAGGCATATTTGGCGCGATCTAAAATTTGGTAAACCGAAAAGTTCGCAAATAGAGGGGTTCGTAAATTGAGGTTCCAATGTATTGTTGTAATTAAAGGCTATTTACAAAAATATGTTTGGTTTGACAACAGTAAAAGTAGGTCGCAACTTGATGACCAGGGAAAATGTGGGTACAGGGTGACATCAAATGAATACTTGTGATACAAACAGTAGGAATACAGGCCCAATTTTGAAATCAAGTGAATGAATATTTCTCACCAGTGTGCAGCTGTCTGGATCATCTGGTTTGGAGGTCACATGGCAGACTGAAATGAATCAATTTACGTTACAGGGACTTTCTTATACTGTGTGCGTAAATCGAACCCATCTATAATATTGCAGTAAGCTGTTGACTGTATTTCTAAAATATATATTGTGTAATTAATTGTCAAGATTGCTATTTTGGTTAGTTGTGTTGCAGCAGCACCGTTTATTTGTGCAACACATTGTCCAGTTCTTATCTTTTGCACAACTTCCTAGTACATAGTCATGAGAGTATGCTGCAGATACACAATGTTGGAAGCAATCAATGATTCCCTTCTAAGAATCCACCTACTGGACGTGTGCTATGTTCTGAGTGAGGATGTGTTTACATGACAAGGCATGTCTTGTTGTTTATCTTCTCATGCAGATAAGCACTGACTGACCGCAATGTACAGTCACAGTAGTCATTACTCACTGTGTCAATGCAGTTAATCATTTGTTTTGGATGTATGTGTAACATTAAGGCACTGGTGACCTTCTCGCTGTCCCTGATTGATCGACAATTGTTTGCTAAACTTTAACTTATACCTGTTCCTGGTGCAATAGTGTCCTTCTGGGAGTAAAAACTGAGCTATTTACCAGTATGTGTGGACTGAAGCACATACTACTACACAACAAATGAGTAATAATCCACTTATCCATGTACTTACTGCTTTGCTCTTTGTCCGGTTTGACAGCTGTGCTGCTGGCCAGCTTCTCTTCGTCCGTAGCGTGGCCGCCATGTCCATCCTTCACGAAGGCAAACATGATCGACAATGCAAAACGAACACAACAACTAAACGTGTATGGTGCTAACAAACACACAGCTCACCTTTCCGCTCAGGTCCTTTTGCTGATCCGGCTTTATTTTACTTAACTTTCTGAAAATAAAGATGAACATCATGATATGAGGATTCTTTCATTATGCTATATTGATCTTCCAGATAAAATAATTTTTGGTTGGAAAAAAAGATGTAAAATAGAAAAACTGTGCTTCTCTGTAATGGTCTTGTTTGGCAGGGGATTTTAATCAAGCTAACATGAAAACAATTTTCCCTCATTTCCATCAATATGTGAATTTTGCAACCAGGGGTGGAAGCAGATTGGACTTGGTTTATAGTAATATTAAACAGGCGTATAAAGCTGCACCAAGCCCCCACCTCGGCTCCTCAGACCATCTATCTGTGATGCTAATTCCTGCATACAAGCCCCTGCTGATCAGGAAGCAAGCTACAGTGAAGCAGGTGAGGACCTGGCCAGAGGGAGCAATGTCAGCATTACAAGACTGCTTCAAAACCACAGACTGGGACATGTTCAAAGCAGCCGCCACCAAAAATCACCACACGTGTGGAGGAGTATGCAGAGTCTGTGTCCGCATACATTCAGAAGTGCATGGAGGATGTCAGAGTGTGATCAAGAACATCCCCACACGGGCCAACGAAAAACCCTGGATGAACAGTGAGGTATGTGCAATGCTGAAGGCTCGGAACAAGGCTTTCAAGTCTGGCGACAGGGTGGCATTAAAATCAGCCAGAGCTTACCTGAACCGTGCCATTAAGGTTGCAAAGCGTGCTTACAGTCAGAAAGTGCAGGACTTTTTCGAGAACCCTACAAACACTAGACGAATGTGGCAGGGCATACAGGTCATCACGGATTATAAAGCTGCCCCCTGTCCCTGTGACAACAGTATCAGCTTCCTAGATGACCTTAACAACTACTTTGCAAGGTTTGAGGTACTTAACACCACTCCGGCGAGAAAATCCATCCCTCGCCCTGATGAGCAGCCGCTCAACCTGGATATAGCGGATGTCCGGAAAACCCTGAGGAGAGTGAACCCCCGGAAAGCACCAGGACCTGATGACATTCCGGGCAAGGTGCTTAAGGGATGTGCAGACCAGCTGGCTGGGGTTCTCACAGACATCTTCAACATCTCGCTGACCCAGGCTGTGGTACCATCATGTTTTAAGACGGCCACAATCATTCCAGTGCCAAAAAAAACCACAATCTCCTCCCTCAATGATTACCGCCCCGTTGCACTCACCCCCATCATAATGAAGTGCTTTGAGAGGCTGGTAAAGGAATATATTGTCTCCAGACTTCCCCCCACATTCGACCCATACCAGTTTGCTTATCGCCCTAACCGCTCCACAGAGGACGGCATCTCCTCTGCACTCCACCTGAGCTTAGAACATCTGGAAGGAAAGGACACACACGTGCAGATGTTGTTCCTAGACTTCAGCTTAGCATTCAACACCATCATCCCGCAGCACTTGGTGAGCAAACTGGCCCCCCTTGGATTCAGTACCCCCCTATGCAACTGGCTGCTTGACTTCCTCACAGACAGACCCCAATCTGTGAGAGTGGGCAACAACACCTCCAGTGCCATCTCCCTGAGCACCGGCTCCCCCCAGGGCTGCGTCCTGAGTCCGCTGCTGTTCACGTTGATGACTCATGACTGCTGCGCCAGGTCCACTACTAACCACATTGTGAAGTATGCGGACGACACGACAGTAGTGGGCCTCATCCGTGACAACAATGACATGGACTACAGGGAGGAGGAGAAACATCTGGTTGACTGGTGCAGAACCAACAACCTGGTCCTGAATGTCAACAAGACCAAGGAGATCATAGCTGACTTCAGGAAGCACCAGTCCAGCCACGCTCCACTCTTCAGCAACGGCACAGCGGTGGAGATAGTAAGCAGCACCAAGTTCCTGGGGGTGCAGATAACTGACAATATAACCTGGTCCCTACACACCGGAGCTCTTGTAAAAAGAGCTCAGCAGCGCATGCAGTTTTTGCATCGGATGAAAAGAGCACAGCTCCCATTCTCACCACATAGAGAGGCACTATAGAGAGCCTGCTGACCAACAGCATCTCTGTCTGGACTGGAGCCTGCAATGCCTCGGACTGGAAGCATCTCCAGAGAGTGGTGAGGACGGCGGAAAAGATCATCAGGACTCCTCTTCCTCCTATCCAGGAGATCGCAAAAAGCCGCTGCCTGACAAGGGCTCAGAAAATCTGCAAAGACTCCTCCCACCCCCACCAAGAACTGTTTTCACTGCTGGACTCTAGAAAGAGGTTCCGCATCCTCCGAAGCAGAACCTCCAGGTTCTGTAACAGCTTCTTCCCTCAAACCGTAAGACTCTTGAACGCATCATAATTAAATTATCCCCTCAACTCCCCCCAAAATGGATTAACTCGCTGGAATAAAAAAGACAATATAACATACATCCATAAACGTGGACGCATGTGGAAAAGTGCAATATATTTATCTGTACAGTAGTCTATTTATTTATTTATATTAAGTTAAGTTAAAGTTAAAGTACCAATGATTGTCACACACACACTAGGTGTGGTGAAATTTGTCCTCTGCATTTGACCCATCCCCTTGTTCACCCCCTGGGAGGTGAGGGGAGCAGTGAGCAGCAGCGGTGCCGCACCCGGGAATCATTTTGGTGATTTAACCCCCAATTCCAACCCTTAATGCTGAGTGCCAAGCAGGGAGGTAATGGGTCCCATTTTTATAGTCTTTGGTATGACTCGGCCGGGGTTTGAACTCACAACCTACCGATCTCAGGGCGGACACTCTAACCCAGTGTTTTTCAACCTTTTTTGAGCCAAGGCACATTTTTTGCGTTGGAAAATTCCGAAGGCACACCACCAGCACAAATCATTAAAAAACGAAACTCAGTTGACAGTAAAAAGTCGTTGTCGCAATTGTTGGCTATGACTTTAAACCATAACCAACCATGCATCACTATAGTTCTTGTCTCAAAGTTGGTGTACTGTCACCACCTGTCACATCATGTCGTGACTTATTTTGACTTTTTTGCTGTTTTCCTGTGTGTAGTGGTTTGGTTCTTGTCTTGCACTCCTATTTTAATGGCTTTTTCTCTTTTTTTGGTATTTTCCTGTAGCAGTTTCATGTCATTTCTACTTTGTTTTAGCATTCAAGAATATTTCAATTGTTTTCATCCTTCTTTGTGGGGACATTGTTGATTGTCAAACCTAAACCCCCCCCCCCCCCCCCCCCTCCATATCCCACACCCCGGATCGTAAATAATGTAAATAATTCCATATATATACTCTAATGATTATCTTGTGTGATGACTGTATTATGATGATAGTATATATCTGATAGTATATATCTGTATCATGAATCAATTTAAGTGGACCCCGACTTAAACAAGTTGAAAAACTTATTCGGGTGTTACCATTTAGTGGTCAATTGTACGGAATATGTACTTCACAATCAATCAATCAATCAATTCAATCAATCAGTCAATCAATGTTCGGATGTACATTGTGGACGCCATCTTTGCTCCACAGTAAGTCTTTGCTGTCGTCCAGCATTCTGTTTTTGTTTACTTTGTAGCCAGTTCAGTTTTAGTCTCGTTCTGCGCAGCCTTCCCTAAGCTTCAATGCCTTTTCTTAGGCGCACTCACCCTTTGTTTATGTTTGGTTTAAGCATTTGACACCTTTTTACCTGCACCCTGCCTCCCGCTGTTTCCGACATCTACAAAGCAATTAGCTACCGGCTGCCACATACTGATATGGAAGAGTATTCAAATTACACGGTTATTACTCTGCCGAGCTCTAGAAACCACCGACACTCAATAACAACACATCATTTGCAGACTATAATTACTGGTTTGCAAAAAATATTTTTAACCCAAATAGGTGAAATTAGATAATCTCCCACGGCACACCAGACTGTATCTCACGGCACACTAGTGTGTGCCGCGGCACAGTGGTTGAAAAACACTGCTCTAACCACTAGGCCACTGAGTAGGTGGCCTAGTATATATTTATATATATTTATTTAGTTTATATATATGTATTTATATATATTTATTTATTTATATATGCACCTTATTGCTTTTTTTTATTTATCCTGCACTACCATGAGTTTATGTAACGTAATTTCGTTCTTATCTGTGCTGTAAAGTTCAAATTTGAATGACAATAAAAGGAAGTCTAAGTCTAAGTCTAAATTTGAAGCATTTGGAAATACATAAAAAATACTTTAATTATTAACAAAAATACATATAATTATAAAATACATTAAATAACAAAAAATATTCAAAACTCAAAGATTTGTGCCATAAAATAATTATCTTAAAGTGCGCTGTTTTAGGATCACAATACAAGGGTGTGAAATTAAATTGTGTTAAATTAAAGTGTTCTTAATAAAATACCAATATTTGTACACAAATGCTCTTTTATTGTCAGAATGTCATCCAGAAACCTTTTTTTTTACATTTTACTTGAATGGATGTCATTCACTTGCACGAAACTTGGTAACTGTTTTATCTAAAGTTCTTTCAGGCTGAATTTTTGACAGCGAGCACACCAGTCGGTGTCTCCTCAATCATTTTTTTTAAGATGACATATGCATTGATCTGATCCCTGACCATACAGCAGTTAAGCTAAAAGAGTTTGTACGGTCAAAATACATTGCATGATTAATCTAAATGTTTACATAATTAATGCAATATATTTTTTGATTAATCACAATAAAATATATAATGAAGAAGTCCAAAGAACACTGACTAAACATCAGAAGGAACTTGAGGAATTAGAAGCGTTATAACTCTGTTCTAGAATGATGATAATGGACAGATATATAATTGGCGTTTCTATGGTTAAGTGTACTACACTGATACACCACAAGAGGCTGCTGTCCTACAAAAAAATGATGTTAGCTGTACATGATATCAACTATTACGTTCTGTATAATGTGCAATGCGCGTCATCACGCGTTCTTAATTTGTGTACATTTTTTGGATCAAATATTTGGGGGGAGGAATCTTGCTGCAGGACATCACAAATTATTATATTACATTGTCTTACACTAACATTAACTGCAGTTCTAGATGGTGTTTCCAACACTATTCTAATCCAAATTATTAACACTGCCAAACACCCACTGGACACTTTATTAGGTACACTGGGCGGTATAGCTCGGTTGGTAGAGTGGCCGTGCCAGCAACTTGAGGGTTGCAGATTCAATCCCCGCTTCCGCCATCCTAGTCACTGCCGTTGTGTCTTTGGGCAAGACACTTTAGCCACCTGCTCCCAGTGCCACCCACAATGGTTTAAAATGTAACTTAGATTTTGGGTTTCACAATGTAAAGCGCTTTGAGTCACTAGAGAAAAGCGCTATATAAATATAATTCACTTCACTTCACTTACATAACCAAGAATTCTATTTTCACAAAGATGTTGCTCAGTTATTAATTGCCACTGTCAGAGTTATTACGATGTTTATTATTGTTGTTTGCAGCCGTGTACATAAAATAGGTCTCTATTATTTCTATATTTAAAACAACATTTTTCAAATGCCTTGAAACAAAGTAATAAACGAGCATCTGATACAACAGTTGGTCCACTGTGCACAAAAGCGTGCATTCTCTATGTGTTTTCCTTCTCCTTCACAGACAAAGCAATGTTTGTTCAGCTTCAAAGTGTGAATCACCATTCAGCCAGAGGAGTCTCAAAGTGGAAGATTACTCTGATTTGATGGTTGGTGCAGTTCTTTGTAAAAATGTGTTGTGTTTCTATCTACAGTGTTGTACTCACTTGTTAATTGTACTGCTGACCTCACTGGAGCACTCCTGGTTGCAGGCCTGCTTAACTGGATCGCAGGTCACATTGCCGTTGAGCAGGTCATGATGCAGGGAGTGGTCACCATGGCTCGGTACTAATTTCGGGTCGGAGGTCACAGGAGCTTCATCGTCCACCTCTGAGGGATCGGGTTTGTTCAGCACAGAGTGGACCGGCAGAGATGGAGGCCTCTGTGCTTGAGGGGGAGGATTTGATGGTGGTGTTACAGTCAGATTGAGATTTTGGCTCAGACCAAAGCTATTGTTGTTGGGGGACGAGTTGGTCAGGTTGTTGAGGGCGTCCACTTCATCCTGGTTGGAAATCTTGTGGACAAAGGGCTCTATTAACAAAAAGAGGAAAAGTAGTGTGTTTGTTCTTACATGAGCTGTAATGCAGTGGTGTGTCGTCAGGGCCAGCAAGGCCTTCTCTGCTGGCCTAACATAACCAGAAATCATTATCATGATTAAAGGTAAAAGTTTTTTTTTAATTTACTTTCCCTAAATATCTAAAAGTATTCATATTCTCTTCATGTCATATTATGCTCCTTCCAGCGCTGTTGTTTTTAGGTTATAGAGTTTTTATCCAATCAGAATTCAGCTAGCTTGTGTTGCCATGCTGTACCAAATCTGCCCGAAGCCTTCAGAATCCTTAATGCGAGCATCCGTGCACTGTCAGTGAACGGGCACAGACAGTTGACAGACAGTTGCGATAGCCAATCAGATCACGAGTGGTTGTCAGTAAGGCCTTCTAGATGGCCTAAGGCAGATATATATAGTGATGTTATAAGCTAGGTAACATAAGAACTCCATTACCCAGCATGCCACAGTAATGAAGCGCATGCACAGCGGGATGTTTTTGATGAGCACCTTGTGGGGTAAACTTTAAGAACTCAGCCAACACGCCTAGTCTGCATCTTTTATGATTAGACAAGACAACACATATATTTGCAGGGCCATTTTCAAGAAGGATTTTTTTTTTTTTAAACTACCTCTTGTGAGACGATGTCGGCCAACCCCGGAAGCTCGAATGGGTGCTACGGATTGTGAGTTCAGATATTTTATTTCTTTACTTTTTCACGTTTGATATGTTTTTTGCAATTTTAATGTTTTGAGACTTGTTTTTTCAATTACATTGAGTCAATGTGTGATTTTACGAGAGGGACAAGCGGTAAAAAATGGATGGATGGATGAATGTATTATTTATGTTTTAAGTGTTCCTTGTAGCCTTAACCTCAAAAAGCACAGAATTTCAACAACTACTGGAAAACAAATACTGTTTTTATGTTTTACTCCTTTTACACCGCACATACTTTTGAAGTAGGCACTAGATGGCAGTAAAAGCACATACTTCGAGCTCAATGTCAAATTACTGTTCTGTTTTAATATTAGTAATAATTAATTAGATTTAGAGAAAAAACCTCACCAAAGTCTTCCTTATTCTGAGTTTTTCTTAAATTGCAGAGATACCTGTGGCAGTGGGGGCGTGGTCAATATGACATAATTTGCTATGATGCATATATTTTCTTTAAAAATGCAAAAAATATATACATACATTTAAAAATAATCGTATTATTATAGTACTAACATATTTTTCTTGCATAATATTGTTTTGCTCTATTTTTCAATTACTGCTTCATAATGTACAATATTTTTAATTGAGAATTTCTCAATAATTTAGAGACTTTATTATTTTGGTTACTATATCTCTATTAAAAACGACATCCAACAAATCTTGCATATTTTTCTGATGTTATTGTAAATTGTACTATGTTTAGAGACTCTTCTATCGCCCCATGCGAGCTGCAGCGAGCATGAAGTCTCATTTGCTTCACACTGTTGCAAGCCTTCCTATTCTTAAAAGCCGCCACTGTTGTTATTTGTAGATTGCTGTCCACGGGTATATCTTGGCTATATTAAAGTACGTCCATATCGCAGACACGGAAGGTGACAGAGTGGCCAAGAATGCCAGTGAAAATAGTGAAAATGTAAGAAAAGTAGTAATTTATTTATTTATTTATTAAAACTAGCAATTACTACTAATATACTTGGTCATCTTTAGCACAAAGCTGACACAAATATTTGTCTTTAAATATATATATCTGTTTTTAGCGTCTTTTTTCTTTTTTTTTTTTAATGAAAAAAAATACCAAAATGGCCCACTACTTACTTTGACTTTTCAGTAGACGGCCCTTGGTGGAAAAGGTTTATACACCCATGATCTAAAATATTAGAAGCCAATGAAATAAAATAAAAAACTATAGACAAAGTTTAGTTCGTTAAACATTTTAAATGATACCAACTTATGAATTAATTAATTGGAAAAATTACAGCAACAATAATAAAGACTATTAATAATGCAACTGAACATTAACATTTTCACACCGGCAGATTTTTTTACACACTAGATTATGCAGTTACACAATCATAATATTTTGTAATTATTATGAAAAATATATTCTTGCAGGAGAAAAATAACAAAAATGTAAGAAAAATAAGTAGCAAATTGACAAATTGGAATGTAATGAGAAAACGCTGAAAAGTCCTAACTAATAATTAATGATATACTTAGTCACCTATAACACAAAAGTTTGTCGTGTATATATGGTATCTGTTTTTTTTTTACAAAATAAAATATCAAAATGGCCCCCACATTTTTGACCTTTCAGTATGCAGCCCTTGGTGGAAAAAGTTTGGACATCCATGGTTTAAACATTCTCATCCACTGTCAACACAATTATCCCAAGGATTTTAACCCTCAAGTGGTGAGCTCCCTTCTCATGTTAGAACACTTAAAATGGCTGCAGGCTTCCTTTCACAGCCTGTTAACAGCGAGCTAACGACCACAGCAGCAGACGGTTGAGTCATACTTCTCGTGCTGTATAATACAGAACTTTCCGTTAGTGAAAACCACTCCCCCTCACATGCACTGTTAAAACCTTCCAGTGCCCACTCTAGAGACAAGAAACATCCTCATTCTTGTGTGAATCATGTTTCTCGCTTTATCTTGAGTAAGTCAAAGGTTATTCAATGTGTTTTGCCGGCCCAACTAATGAAAAAAAAAGTTCCTCTGAAGTTACTCCCCACATTTTGGGATCTCTATTGACACTCACACCCTTCTGAGAGGGAACAGCTGTAGAGGAGCCCCACCCAGTCAGACAGGGCACTCTGCACCACGTGGCCTCGCAACAACGTCAACATCATCTACCCTTTTTTTGCTCATGAAAGAAAGCGGATGAGAAAATGCAAAATAAAAGTACTACAGGTTTCTTCATTACACATGACAACTCATACAGCAATTATCAAGCACTACATGTCTCCTTTGAGGCATCAGTCTAATTATAGTACACCAGTGAATCTTATTCATCAAAATTGTACATTTGGAACAGAGCATGTGAAAGGAAGGGAGACTGTTATATTAGACAAACACATATCTTTCATTTTCTATAATGTTTGTCCTCATAAGGTCATAGGTGACCTAGAGCAGGGGTTCTTAACCTTTTGATCTCAGGGCCCAACTTTTCTACTACAGATATTAACACTGAATTGGTAATCTGACTCTTGATATGAATCATATTCAATAATAATATCTAACCTACTTACAGTTTAACTGGATAAACCTTCTCAAATGACATGAAACCATGTGTTAATCCCAAAGATTATTATCAAGGTTTAGGTCAGGCTGATTACAAAAATAAATAGTAATCAAATATACTGCAAAAGAATGGACTTGTAAAAAACGACGAATAATACATTTATATACATTTATAGTGCTAAAATAAATACATTCCAACAAAATGAGTAATAATAATAATAATATGTTTCTTAAATAAAATGTCAATAAAATTAAAGAGCAAATGAAAATACAGTTCACCACTTTAGTCATAATTTTTGCGCTTAAGAAACTTCTTTATGACTTTAGAGCACCAGACTTTTTCTGGTTGAGATTGTCATTAATTCCACAAGTGGTGGAAGTGTGTATTACAACTGAGTGTCGCTGCGGCCCATGCAGACCACAGGTGAGAAGCAGATGTTTTTTGCAGCCCAACAATGGTTAAGAAACACTGATCCAGGGAATATCCAAGCTGACTTTGGGTGAGAGGCTTGATTCACCCTAGACTGGTCGGCAGTAGGGTTGGGCGTCATTGGAATTTGGTCGATTCCGGTTCTGATTTCAGTTCCCAACGATTCTCGATTCAAATTTTTAAACAGGCACAGTCAAAAAAGTTTCAATTTATCCTTGAAAACCTCGTAAAAACATTTACACATATCCTGAGTTTTGTGTGTTAGAGGTAGGGATGTTTGGATCAGGGTTTTATGCTGCTGATTCCCATCACCCATGAGTGAAATCGGATGATACTGATCACATGTATCAATTGTACATTTTTAAATGCACATGTATTTATGGTGCATTTAAAAATTAAAAAAATATAAATTACATACAGTTTGCTGAGATAGGCTCCAGCACCTAGACAATGGATGGCTGGATGGATGTTTGATCAAAACAAAATCAATAAACTAAAGCAAAAACTATTGTACTATCTATTACTGATATAAATCATTTGGTTTTTGCCCTCAAAGTCCTCCTGTGTCCAGGCCCAATGAATTATTCTCTGTTTGTGTAAACATTAGCAAAATCGAAAAGTATTTTGTGACAATAGGAATATTGGTTGAATATATTTAGCATAATTCATGTAAAAAATACTACCCTTGGTATCAACACTGTCGATTTATAGCTCGATGCTTCTTCCTCTCATGCGTATGCCTCGCACTGTCATGTCATCCTCTATATTATTGATTATTCTCTTTCTAACTCTACTTGTTGATTTCCTATTAATAAATGCTTATAATTTTCTGTAATGCTGTTGCATCTACTCTTCTTAAACTTTACTAAGCACTTTTTTTCGTGTTGTTTCAAACTATCGTAGCAGCTAGCTCAGCTAATAGCATGCCTGATTCTGCTCGCTCTTGATCTACAGTAGGTCTAGGTTAGTATTTGCCTCATCCCTTACTTGAGCGTTCGTGAAAAATGTGTGAAGAATGCACTACCGACCTAATAAGATCGGATAAGTCCGAGAGAGAAAAAGATGATACAATATTATCTGCTCAAAGATGCTACCTGGTGGTTATTTAAGTACACTGCAGCCAGTCCTGGATAGTCCCACTCACATGAAGGATTCTCACAGGAATGAGGCAAAAATACAATCTTACCTATTGTTTGTGACACATGTTCAGCCTTGTCCTCCAGTGATAATGATACTTAGGAACTGTAGTTTATCTGCCGAAATGGAGGATCCACATGGTGTATGGCGATAAGAGGTTAGCTTCTTAGCCACCTCTATGGCAACTAAATCTTGCGGTTGGCATACTGAGCATCAAAAATAGGAATTTACATTTAAAAATGTGGACGATTCCGGGATAATTGGCATGTAAGACCAGATTGATGCCCGATGCCCAACCCTAACTGGGACATATCTTCCCCACTACACACACTGACCGCACTGCCGATTGTAAAGCTAAACTTTACGTTTGGAGTTTAAAGACACACTGCTTTTGTATGCAACGTAAAACATTCTAGCATAAAATCAGTTTTTTTCATATATTAACATTTTTCCATAAGTACCATACAGTAAATGCTCTAGGTCAGGGGTCACCAACCTTTTTGAAACCAAGGGCTACTTCTTGGGTACTGATTAATGCGAAGGGCTACAAGTTAGATACACACTTAAATAAATTGCCAGAAGTAGCCAATTTGCTCAATTTACCTTTAACTCTGTTATTATTAATAATTAATGATATTTATCTTTGAAGTGAATTAGTGAAGTGAATTATATTTATATAGCGCTTTTCTCTAGTGACTCAAAGCGCTTTACATAGTGAAATCTTTGTGGAAACACTGATCATCTTAATGATTTCTCACAATAAATATACAGTATATAGAAACAGATAAATATCAATATGCAACACTTTATTTTTATATTTTCTCTAAGTGCACATTTTTCAAATTGAACATTTTCAAATGATCACTTCTAAGACAGTCTTGTGAAATCACAATATCCCATTTTAACTAGCTAGCCACTAACATTTTTTAAGAAATCATGAATTACTTTGCACCATGTTTGTACAAATAATAACTCATGTAAAATACAAACGTAAACTCTCAAATTTTTAAATCATGTCACACTTTGAACTGGACACCAAATCTGTTATCTGTTTCTTTGTCAGTTAGTGGGAAGCCTGGCATTGCATGCTGTTAACTAGTGTGTTGTACTCTGGTGTGTAACTTGACACTGCAACTCTGAGTGAGTCTTGCAGATGTGCATCAGTGAGGCGTGTTCTGTGTTTGTTCTTGATGAAGTTCATGTCAGAAAAGGCTGATTCACAAAGATAAGATTTTTCCTAATTGTTTGCGGAACCTTCTTAATCTTTTGGACATATTTTCACAGCAATCTGGCCTTAAGCTTAATTATGATAAATGTAAAATGTTAAGAATCGAAAATCTAAAGGGAACGTCCTTTTGAATGGAATGCAAAGTGCCTGTTTTGTGGACAGATGGACCAGTTAACATACTTGGTGTTGTTGTCCCAGAAAATCTGGAAGATCTAGGCTCAGTAAATTATGATAATCGACTAAGAAAGCTGGACAAAATTATGCAATTATGGAAAGGGAAATCCCTAACCTTGTATGGTAAAATGTCTATTGCCAACTCGTTAATTATTCCTCAATTTATTTATTTGTTTTTGTCATTACCAGCTCCATCACAAAACTTTTTAAAGATTTATGAGCGGAGGGTCTTCGATTTTGTCTGGAACGGCAAACCATAAAAGATTAAAAGAAAGGTTTGTACACAGAGTATGAATATGGGGGCCTGAAACTTCTCAACCTTGAAGCTATGTGTCTGTCTTTAAAAGCATCAATTGTTCCAAAGATGTATTTAAACATTGAGTGGCACACAAATGTCCTGTTGGACAAAGAACATGTACTGTATCAAAAGAAATTGTATCCTTTTTTACAAGTGATCCCCTCCCAGAGAGTCTGCTGGGAAACATGGCGGGGTTCATAAAGGAAACAATCCACTCATAGTGGTGTTTTCAATTTTATGTACCAGGAAAAAGAGACGATATTTTGCAGCAGTTAATATGGATGAACTCTAATATTGTAATAGATGGAAAGCCTTTCTTTTGGAAAAATATGTTTGAAAGAGGAATCATTTTTGTCAATGATATTATCAATGAGAATGGTAAAATTATGAAGTATGATGAATTTAGAGCTATGTATGGTGATGCTTGCTCAAGCTTTTCATTTTATCAACTAACTGGAGTAATTGGGAAAAGATGGAAACAAATAATTAATTATGGAACTACTAAATTATTAGTTTGTAAACCTCTAATAAGAAATTCTAGTTGGCAAAAAGGAACTAAAATAAATAGAAAAATATATAGTTTTTATTTAATAAAGAAATCTTTGAAGGCTGCCTCATACAACACAAATGGAAAATGGGAGGACTTTTTTGACTGCCCGTTGCCATGGGATGCCATATTCAAACTAATCTATAAAACCACTATCGATGTGCAAAATCGTTATTTTCAAATTTAAATTATTTATAACTTCTTACCCACAGGGAAAATGTTAAAATTATGGAATATGACAGAGTCAGATGATTGCCGATTTTGTTGTCAGGAGCCTGAATCCACCCTGCATGTGTTTTGGTATTGTCATATTGTGTCTTTGTTTTGGGTGGAAGTTGAAAAAATGTGTTTAAGGATTGGTTTGTTTATGAAGCTTGATGTGGTTGCTGTTATTTTAGGAGAGTTCATTGATAATCATGATTTAGTCAATTTAATTATAGTACTCGGTAAAATGTTTATTTTTAAGGCCAAAAACAGATATTCACTTAGTATTACTTTCTTTAAAACATTTATTCAGTATTTTCTAAAGTTACATGGTTGAAAACGATAATGATGCCAAAAAACATTAAAAAAAAGATGAGAAGTCCTCAAAGGCTTATTTTGAAAGTATAATTATGTTTATAGATTATATGATATCTGTTGTGTTCCCTAATTTGAGTGACCTGGACATAATCTGGACTGTACATAAATGCTTATTTTGAAAATGTAATTTTGTTTATAAATTATATGCAATCTGTTGTGTTCCCTAATTTTTTTCTGTGTACATGAATGAAGGTGTGTGTTGCTGAGTCCGACTTGGACATTATCTGGACTGGGCCTGGTTTAAAAAACCCTTTAAACAAATCTAATTTCATTGACAACCTGGTCTGTTGCAGATAAGGCCCTTTTTTTAAAAATAAAATAAAATAAGATAAATAAATAAAAAACATTTTCTTGGATAAAAAAGAAAGTAAAACATTATAAAAATAATTACATAAAAAATAGTAATTAATGAAAATGTTAGTGGACCAGCAGCCTATACAATCATGTGTGCTGCAGGGACTGTGTCCCTTGCAGATGTGTTGTCTATGTTGTGGGAACCAGAATATTGGTGGCAGAAAGAAATAACCCCTTTTGTGTGAGTGGGTGTGGATGAGTGTGCATGGGGGAGGTTGTTTGGGTTGATGCACTGATTGAAAGTGTATCTTGTGTTTTTTCTATGTAGATTTAATTTTAAAAAAAAATATATATATATATATTTTTTTTTAAATTTATTTATTTTTTTAGAACAGGCCCGCGGGCGACTCATCTGGTCCTTACGGGCGACCTGGTGCCCGCGG
>NC_084736.1:45802285-45932285 GCF_033978785.1 Entelurus aequoreus
TATATATATATATATACACACACACACACACACACACACACACACACACACACACACACACACACACACACACACACACACACACACACACACACACACACACACATATATACATATACACACACACATATGTATAATATATACATATACACATATATACATATGCATATATTGTGGAGTCTCGGCTAGAAACCCCCGATCAGGTAAGAGTTCCCACAGGGCCAGCAGCCACAGTGACGGGAGAGCTCAACACAGCAGGAGGAGGCCTAGCCTGGGCAGTGTCATTGAGTGGAGGTATGTCCCAAATTTCCTCCTCAATCAGCATGATTGTCAGCACCTGCTCACAGCACACCTGCTCTGAGTCAGGCAAACCAATTGTTGGCTATATACATAAGCTCAGAGCTCTGTCTCACTGTTTCGCTGGCTCTCCTCAGAGAAGGAACTCCCTTGAATAAACAGCGCTGAGTGCGTTTTGTACCTGCAACCCCGGCTTCTGTGTGCTGGTTATATATATATATATGTATATATAATTATATAATTTTTGTGTATATGACACCAAAGTTTGCAAATAGATATGATCAAAATAGTAACAATCTCACAAATTTCCGAGCCATTTTAATAGACAAGGACGTCAGTCACGTGATCGTGATGTAGCGTTATGAGCCACAGATCCCTTCCCAATCAACAATGATAATGAAGCAGACTTTGTGAGAGCCAACAATGATTACTTTGGGAAAAGTTATGATCTAGAAGCATACATTTTTGAGCCCGAATACAAGGAGGATGAGCAATAATTTTTAGAAGCAGAACGGATGCAGCTTTATTGTAACACCACAGCACCAGCAGCATTGCTAGGTGCTAAACATGCAAACGAACCATAATAAAACAAACACTTACTGTACAATTTCCACTCTCGCTGGGATGCAGACCAATGAGACGCTCACATAATTCAGTTTAGGTAAGAGATTCAATCACAATCCTCTCGAAGGGTTTAAAAAAACAAAAAAAAAAGTTGCCGCAACTACGTCTTTTTCACCATTTCTTGGGATGTCAAAGTCGACCAGTCTCTCAATCCATGGCCACGTTTGGCTACTAGCAGGTGAGAGATGCATTAATTATAACATAGAATTGACTTTTAGCAAGTTTGAAACAAAGCAGAAGCAGCCCCTGGCTTAGTCTGTCAACAATATCAGTGTAAACTAGCATTAGCTCACTGAAATCAATGCACCACTAAAATAGTCTGTCTATGAAAACAATATCACTCATATTTGGTTAATTTTCAGCTCACAACATATAAATTGAGTATTGATGGCGGTTTCTGGATGTTTTTTAAGAGTATAATGGCCGCAATAGAGGACCCTTGATCTGTTGACTCAATTGTTAGCAATTTATTTACGATTTCAAATGCATAAAGCCAAGCAAATGTGTTTTTGTCTTACATAAGGATTTTTAGTACATCTCTTTTTAATTTTTGTGTATTTCCAGTATGACTGATCTGATAATATGGTCAGAGTGCAGACATGTTACTGCAGTAACGTCGAATCTACGGAAATTGATATTCGGAGCGGTATATTCAAATGGCCAACTGAATTTGTGGCATTTTGTAATGTTCAGACGGTATTTTCACCTACTTTGTGGATTTTAAATACAGTTGGATATGGTTTAATGGATAGAATGAAACACAGTTAAGCATATACAGTCAACTTGTTTTTCCACTCTACTGGTGTTTTACGCTTTGTGAGAAATTTTAAGTCAATCCGACATGCGGTGAAACTTCTGGATTTAATTATGTGTGGGTCAGGGAGTATTTTTCAACAAAAAAAAACCATCAAGGCCAGGGTGCATGTATAATGGAGGCAAGCCAGAGAGGCTTGGAGAGTATGAAATCTCATTCCCTGACAACTTCAAAAAGTAGTACTGGCTGCTCGTCTGCCAGCTCGGGCTTTTAGCCTATCACACAGCACACTCACCTTTCATGCCTAAAACCTGTGTTTGTGTCCGGTTCAGAGCAGCAATGGCAGGGGGGCTGAACCAGCTGGGTTATACATGTTTTTACAAATGTTTACCTTTTTGTGTGTGGCAGTTCACAAATAGTTGAGTCAGTCAAACAAATACAGTTATCTAATGTTTTTTTTCATGTACAGTGGTACCTCAACTTAAAGGCCTACTGAAACCCACTACTACCGACCACGCAGTCTGATAGTTTATATATCAATGATGAAATCTTAACATTGCAACACATGCCAATACGGCCGGGTTAGATTAGTAAAGTGCAATTTTAAATTTCCCGCGAAATATCCTGCTGAAAACGTCTCGGTATGATGACGTTTGCGCGTGACGTCACGGATTGTAGCGGACATTTTGGGACACCATTGTGGCCAGCTATTAAGTCGTCTGTTTTCATCGCAAAATTCCACAGTATTCTGGACATCTGTGTTGGTGAATCTTTTCCAATTTGTTTAATGAACAATGGAGATAGCAAAGAAGAAAGCTGTAGGTGGGAAGCGGTGTATTAGCGGACGGCTGCAGCAACACAAACACGTAGTGGCTACGTCGTAGCCGGTGTTTCATTGTTTACATTCCCGAACAATGACAGTCAAGCTTTACCATTGGCCTGTGGAGAACTGGGACAACATAGACTCTTACCAGGAGGACTTTGAGTTGGATACACATGCTTGTGGAGATGGGACAACAGAGACTCTTACCAGGAGGACTTTGAGTTGGATACGCGCTACCGTGAGTACGCAGCTGCGGCTTCCAAACATTTGATCGCTTGCCCATACGCGCGTGCCGCTATGTGCATGTCACGTACGTAACTTTGGGGAAATATATGTGCTGTATGAACTTTGGGGAGGTGAACGGTACTTTGGGCTGTGGGATTGAGTGTGTTGTGCAGGTGTTTGATTTGTATTGGCGGGTTATATGGACGGGAGGGGTGAGGTGTTTGTTATGTGGGATTAATTTGTGGCATATTAAATATAAGCATGGTTGTGTTGTGACTAATAGAGTATATACATATGTCTTGTGTTTATTTACTGTTTTAGTCATTCCCAACTGATTATCAGGTCCCACCCGCCTCTCACAGCATCTTCCCTATCTGAATCGCTTCCACTGCCCTCTAGTCCTTCACTCTCACTTTCCTCATCCACAAATCTTTCATCCTCGCTCAAATTAATGGGGAAATCGTCACTTTCTCGGTCCGAATCGCTCTCGCTGCTTGTGGCCATGATTGTAAACAATGTGCAGATGTGAGGAGCGCCACAACCTGTGACGTCACGCTACTTCCGGTACAGGCAAGGCTTTTTTATCAGCGACCAAAAGTTGCGAACTCTAAATCAGAGGAATTATGTCAAGAGCAGACTTAGAAAGACTAATCCATGCCTTTATCTCCAACTGGTTAGACTTCTGTAAACACCTTCTCATTGGGCTCTATATGAGCTGTAAAGCAGCTGCAGTAAATCCAAAATGCTGCTGCTCGAGTCCTGACTTGAACCAGGAAATACGTCCATATTAGTCTAGTGCAGGGGTCGGCAACCCGCGCCTCCGGAGCCGCATGCGGCTCTTTGACCACTCTGATGCGGCTCAGCTGCATACTTGCCGACCCCCCGATTTTCCCAGGAGACTTGTGGATTTCAGTGCCTCTCCAAGAAAACTCCAAGGCAATTATAATCCTATTGCCACTCTAATTACTAAATAAAGGGCGTGCCCTAAACGCACTGCAGCAATTGTCCTCTATTGCATTTACAAACAGCGTGCCAGCCCGGCCACATGTTGTATGTAGCTTTTACTTGAACACGTAGGAGACAGCAAAGCATACTTACTCATCAGCCACACAGTTTACACTGACGGTAGTGTAACACAACACAACCAATACCCAGAATCCCATGCAGCCCTAACTCTTCCGGTCTAGATTATACACCCCCGCTACCACCAAACCCCCCCACACATCAACCCTCCCCCCTCCGTGCGTCGGTTGAGCGGAAGAGTTAGGGCTGCATGGGATTCTGGGTATTTGTTGTGTTGTGTTTATGTTGTGTTACAGTGCAGATGTTCTCCAGAAATGTGTTTGTCATTCTTTTTTGGTGTGGGTTCAAAGTGTGGCGCATATTTGTAACGTAACAGTGTTAAAGTTGTTTTTGTACGGCTACCGTCAGTGTAAGCTGTGTGGCTGTTGACTGCAGCATGAGAGGTTTACTGGCGACGCTTGACCTCATCAAACTGCCGCGAGCGGAGCATAACAACAACAAGAGTGTGTTGTTGCCGGTGCTGTAGCCGTGGCTAACAAGCTCGATGACTAACGACACCATGTCTATGGTTTGGGATTATTTTGAAGTGTCTCTGACGGATACAAAACTGGCAATTTGCAATGATTGCAACAAGTTGGTTATGCGAGGAGGAACCAAGACGTCTTCCTTTAATACGAGCAATTTGATCTCCCACCTCTTCAAGAATCATAAGGAGATACGCGATGAATACAAGCGGAAGATGGATGAAAAGCAAACACCGAAAAAAAGTAGTACCACACAGTTGTCGCTTAAAGACTCCGCCGAGAAAAAACAAAAATACAACAAAAACCACCCCAGGGCGAAAACCCACGTTGTGGTCAGGGACAATGCACGCATTATAGCAAAGGCTACGGTGGAGTTTGGATGGCACACACTTTTCAGCTTGCAGTGAGCGGAGCTGCCCTGTCTCAACGCAGCATTTCAGAAGCTCTGGCTGACTGGTAGGTCACTTCAAGCACTCACCATTAGCTTGCAGCACATTTGTGTTACTCATACAAATACGTTAGAGCAGGGCAGATTGAGCCCAGTTTATAATTTCCTGTTATACAGTATGCCAGGCAGCCTTGCACTAAAGGAGGACTATGTTTTGTGTACTATATTACTCTATTATACTCTGGACTGAAGCTGTGTGCCTTCATTGTTTTTGTAGCTGTTGTTTTGAGGCATGTTTAAAAAAAATAATGCACTTTGTGAAAGTCAAAGTATAGTATTTCCCACAGTTGTAGTGGGTATCAGGATTATCTCGGGGAGGGCATGTCCCAAATTCCAAGCTCCTGTTTTGAGGCATGTTAAAAAAAATAATGCACTTCGTGACTTCAATAATAAATATGGCAGTGCCATGTTGGCACTTTTTTTCATAACTTGAGTTGATTTATTTTGGAAAACCTTGTTACATTGTTTAATGCATCCAGCGGGGCATCACAACAGAATTGGGCATAATAATGTGTTAATTCCACAACTGTATATATCGGAATCGGTAATTAAAAGTTGGACAATATCGGAATATCGGATATCGGCAAAAAAGCCATTATCGGACATCTCTAATATGAACCATCTCTGGAGTGGTCTCCTGCTGGTGCCCGGAGTCAGGATCAAACATGGCGAGGCTATTTTTCAGTTTTTTGCTCCTAAAATCTGGATTAGTCTACAAGAAGATTTGAGACAGGCCTCAATGTCAATTAAGAAATCCAGGCTGGAAACAGTTTTAATTGTGCATATGACAACTGAAAGTATTTTATCTACACTCTTTGATTTGAATTTGATTGATTTTATGATGATTATCCATCCATGCATTCATTTTCTACCGCTTGTCGCTTTCAGGTTCGCGGGGGGTGCTGGAGCCTATCCCAGGTGCTTTTGTGATGATTATATTTTATAATTCTATTTGTATTATGATTATTTTTATGATCATTTAATGTTTTATTTGCCTTCTTGTAATTTTCTGTAAAGCACTTTGAATTTCCTTGTGTACGAATTTGGCTCTAAGTAAACTTCCTAAATCGTTGAATTAAAAAAAGAAATCATCAAAAACATGACGTGTGGCGTGTCACCAACTTGTCACTGCTAGTGTGCACCATACTCAAGCAAAATGAGTAATGCCAGCTAAGACTGTTAAAATAATAAACGTCTGACATTTATCCATGAAAATATGGGGAAGCTGCAGATGTGTTTGACTGAGAAGTAGCTGAAAGGAGATACCGTAGAAGTCCACTCTCCAAGCTAAATACTGTACATTATTTTTACATTACTTCATAAAACTATAGCGGTTAGTAGTACATTCTATTGTTTTGATTTAAGCGCTCCATCACATTACCAACCTGGTAAATTGAGGGAATACTACAGTATATAACAAAAATACATTAGGTACATATTCTTAGTTATTTTTTCTTAGCTATTTTTTTATTGATAAAGTGTTGTGGTATTAGACTGAATTTCATGGTTTTCTTAGAATAAGAAGAAAACAATAGAAAGCGGCGTTAAAAAAAAACAAGCCAGCTTTATTTCAAGCCAAAGGAAAGGGGGAAGTGAAGAAATAAAGCAGGAGGTCCAACCAGACCACCTGCATCCTTTGCCCCTTAATAGGGACTCACTGTCCCAACATGTTCACACACAAAAGACGCAGTCTTTTGGCTGCCTCAACAGTGAGCCCAAATGATTTGCTTAACAATGGGGGTGTGAAAAGAAAGGCCGTGAAACAGTGAGAATCGCTACCAGACACTTGAACCAAAATCAAAACATCAAGCACTTTAATGAAAAACTGAATTTGGAAAGAAAGCTGCCAAACTTAACCGTACTCCTGATAAAAGCTCACAATCCTAATCATACATACCCACCATTTACTCTGCACTCTCACATCCAATACACACACTCTGGATCTCATCCCAGTGATGGCCCCATGCCCGCAATCTTGTATGGTTACTTAGAAACTAGAAGTGGATGGGAAAAAAAACCTAAAAGGATTGGAAACTGTGGTTTCCCTTCAACCATCCCCCAACTTTCTGCACACAGTCACAAATGGGGCCCTGAACTCATCTTTCTACACACCCTAAACACACATAATAACATACTGTAAGACAGGGGTTCTTAACATTTTTGATCTCGGGGCCCAACTTTTCCACTACAAAGGGGTCCGCAGCCCACTAAAATATTAACACTGAATTAGTAATCTTACTCTTGATTTTATATTTATATTCACTGATTATATCCATCCATCCATTTTCTACCGCGTGTCCCTCTCGGGGTCGTAGGGGGTGCTGGAGCCTATCTCAGCTGCATTCGGGCGGAAGATTATTTGTCTAACCTAATTACAGATCACAATCTTGTCGAATTATATAAATAATTTTATGAAAATGTGTTATTCACAAAATAAGTGCTAAACAAAAATATACTGCATAAGAAAGAACTCAAATAACAGACAAAAATAAACTAAATATTTTTTTAACTAAACTGTCAATAAAATTAAAGTGCAAATGAAGTTAAAGTTAAAGTACCAATGATTGTCACACACACACTAGGTGTGGTGAAATTTGTCCTCTGCATTTGACCCATCCCCTTGTTCACCCCCTGGGAGGTGAGGGGAGCAGTGAGCAGCAGCGGTGGCCGCGCCCGGTAATCATTTTGGTGATTTAACCCCCAATTCCAACCCTTGATGCTGAGTGCCAAGCAGGGAGGTAATGGGTCCCATTTTTATAGTCTTTGGTATGAGTCGGCCGGGGTTTGAACTCACAGCCTACCGATCTCAGGGCGGACACTCTAACCACTAGGCCACTGAGTAGAAAATACAGCTTCACCACTTTAGTCATCATTTTTGCGTTTAGTAAACTTCTATAACTTTAGCTCCAGACTTCTTTTGTTTGAGACAAGAGTATGGCCAACTCGGTTTCAAAGTTGGAAGCAAACATGGCGCCCTGTGAGGGCCTTTTGACCAATCATCCTCTGGGCATACTCTCTCTGATTGGTCAAAAGCCCCTCGTGAGACTACAGGGCGCAATGTTTGCTACAAACTTAGAAACCCAGTTGGCCATACTCATACTCATTTGGTCATTACTGCCACACGTGGTTGAAAAGTGTATTACAACTGAGTAGCGCTGCAGCCAATACGAACCACAGCTGAGAAAGAGATATCTTTTTGGCGGGGCCCTATGGTTAAGAAACACTGCTGTAAGATGCACTTAAGTTTCAGTCTCAAATGACCTCAGCATCCATCACTGTGGGTGTGTGTGTGTGTGTGTGTGTACATCCACCACCTGTCAGTGACTCAGGCATAGAGGGCTACACTGTGAAAATGTTCATTGTAAATTCACAGCAAATTACTGGCTAATTGTGAATTGTGAAATATCTTTAAAGCAATTTTGACTGTAACTGCAGAGCTGTGATTTTACAGTTCACTAAAATAAAATTACAACTATATGCTGTAACTTGACAGATTTATTTTTATAGTCAATTACGCTTTCAGTTTTACAGCACACCACCACTTATTTGTACAAGAGTGTGCGATAGTCTACAAACCCCCTTATTAGGCAAATCAATTTGAATTTACAGTAATTTGTTGTGATATCACAGAGGACTGATCACAGCATTTTACTGTGAAGTAAAGTGATCAAAGCATTTACTGTGAAGTAACAGTTAATTGCTGTGATGACCCATTTGTTGAAGTCAGAACAGTACATTTTGATTACAGTATTTTACTGTGGAAAAAATACTGTTAAATGCTGTGAAATCCTGGTACATTTTTGCAGTGTCATCGGTGATATCACCTAAACACAGGCAGTTAGGCAAATACAGTACTGGACTTAAGCCCACTCAGACCCACCTGTAGCCCCACTGTCTCTGTGTTTATGCTCACTGTCATCACAAGCTTAAATGTGAGTATCTTACTTCTCATCTAGCTGCCCGTCGTTCCCTGCAACCCCCGTCACCGCCGACCACGTCCACTTGGCCCACTGGACCGGAGACAACCAGGACATCACTGCGCCGCTTCTGAGTTGGAAAACGCTGGCTCTTGTTCCTGACTGAGCGTTTGTCCCCCCTCTCAACCAAGAAGGATTCTAAATATAAACTGCTCTTGCTTTCTCTTTGAACGTGTCACTTCCTCCCCAGCCTTCCCATCCTCTGCAGGCAAAAAACACGTCTGGCCTGTCCGTCTGTACTGCAGTTACCGTTTCTGTCGTCTGATTTTGCTCTCCGGTGCAGATTAGTGGAGCATCAGTGGTCACTCCTCCTCTCACTGGGAGGAACGATCAGCTGGTCGCTGTGCTGCTCCCACATGTTTGCATGACTTCCTCGGGAGCCTGCCTCTCCCTTCTTTGTAGCACCTCCTCCCCGCCTTGTGAAGCACAAGAGGCAAAGCTTCCCCTTTTATGAGGCAGAGAGACGACCGACTCGGGTTACTCTGGGACACACAGCCAAACAGGAAGGAAAAGACGTAAAATGTTGGTTTATGAGGCACACAGTACTGTGTACATATGTGGGCGCCTATGCACATGTTTTATACTGCAGACTACTGCACTCACAGGCATCATTAAAAACAAATGTCTTGTCATTAACTCATCTGAAATAAACTGTTAAACTAATTGGAGAATCAATGCCTTTCATTGCTTTGAATAAATAAGAGGCATGTAGCTTTGAGTGCCTTTAAAAAGAGCCAAATACTGAACTTTTTCAGCAAGATGATCAAAGGTGAGATCATAGACCGAAAAGCAATGATGAAGCAGTGATGTCATAGCATTGCCAGAGACTTACTGAATATCTAATCAGACTGCTCAATGTCATCACTACACTGCACACTGCTTGTGGGTGGTATACTGTAGTGCAACCTCAAAAGTAATACATTGTTTTACTTTTAGTTACAATTAGTTGTTTTGCTGGGAAGTTGTGAGTGTTTTTGTTTTGTGATGGCAATGCGTCACGCAGTCATATATGTACAGTATGTACCTACCCTACATGCTCACAAATAACGCCACGCACTGGTGAATTTAGAGAAAGAGGCCATGTTCAGCGGAATAAGTGTGATACCACTGATCAGGACTACCGTATTTATCATACCATAGAGTGTATCAGATTATACGGCGTATTAAAGAGGTCATATTACGATTTTTTTCTATATTGAAAACACTTCCATGTGGTCTACATCAGTGGTCCCCAACCACCGGTCCGTGGATCGATTGGTACCGGGCCGCACAAGAAAAAAAATATATATATTTATATATTTTTTATTAAATCAACATAAAAAACACAAGATACACTTACAATTAGTGCAGCAACCCAAAAAACCTCCCTCCCCCATTTACACTCATTCACACAAAAAGGTTGTTTCTTTCCATTATTAATATTTATGGTTCCTACATTATATATCAATATAGATCAATACAGTCTGCAGGGATACAGTCCATAAGCACACATGATTGTATTTTTTTATGTCAAACAAAATATACATACAACCCCCCCCCGGTCCGTGGGGCATATTTTCAAGCGTCGACCGGTCCGCAGTTACAAAAAGGTTGGGGACCACTGGTCTACATAACATGTAATGGTGGTTATTTAGTCAAAATGTTGCATAGATTGTTTTAGAGACCATCTTCAAGCCGCTTTCTGACCATCTCTTTCTGGGCGGCCTTATTTACATGCCTTCACTTTGACTGCTTCTTCTCCACGTCATCCATCTTGTAGTTCTTAGCACTTCCGTAGCAAGTCTACTGACAGATTAAGTTCAAAGCATAGGCTACTCTGTATTAGAAATTGCAACAGCAGAGGATGAATGCCCCACAACAAGAAGATGGAGAAAAAGAAGGAGCTAATTGAGGACAGTGCAAACTAAAATGGCGGACGTGCGCAGATTTTTGGGACTTAGGCAGATCACACATACACAACAGCAGGTACCAATAGGTAGGTAAAATAAGTTGGTTTTGTATAATATGTCTCCTAAGAGGTGCCATTTTGAGACACTTGTGATTTAGGGCTATATAAATAAACATTGATTGATTGATTGATTTTGGGGTCCTTATACACACACCATAACAATACCTGTTTGTTGAAGCACAGTTCATCTGACTACGGTAGCCGTAATATTTCGACAACTCATCAAGCGGTGTGCCTTCGTAGCTTACCAAAGTCGTACTAAAATATTTTTGACAGATTTTTGAGCGCTGTGCGTAATGTTCTATATTCTCAATGAAACATCTAATTTTTGGTCTTGTTTGCTTACCGCTACTTGTTAGCGTCATTTATTGAACACGCATTGCCAGAGACTTACTGACTGTCCAATACAAATGTAAAATCTGTCCTTCTTTATGGCTGTAAAACCTGGAAAACCACCAAATCAATCATCCATAAACTACAAGTGTTTATTAACAACTGTCTCAGGTACATACTGAGGATTTGGTGGCCCAACAAGATATCAAATGTAGACCTGTGGAGACGCATGAACCAAGAGCAAATTCAAAATGAAATCAAAAGCAGAAAGTGGGGATGGATCGGCCATACACTTAGGAAGGATCCGAGAAACATAGCAAGACAAGCCCTGGACTATAACCCTCAAGGCAAGAGGAAGCCAGGGAGACCAAAACTCAACTGGAGGCGGTCCACTCTTGATGAACTGACCAAGATGGGGATCTCCTGGCAAGAAGCGTAGACCATTGCACAGAAGAGAATGAGGTGGAGATCCATGGTAGACGCCCTATGTTCCCAAGGGGGCCAAGAGGATTAAAGAAAAGAAAAAATCATATTGCTCCAATGTCATCACTACACTGCACTTGTGGGTGTTATACTGCAGCACAATATCAAAAGATCAATATATCTGTGCTTATATAATTCAGAAAAAAAAAGGAGTGTAAAAACTACTAGAATTAGTTGTTCTGCTGGGGAGTTGTGAGTGTTTTTGTTTTGTGGAGACAACTTGGCGGCTCTTTGATTGTCTATGTATTTTTAAATGACAAACTGTTTTAGCGGCGCACATGGAAATTATGGCCACTCTCTCCCCAAGCTTGGGAACTTTGCACCAGAGTACAGGGTGAGAGAGAAATGGTGTTTCAATTTGTCCTTATGTCTTGCGAGTATGGAGGAATCGACAATAAGAATCTTTGGATCTTAATTAGGGGCATTTGTTTGCGATAAACTTGGCTTTTTGTGGCCTTTTTACAGCACTTATTTCCAAGGATGCGTCACTGTCACAGATGGATTTAATTGATGTTAATAAATGTATAAATATGAAGGGATATGTGGGTGTTGAAATGGCGTTTTTGTTTGTTGTTTGTCTATGCCTCGTGTGATTGTATGTGCGCAACATGTATTATTTTACTAATTTTTTAGGTTTTTCGTTGTGTTTTACTTTTGTATCTCTATGTGGACATTGCGCCGCTAAAATGGCCGGTAGTTGCATCAGCTCTGTCAATGTTTTTATGGTCTTTTATGTCCTTTGTGTTTTTAAATGTGTCTCTCTTGTTTTCATACAAAGATGGCGCGGTATTGCGCTCTCTCGTAGTTGTTGCTTTTTTCTTAGATTTTTACATTGAACAAAGAGAGCACAGTCTACCAAGTCAAAATTCCTTGTGTGTTAAACATACTTGGCCATTAAAGCTGATTCTTATTATTTGCCCAAATATATCTTTGGTTATACACTGTTATTTATGTACCTTGAATGCACAAAAAAATATGAATAAGTGTGTTTTGCTTCTTTTTTAGCTATGCAACATTCCAAAAATTACGCCAAGTAAGCAAACCCATAATTAACTAATGACATCATATGAACAAAGATAAGACCTTCTGGAGGAATGTTCTGTGGTCAGATGAAACAAAAATATATCTGTTTGGCCATCAATACCCAGCAATATGTTTGGAGGAGAAAAGGTGAGGCCTTTAATCCCAGGAACACCATTCCTACCGTCAAGTATGGTGGTGGTAGTATTATGCTCTGGGCCTGTTTTGCTGCCAATGGAACTGGTGCTTTACAGAGATTAAATGAGACAATGAAAAAGGATTACCTCCAAATTCTTCAGGACAACCTAAAATCAGCAGCCAGTACCTTGGGTCTTGGGCGCAGTTGGGTGTTCCAACAGGACAATGACCCAAAACACACGTCAAAAAGTGGTAAAGGAATGGCTAAATCAAGCTAGAATTAAGGTTTTAGAATGGCCTCCCCAAAGTCCTGATTTAAACGTTGTGACAATGCTGAAAAATCAAGTCCATGTCAGAAAACCAACAAATTTAGCTGAACTTGCCAGAAGCTTGTGGATGGCTACCAAAAGCGCCTTACTGCAGTGAAACTTGCCAAGGGACATGTAACCAAATATTAACATTGCTGTATGTATACTTTTGACCCAGCAGATTTGGTCACATTTTCAGTAGACCCATAATAAATTCATAAAAGAACCAAACTTCATGAATGTTTTTTGTGACCAACAAGTATATGCTCCAATCACTCTATCATAAAAAAATAAGAGTTGTAGAAATTATTGGAAACTCAAGACAGCCATGACATTATGTTGTTTACAAGTGTATGTCAACTTCTGACCACGACTGTATGTACTGTATTTGTGTATGTATGTATGTAGGTACCTATGTATGTGGCTAAGTATGTATGTATTAATTAATGAATATACGTATGTGTGTTTATATATATATGTATGAGTAATTGTTTGTAGAAGAGTATGTATGTAAATTTTTATGTAGAATATATTTGTCTCCGAGTGTGTGCAGGAGCCAAAGTACGGCCCCAGCCACCCAGAGAGCCCAACCCAAAACAGCAGGTGCAGTGCCTAGGGAACAAGGGACCACAAGCCCCACACAGCCAGGCCGGCCAGCGACAGGAACCCGAGAATAGAATAGAATCACTCTACAAAAAAAGCTTAGAAAATTTTAGAAATTAAACCTTTACTTTACCATCATTGTAATATTATTTTCAAATACAATCTACTAAGCTTTGTTAATTTCTTAAAAATGTAAAAGTGCATGTCTGATATATAAATGTCTACATGGATTAGCTCCGACCCCACTAAATGATTACATTTAGGGATGTCCGATAATGGCTTTTTGCCGATATCCGATATTCCGATATTGTCCAACTCTTTAATTACCGATACCGATATCAACCGATACCGATATCAACCGATATATGCAGTCGTGGAATTAACACATTATTATGCCTAATTTGGACAACCATGTATGGTGAAGATAAGGTACTTTTTAAAAGAAATAATAAAATAAGATAACTAAATTAAAAACATTTTCTTGAATAAAAAAGAAAGTAAAACAATATAAAAACAGTTACATAGAAACTGGTAATTAATGAAAATGAGTAAAATTAACTGTTAAAGGTTAGTGTGGACCAGCAGCACGCACAATCATGTGTGCTTACAGACTGTATCCCTTGCAGACTGTATTGATATATATTGATATATAATGTAGGAACCAGAATATTGATAACAGAAATAAATGGGGGGAGGGAGGTTTTTTGGGTTGGTGCACTAATTGTAAGTGTATCTTGTGTTTTTTATGTTGATTTAATAAAAAATAAAAAATAAAAAAAATAAAAACCGATACAGATAATAAAAAAACCGATACCGATCATTTCCAATATTACATTTTAACGCATTTATCGGCCGATAAAAGTCAAAAGTCAATTAAAAGCCTATTAAGAAAACAGGGAACACTGTGCTGACAAAAAGTCAAGGTGCTGCATAACCAAAGTGACAGAAAGTGCAACCAAAATAAAAGCACAAGACAAGAACTAAGACACTAAACACAGGAAAACACCAACAAACTCAAAATAAGACATGATCTAGTTTGAACAGATCATGACAGTGTACACCAACTTGTATGGGTACTTAAGAAGTGGAAGTTAAACTTTGGCTAAAACGTGACATATTTATATAATACATATATGTTCAGTAATATGTGCCGTCACTATCTTAAATAAAGAATTGAAATATAAATAAATAAATGATTGAAATGTATGATTATTTATACAAAATACATATACAATGTAGCATCTAACAATTGATTTGTTTGATTTTTTTTTACAGTCAAAACTGTCACGCTCACCCACGCAAGCACGCACACACCCACACACACACACAAACAGCTTTCAAGCTCTGAACATCACAAATAACATTGGGTTGGTTATAATAACAAGTGAAACTAAGTTTGGTCTACAATTTATTATTCACATCCAGCCAGGAAGAAGACGCTGTTGTAGTGAAGTGAAGTGAATTATATTTATATAGCGCTTTTTCTCTAGTGACTCAAAGCGCTTTACATAGTGAAACCCATTATCTAAGTTACATTTAAACCAGTGTGGGTGGCACTGGGAGCAGGTGGGTAAAGTGTCTTGCCCAAGGACACAACGGCAGTGACTAGGATGGCAGAAGTAGGGATCGAACCTGGAACCCTCAAGTTGCTGACACGGCCGCTCTACCAACCGAGCTATACCGCCCCGTTGTAGCATGCATATACCTACACACACCTTCGCGACACACATTCACGTGACAAGATTGACACGGCTTTTGCAAATTTAAAGTGTTATCTTTTTCATGGATTTCAATGACATTCACAAGTGTTAGGAAAACTCCATGTTCTGCAATTTTCACACAGCCAAGAAAAAAAGGCCTCACATCAAAGTCCGCCTCATTGAGCCTGCCTTTATACATGACTAAACACTAGGGTTTTACAGTATACCGGTATTAGTATAGTACCGCGATACTAATGAATCATATTCTGTACTATATCCCTCTAAAAAGTACCGGTCCCCCACCCCCCACCCCCTGTCGTCGGCACGTCGCGTCATTGCTGGTTTACGAGCAGACGACCATCTTCAGCAGCGCACAATCACAGAGTACTTACAAGCAGACAATGTGTGTAGACAGAAAAGGGAGAACGGATGCATTTTGGCTTAAAAACTAACGATAAAGGTGAAGCTATAACACTAAAACGCCCTCAGGAAGAGGTGCTTTAAGACATGGCTAGCTAGCTAGCGGCTAAAGTCCATCCGCAGTCTGCAGTGTTGTAGCTACTTCTAAATCACTAATCCTTGCCTCCATGGCGACCAATTCTTACAAGTATCATCCCTGCAGGACGAGGAATAGCTAAACATGCTTCACTACACACCGTAGCTCACCGGCGTCACAATGTAAACAAACGCCATTGGTGGATCTACACCTAACATCCACTGTAATAATACTAAGTGCAGGAGCGTATCTAGTCGATACTACTATGATTATATCAATATTTTTTAGCATCACAAAATCTTTCGTTTTAAATTATGTTTATAAACTCAAGAAATATGTCTCTGGACATATGAGGACTTTGAATATGACCAATGTATGATCCTGTAACAACTTGGTATTGGATTGATACCCAAATTTGTGGTATCATCCACAACTAATGTAAAGTATCCAAACAACAGAAGAATAAGTGATTATTACATGCAGAAAGAACATGTTAAAAGAGAAAGTAAGCATGTATTAACAGTAAATGAACAAGTAGATTAATAATTAATTTCCTACAACTTGTCCTTAATAATTTTGACAAAATAATAGAATGGAAAATGACACAATATGTTACTGCATATGTAAGCAGCTAAATTATGAGCCTTTGTTTGTTTACTTACTACTAAAAGACAAGTTGTCTAGTATGTTCACAATTTTATTTAAGGAGAAACTTGCAATAAGAAACATATGTTTAATGTACCGTGAGATTTTTTGTTAAAATAAAGCCAATAATGCCATTTTTGTGGCTTTATTTACAAACCCCGTTTCCATATGAGTTGGGAAATTGTGTTAGATGTAAATATAAACGGAATACAATGATTTGCGAATCATTTCAACCCATATTCAGTATAATATGCTACAAAGAAAACATATTTGATGTTCAAACTGATAAACTTTTTTTTTTGTGCAAATAATCATTAACTTTAGAATTTGATGCCAGCAACAAGTGACAAAGAAGTTGGGAAAGGTGGCAATAAATACTGTTAAAGTTGAGGAATGCTCATCAAACACTTATTTGGAACATCCCACAGGTGAACAGGCAAATTGGGAACAGGTGGGTGCCATGATTGGGTATAAGAGTAGATTCCATGAAATGCTCAGTCATTCACAAACAAGGATGGAGCGAGGGTCACCACTTTGTCAACAAATGCGTGAGCAAATTGTTGAACAGTTTAAGAAAAAACTTTCTCAAGCAGCTATTGCAAGGAATTTAGGGATTTCACCACCTACGGTCCGTAATATCATCAAAGGGTTCAGAGAATCTGGAGAAATCACTGCACGTAAGCAGCTAAGCCCGTGACCTTCGATCCCTCAGGCTGTACTGCATCAACAAGCGACATCAGTGTGTGAAGGATATCAACACATGGGCTCAGGAACACTTCAGAAACCCACTGTCAGTAACTACAGTTGGTCGCTACATCTGTAAGTGCAAGTTAAAACTCTCCTATGCAAAGCGAAAACCGTTTATCAACAACACCCAGAAACGCCGTCGGCTTCGCTGGGCCTGAGCTCATCTAAGATGGACTGATACAAAGTGGAAAAGTGTTCTGTGGTCTGACAAGTCCAAATTTCAAATTGTTTTTGGGAATTGTGGACGTGTCCTCCGGACCAAAGAGGAAAAGAACCATCCGGATTGTTATAGGCGCAAAGTTGAAAAGCCAGCATCTGTGATGGTATGGGGGTGTATTAGTGCCCAAGACATGGGTAACTTACACATCTGTGAAGGCGCCATTCATGCTGAAAGGTACATACAGGTTTTGGAGCAACATACACTATCGTTCAAAAGTTTGGGGTCACATTGAAATGTCCTTATTTTTTAAGGAAAAGCACTGTACTTTTCAATGAAGATAACTTTAAACTAGTCTTAACTTTAAAGAAATACACTCTATACATTGCTAATGTGGTAAATGACTATTCTAGCTGCAAATGTCTGGTTTTTGGTGCAATATCTACATAGGTGTATAGAGGCCCATTTCCAGCAACTATCACTCCAGTGTTCTAATGGTACAATGTGTTTGCTCATTGGCTAATTGGTGATTAGAAAACCCTTGTGCAATCATGTTCACACATCTGAAAACAGTTTAGCTTGTTACAGAAGCTACAAAACTGACCTTCCTTTGAGCTGATTGAGTTTCTGGAGCATCACATTTGTGGGGTCAATTAAACGCTCAAAATGGCCAGAAAAAGAGAACTTTCATCTGAAACTCGACAGTCTATTCTTGTTCTTAGAAATGAAGGCTATTCCACAAAATTGTTTGGGTGACCCCAAACTTTTGAACGGTAGTGTATGTTGCCATCCAAGCAACGTTACCATGGACACCCCTGCTTATTTCAGCAAGACAATGCCAAGCCACGTGTTACATCAACGTGGCTTCATAGTAAAAGACTGCCGGTACTAGACTGGCCTGCCTGTAGTCCAGACATGTCTCCCATTGAAAGTGTGTGGCGCATTATGAAGCCTAAAATACCACAACGGAGACCCCCGGACTGTTGAACAACTTAAGCTGTACATCAAGCAAGAATGGGAAAGAATTCCACCTGAGAAGCTTAAAAAATGTGTCTCCTCAGTTCCCAAACGTTTACTGAGTGTTGTTAAAAGGAAAGGCCATGTAACACAGTGGTGAACATGCCCTTTCCCAACTTCTTTGGCATGTGTTGCAGCCATGAAATTCTAAGTTAATTATTATTTGCAAAAAAAAAATAAAGTTTATGAGTTTGAACATCAAATATCTTGTCTTTGTAGTGCATTCAACTGAATATGGGTTAAAAAGGATTTGCAAATCATTGTATTCCGTTTATGTTTACATCTAACACAATTTCCCAACTCATATGGAAACGGGGTTTGTAGAAAAGTATCGAAATACATTTTGGTACGGGTACCAAAATATCGGTATCGGGACAACACGACTAAACACTTTTGCCTCACTTATGCATGGGGGGCATGTCCGCAGGCTGGATGAGATACTACGAATAAGGCCCCGTTTACACTAAGCCGGATAAGGTTATACAGGGCAAATCACACCTAACCTTATCCGTGTCCACACACAACAATGCCACCGTTTAAGACCCCCGCCCCCCTCCGCAACGCGACCTAGTACACATGCGCGGAAAATGCACACGGCATTGTCATTTCCAGTGTTGCTTTGTGTGCAAGTTCTTAAATGTAACTGAACTGAACAATATCCAGTGTTGTGGTATTTCAATTAACTGGAATCCAGTGTGCTGTGGGGCACTATTGTAGTGAATCACACCTGAGACATCATAAATTAATCAAATCTTTATTTGACACGTAAACAACGTGATAAAGAACATTTAACATTAATCAATCCAGGGATTTAGATATCTGGTCAGGACACTCCTTACTCTTTTGCCTTTACCTTCATCGTCCATTCCTTTTTGGTGACTTTATATTCTCTGGACCGAGACGTTGAGTCGGCGACATACATGGCGGACAATAACTGATACAGTCTGTTTTGCCAGTCCAAATGCATTCACCTCAGGCCGTGTCTACACTAAGTATGACTATGACGTGCGCATTTTCCGCGCATGTGTACTAGGTCGTGTTGCGCCGGCGGACGGAGGGGGACGGGGGTCTTAAACGGTGGCATTGTTGTGTGTGGACACGGATAAGGCTAGGTGTGATTTACCGTGGATAACCTTATCCAGCTTAGTGTAAACAGGGCCTAAGAGAACCTGTGTAATTTCAAGCGCATAAAAAACACTTAAACACATAGGAGAATAGGGCCCTTGGTGTATGGCAGTTGACACCTATTTTAATGTGCATACTGGAGTTACACAGTCTCGCCTGGCACGTCAGAATATTTTTAATCAAACATCAGCATTTGTACATTTCTGTCAGGGTTAAATGATGATAAAGTATGTGTTCATATTCAAAATTAGGGGGAAAAAACATTTAAAAAGTGCTTTGCCTTCTGTACTTTCATATTTCGGACCATTCTAGCATAGCTATAGTAGGGTGTGTCTGAACTGCTAATGTAGTTGTTACTGCACTGATGTGTGAACAGTCCCACAGAGGACCTATTGTTCACTATTATCCAGGGCAGACAGCAAACATCAATAAAGCAAGCCTAGATTTGACAATAATGGCGACTCACACTGACACAAGCGCTCCTCCCTGCTCACACTCACTGCTCATGGGTCACTTATGTAAGTGTAGGCATCCCTCTCTCTCTCTCTCTCTCCCTTTCTCAACACACATACACACACACAGAAACTAGGCCAGATGAGACATACTCTTTGAAAAATAACAACGCATTCCCAATAAAACACGAGGAAGTGGGAACAATGTTAACTAGTAATTTTAAATTATATATTTAAAATAAGATTTAAAAGGAGAAGCAATGTGGCACGTAGTCATGTGCCTACAAGCTCACAAATGACACCACACACTGGTGAACACAGAGAAAGAGGCCCTGTTCAGTGGAATACGTGTGATACCACTGATCGGGACTTTTTGCAGTTTTGACACTGAAAATGGGGCAAAAACTCTGAAGTCTTTTTAGAATTCCTGACATTGTCTACAGACAGTGGAGAGGACAAACGTGTCTATCCTGAATACAAACCCTCAGTGTTAGACAGGATGGAAGCAGCTTGTTGTTAAGCCTCTAGACAAAACAACAACAAAAAAAATCACACGGTTTCCACACATGAAGAACAGCAAATATGGAAGGATAATGCAAAGAAGGAACTGCAGTAACAGCTCTTATGCAATAACTAGAGACCGCAAATAACACAGACGGGAAACAAACCCACACACATGTACAGTACGTAGTCTGCCATCTTAACACTCAGTAAGAACACAGTTTCTGTTAAACCTAGGTATGCTAGTTAATCCAGCAACAATGTCCATCCTTAATAACCAATTATACTGTGACTGATGGCAGCATCTGTGCTTATTATTATGAGCTAATAATAAAGCAGCAATGACAGACCCGATACTGCATGAGATCGTTATCTGTGTGTGTGTGTGTGTGTGTGTGTGTGTGCAGTGTGTAGAAAGACAATTGGAAAATATTTTCAAATGTCTCAGATTGTTTATGGTCAATCCCCCTTTAATGACAGAGCTCCTTTGATGACAGACAGCTGAGCTCTCATCTAGCGCCACCATTGGGTGAACATTTCTCTGATTACTTACTGCAAGCTTATCTGAAAATGACACGTGACTACCAAATACTCAGCTTTCCAACAGCACCATCAGGAGGACAAACATGTCAAATGAAATGCATATTTTTATATTAACATGCTTTATTTCAATAATTTTGCACAAAGTTGAAAGTCACTTTTTACAGCAAGAACAAGGAAGTAAATCAGGTTTCATCTTGCTAGGACTACTGTATATCCACTATCAAAATACGCTGACAAAGTACAATACAGTTTTTGATATGTTTATGCTAATGTACTCTAATTTCACACTTAATTTAGATTAACAATAAAATGACATACTTTAGCAATATGCAGTAAATATAGCCTTGCTTTATTTTTTAAACATTGTTGTATTGTATTGTGTTGTTATATTATCTCAATGGAGAATTACTGTGCCACACTTTGAAAACCTTGTTATACATCCATCCATCCATTTACTACCGCTTGTCCCTCTCGGGTTCGTGGGGGTGCTGGAGCCTATCCCAGCTGCACTGAGGCGGAAGGCAGCGTACACCCTGGACAAGTTGCCACCTCATCGCAGGGCCAACACAGACAACATTCACACTCACATTCACATTCACACTAGGGCCAGAGTACATCAAAATTTACAAAAAATTGAGTTGAAAACATTTGTTGGTTGGTTGAAATTTATTTTGAACATGTATACAGGATCAACATGATACATCACATATTTTTATTAACTACATGCCCATGAAGGAGTAATAAGAGGTATTGTAGGAGTGTAGGCAGAGAAACGACGGAGATTTATTCCTCTTTGGAGAGCCAAGTAACACTCCGTTTATTTTCAGAGAGAACAACAAAAAAAACTGTCGCACAGGTAATTACGTCAGCACCACAGAGGTGTGTCTCAACACTTCAAAGTAAAAGCACCTATGCACCTATGCAAGTAAACATGGGCTAGAACGCAGTGAATTATAACTGTAATAATTAATAAGTGTCCTGTGTGTGTATATCCACCACACACGTCCCCCCAGAATTCACAAGAACTGGCCCAGTGAAACGACCAGGGACCCGAATGACCCGCCCAAAGCGATTCCGAAGCTCCTGGGCAGGTGGAGGGGGGTGAAGCGGGAGGGTGACAGCCGGCTGCTGACGGCGAGCAGACGTCGGTTGGCAGTGTGGGGGTCGACCGCGACGTGGTGCCTGAGCCACCTCAACTGAGCGGCCCAAATCCAGGTGGGCTGGCTTCAGCCGGTCCACTGAGACGCGATCCAGTCTGCCCCCAATGTCAATGACAAATGTCTTATCCCCAGCCTCCACAACCCGATAAGGACCGTCGTATGGTGGTTGCAAGGGCCCCCTATGGGCATCGTGGCGGATGAACACGTACCCCGCTGCTCGCAGGTCAGGGGGAATGTGCACCTGGGGCAAGCAGTGGTGCGAGGTCGGGACTGGTAGGAAGGTACGGGCAGTGTCCATGAGGCTACGCCGCTGGTCAGAAGCAGACCAGGGGACTGTAGTGCGGGGTATAAATTCACCTGGGACTCTGAGGGTCTGGCCATAAACTAACTCCGCTGAGGAAGACAGGAGGTCCTCCTTAGGCGCAGTTCTAATCCCCAGCATCACCCACGGGAGCTTGTCGACCCAGCCGTCGTCTGTGAGAGAAGCCTTAAGGGCGGCCTTCATGTCCCTGTGAAAACGTTCACACATGCCGTTTGCTTGAGGGTGGTATGCTGTAGTGCGGTGGAGTGAGACACCCAACTGACAGGCAACAGTATTCCAGAGCTCGGAAGTAAACTGGGGGCCACGATCAGACGAAAGGTCAGATGGGGCACCATACCGGGCGACCCAGGTACCAATGAAGGCCCGGGCCACATCAGCTGATGTCGTTGCCGACAGTGGGACAACCTCCGGCCAACGGGTGGTCCGGTCCACCATAGTCAGAAGGTGAGTAAATCCCCTGGAGGGAGGAAGGGGTCCCACCAGGTCAACGTTGACGTGGTCAAAACGCCTTTCGGGAACTGCAAACTGCTCCAACGGGGCCTTAACATGGCGATGGATCTTAGCGCGTTGGCATGCCACACAGGTCCTGACCCAGTCGCGAATGTCCTTCTTGAGGCCATGCCAGACAAACTTTGCTGCCACGAGACGCTGTGACGGCTTGCTGCCTGGGTGCGAGAGGCCATGTATGGCGTCGAAAACTTGCCGTCTCCAGACCTGCGGCACCACAGGACGGGGCAGGTCCAGAGATACGTCGCAGAGCAGCGTTGTGCCGGCATCGCCGAACGGGACGTCCGCCAACTGGAGGCCAGTGACCGCTGTTCTGTACGCCTGAATGTCGGGGTCCGAAACTTGGTCCACAGCCATTCGGGCATAGTCTATTCCAAGGTGGACAGCACCAATGACCACACGGGAGAGGCAGTCAGCCACGGGATTGTCTTTTCCTGACACATGTTTAATGTCTGTGGTAAATTCAGAAATAAAAGCTAGGTGGCGCTGTTGCCTGGCAGACCATGGTTCCGACACCTTGGCCATGGCGAAGGTCAAAGGCTTGTGATCCACAAAGGCAGTGAACGGACGGGCTTCCAGCAGGAAACGGAAATGACGGATGGCTAAATACAGGGCGAGGAGTTCACGGTCAAAAGTGCTATATTTCTGCTCACTGGACCTAAGTTGGCGGCTGAAAAAAGCGAGAGGTTGCCAAACACTATTGACCAACTGCTGGAGAACAGCACCAACAGCATAGTCTGAGGCGTCCGTGGTCAGAGCAACAGGGGCGTCAGGCACCGGGTGAGCCAGCATAGTTGCGTCCGCGAGTGCATCCTTTGTAGCAGAGAAAGCTGCCAACATGTCCGTGGACCAAGAAAGGGCATGCTTAGAAGTTTTTTTACCCTTGAGAGCGCTGTATAGGGGGCGCATAAGGTCGGCAGCCCGAGGCACAAAACGGTGGTAAAAATTGACCATGCCGCAGAACTCTTGTAGAGCCTTGACAGTGTGAGGCTGCGGAAGCCCCAACACTGCCTCCACCTTTGACGGCAGAGGAATCGCCCCTGCTGTAGTGATGTGGTGGCCCAGGAAATCCATGGAAGACAGTCCAAACTGGCATTTCGCTGGGTTGATGATCAAGCCGTGCTGCTGGAGACGACTGAAGAGAAGACGCAGGTGTGATAGGTGCTCTGCCTCAGACGTGCTGGCCACTAGGATATCGTCCAGGTAGACAAAAACGAATGACAAGTCACGCAGCACCGTGTCCATCAATCGCTGAAAGGTCTGGGCAGCATTTTTTAGTCCGAATGGCATCCGTAGAAACTCAAAAAGCCCGAATGGGGTAATCACCGCTGTTTTGGGAATGTCCTGAGGCTGAACTGGTACCTGGTGATAGCCCCGGACGAGGTCCACTTTAGAAAAAATAGACGCACCCGCCAGGTGGGCAGAAAAGTCATGGATGTGTGGAATAGGGTACCGGTCCGGCGTAGTGACAGCATTAAGGCGTCGGTAGTCGCCGCACGGGCGCCAACCACCATTGGGCTTTGGCACCAGGTGAAGGGGGGAGGCCCAGGGACTGTTCGACCGGCGGACGATGCCAAGGCGTTCCATGGCGTCGAACTCAGCTCTTGCGATACTGAGCTTGTGTGGGTCAAGGCGCCGGGCTTTAGCGTGCACAGGCGGGCCATTGGTGGAGATGTAGTGCAACACACCATGTTTGGCGGAGGCGGAGGAGAAGGTAGGTGCGGTGATGTCTGAGAACTCCTTGAGGAGGTGAGAAAAGTCATCAGCGGGCGAGAGGGCACTGGACAGCTTCGTCGGGGCAGTGTCACTGTGTTCACAGGGAAATGAGCCGAATGTTTCAGCATGGACGAGGCGGCGGTTCCTCACATCCACTAGAAGCTTGTTGGCAAACAAGAAATCAGCACCCAACAGGGGAGTGGACACCTTTGCTGACACAAAATCCCAGGTAAAACGCTGACCAGCAAAACTCACTGTCACAGTGCGTGTGCCAAAGGTGTGGATTGTGCTGCCATTTGCGGCCAGAAGGGGGGGGCCACACGGCCCTGCGCGAATGTCTGTGGCTGATGCTGGCAGCGCACTCATGTGGGCACCTGTGTCACAAAGAAAGCGACGACCGGAGAGGGAGTCAGTAATAAACAGCAAGCCGCTGGTATGGCCGTCACCCACGGCTGCTAATAGGTGGCGGCCGGTGCGTTTCCCGACGCACTGAATGTACAGGGGGGAAGGCATTTCTTGGCTTTGTTGCCAAACTTGGCGTGGTAGAAACACAATCCTCCTGACTGCTTTGCACGTCGGGGCACAGTAGTGGTGGCAGAGATGGAGTATGGCTGGTGCATATGGTCATCACTGGTGGCAGTAGACGTGGAAGGGGGCGTGGCTGCAAAACATTTCTTCCCAGCTGAGAAAAATTTGTCCGCCTCCCTGGCCAACTGGCGAAAATCAGTAATAGATGAATTCGCAAGTGCCAAACGCACCTGTTCTGGAAGCTGCTGCAGGAATAGTTCTTTGAAAAGAAAACACGGCTGATGGTCTCCCAGCAGAGCCAGCATGTGATCCATCAGCTCAGAAGGCTTACTGTCGCCGAGACCGGGAAGTGAGAGGAGTTGGCGCGCACGTTCGGATTCAGAAAGTCCAAAAGTCTCCAGTAGATGCGCCTTCAGAGCGGCGTATTTGTTGCGTGCAGGAGGACGTTCTAGCAGACTCACCACTCTCCCCGCAGTCGAGCTTGTAAGGGACGCCACCACATGATAAAACTTTGTTTCGTCCGCCGTAATGTCTTTGATGGCGAATTGAGCCTCCGCCTGTGCGAACCACGCAATTGCGTTCCCTTCCCAAAAGTCGGGCAACTTTAGTGTAGCAGACATGTTCAGTAAACTCTGGAAACGTCCAAGAGTAAAAAGGGGTCACCAATGTAGGAGTGTAGGCAGAGAAACGACGGAGATTTATTCCTCTTTGGAGAGCCAAGTAACACTCCGTTTATTTTCAGAGAGAACAACAAAAAAAACTGTCGCACAGGTAATTACGTCAGCACCACAGAGGTGTGTCTCAACACTTCAAAGTAAAAGCACCTATGCACCTATGCAAGTAAACATGGGCTAGAACGCAGTGAATTATAACTGTAATAATTAATAAGTGTCCTGTGTGTGTATATCCACCACAGTATAACCTATCTAATCCTCCCCCTTTTTCACTTTATAGCAATTACTGACACTGTTCTTAATTTGTACACAATTTACATCAATTCATTGTAAATAGAACAACTCTCTTCATAAATAGTTGAAGTCAGTTATGATTCACTTAATGAGATGGATAAGATTATTTTTAATACATTTATTAGAGAACATAAAACTTGGTGCCGTATATATTTAGATTTTTGGGGGTGAATTTTGCTTAAAAAATACATATTTTTCTCCTTTGACTATATTTACTGAGGTGTGTTATATCTAACTGTTAGAGTATATACACAAACATGTCTATAAAACAGTATTGCCTTTTTGAAAAATAAATTGGTTTATGCCCAATGTATGATGATGTATGATGCCTTTATAGACTACTTTGTACAGTGGTATAATGATTGACCTAACAGAAATACAGGCGCTGATAAAAGCTGCAGTTATTGATAAGGACATTATCTCAAAATCTAAACCTGCTATGAAGAACATATTCTTATTCAGTAATATACTAATATTGAATATCAAGTCTAAAATGTGAGGCAACAAACATGTTTTCATTTGTTCCACATTGTTATTGAATATATAATCACTACACGTATGTGCTTCTACAGCCCTACTCAAGGGAAATAAGTACAGTATTTTCTTCTTGCCATCAGATCAAAATAAAGTATTTTTGCAGACTCATTTCGGATTTTTTTACTTTTAGAATACCAATTATATTTAAATATTCTAGCAATACACATATTTGTATTATACTTTCATCACACTGAATTAAACTATTTACTTAGGTATGATAATTTGAAATATGCTGCCATCTAGTGTCCATAGAGTATACCAACATTTTAGGAATACAAAAAAGTAGAAGTAAATAATACATCATCGTTTGATTGTGCTGATTTCTCTTCATTGAGAGTAAAGTATTACTGTAAATGTGTGGAGAAAATGGTTCATAAATATTAAATGTAAATTGCTGACTATTTTGTAAACAGGCAAATCACTTCCAGAGTCAGTTAATAACAAACTAAGGCGTTGGTCCACAAGAGTCCTCCTTGAAAACACACATAAAAACTTTAAATGTAGTTTTGATTCCCTCCATCTACGCTGGGTAATACTGTAACCATGGAAAGTTGACACCAAATGTGAAGGAGAGGTAATACAGAAAGACACCAACTGAGCTTTTGTTCGCGACTACAACAGGAACACCAGAGCACACAACTCCCAGACAATAGCACATGTGCATTGTGCACACATGCATGCACAAAGAAGAAGTAACACACTAAAGCAGGATAAGTAATTACAGTCTTTACAAAGATATGCAGCCTTAAGCCAAAGGTGAGTTTTACATTTATTCCAGCCAATATACTCAGTTTCTTGATATGCATTCATAAAGCATTGTCTTCATGCATTCATCACGCACATTTCTCTGAACGGAACATTTACGGGCCACCTAGGACAGCTCTCTAACCAAATCCAGGCCACTTTCCTTCGAAATGAAGGTCTACAGCAGGGTTATTCAACTGGTGGCCCTGCGGCCGAATCCAAATTCAGCTCAAGACTAGGGAGACAAACCTTTTTGTAGCAAAGCCTAAGAACACAAGAGTGCTCCTGTTGTATAGAGGAACTTGGACTACTGTAAAAACATTGGTGGATTTTTGCATTGACATTTTAACCTCATTTAACCTTAAATGTGATTTATGTACAGTAACTAGGGTCTTGCTGTAGCTTGTTTACTTCAGATGCAGACACTAGTCAAATTTCAACCTCTTTAGTTATTCTGGTGGTGTTCCTCAAGGTAAAATTTTAGGAGCTCACCCATCATTTGGGCTATTCAACCGGTGTGGAAAAAATTTGCGAGAGACTTACATTTTTGCAGCAGATTCTTAACACTAGAGTGCTGCCATCTTTGAATAGTTTTTTGCAGAAAGTGCTTAAAAACAGCAAAAAGCTATAACTTTGACGGAATAAATAGACCAAAATCAAATGTCTACTGTAGAGAATGCTGGTTATCTAGAATATACAAAATAAGACTAATAAGATGCAGCCACACAAACAATTTAGTGGAAAATCCCTGGTAAAGATATTGGACATTGTGTGTGTGTGGCTTTTGTGGATCAAAATATGAATCCAAGTTAGCATAACATCAACTAAAATTAGACCAGATGCAGGCATCCTGGAGTACAGCTTTCTGTTTTTTTATCCTGCATGTGACTCCTTCTTCTCCATGACTGATCCCAGGGATTGAATGAAACGATAATCCATAATGCGACTAAAGCTATGCATTAATAATGTATACATGTCACAGAAGAGTGAATATCATATCTTTAAAAATGGACATAAAATACATGACTTGGATTAGTAGTGGGGTCGGAAGGGGGGGGGGGCAAAGTACTCGTTCTATTTTGTAAAGGATTAGTGATAAATAAAGAGAGCGGGGTATAGAAGGGTGGTGCATTGATGCGTGAACACATCACTCGTCCCTGCCTGCCTGATTTAAAGGCACAATAATGTTCCATTCTTGTACACAAAAATAGAACAGCAATTCTATGATTAAAAGTCAGAAATGAGGGTGAGGGCTGCATAATTTATCACTCCCGGCAGCGCTTTTTTTATTTATATAACAAATGCCGCTCCTAAAAATACTCCAGTCAGAGCAAAGAGAGGAAATCACAATGTGTGTTTATGCAAAAAGCATGACAGTCAGCTCAAGGCTTGTGACGAGCTACAAACAACCAGTAAAAAGCTGTTCATCTCCCACTCCTGCCGTATCAACAAGATCGGCTTCCTCCCATGACTCAGCTATTCCTGAATGTGCATTATCATCAAGCTCCGCAACAACAAGACAAACGGAGGAACTTACATGCTGCTCTTCTTGCGAGGGGAGCCCTTCCTGTGTTGGCTGAGGGAGCCTCCCATGGCATCAACCAAGGCTGTGCCCAGGTCAGGTATGCTTCCTCAAAATTGCACGTTCCCTCACTTAACCTGTCCTTCAAAATATCAGAACTCCATGAGATATTAGTCATGTCAGTTCACTTCGCCACGCCGAAACATTCTACACTGAGCCCACATAAACACTAGTGACAGTCCCGCCTCTTCATTATCCCCATTCTCTCTCTTTCGCTCTCTCTCTCTTTCTCTCAGGCAGATTAAAGTCACTTGGAAGAAAGGCAGGGAGGCTGAGTGCATAAAAGGAGGGGTACATGGGGATGGAGTGTCATGGGGGGCATTGTTCTATACAGAGAACTCTTTCTTTGTAAAACAGCTGCATTTGAGACCCACAGGGGGACATTGGCCTCCCTTGTTGTTGTGCCACCTACTCATTACCTGCAGGAACTACATAACACACTCCAGAGACCAGTGTTAATTTTTACAGCACTTTTAAAATGTAGTTTTAATTTCGTCTTTTGACAAAAATTTATTTCGATATGTCAAACTTTAGTAATCTAAATTGATTTAATTTTAATCGACTAAAATATAATGTATAAAAGATAAGACTCTACTTTTTTAGAATGTTTGCCTATCATTCACAGTTCCCACAGTATGTGAGACAAGAACACACATCTTGCTCTTGTCTGTATTCTAAATAGTGAAAAACTGCTTGAAAGAGGCGGCTAACAATGCAGGTAATGGGTTTATGATCTATTCCGCCGATAAAGCACTATAGAAAACATTCAGAAATCTCCTCCAGCAATGTTTTATATAGAAAACTGTCGTCTTTTTCACGAGTCAAGTCAGTGCCGTCACAGATGCTCGCCGGTCAGTAGTGATAGATGGTGAAGCACGGAGACGGTTTGCGGTGTTGCTGTTAAGCAGTCATTACGTATCTCGTGCAAATCCGGGGTAATTATCTACCGGGCAGCCCTGGCTCTCGCATTGTTTTAAGAATGAACTGTCAACTGACTGCTAGTCTCGCGCAACACCTGTCTATGTATCTACATCCATTCTCATCTTCAGTTACATCAGCTAACATATCAAGCACGTGAGTGTTTTCGCGGACAGCCCAGGTTGTCGCGTTGTTTTAAAGACAAAAAACGCCAATAATTATTATTTTCACGCGATAACCGGTCAATGTTTTCTACACTTGATTAATCTAAAGATTCACAACTGATTAACAGTTGATTTGGCTGCTACCCACGCAGCCAAATCACTCACTTGTCAAACCGAATACCCAGTCGCATCGGTTTATTGTTAACAACCCTAGCCAGAACATTATATTTTCTAAAATGAATATACGGAGGATGAGCTACGATTTTTAGAAGCTGTGTGCTAAGCAGATCATTCTATAGTGAAACACTAAACCATCACGTAGTGCTAAACAAGAAATACAAAATATGAACATAATAAAACAGTGATTTACAATGTATACTCTCATTGGGATGGTTGTATCTTTTAGCACAAGACTTGTGCTCCCTGTTGATGATAATTGCATCATAATCCTCACTCCTCAGACAAAAAAATGCTGGGATGGAACAAGCAGCGTCTTGCATCTTACTAGCGATGTTTTGGGGTATGAATTGAATTTAAGGTTGATCAACTTGGGTGAGGCATGATTTATAACCTAGCATTATCTTTTAAAAACTCATAGGTGATTCAGTCACAGCAGCAGTAGCTAGCAGTTAGCAAGGGGCTGTGTTATTAAAAGTAGTTCCTCGGCGTTAGCTCTTACAATAAAAAATGTCACTATAGCTTAGTAAAGAAATATGCAGGTCACGGCATGTAAATGGAGCGTTTTGGCGTTTTTTTTAATGTTTTCTTTAAGAAGGATTTAAAAGCGAAATAGATGACTCCCTATAACCTGCATTGTTAGTAGTCTCATAGTAGCAGTTTTTCAATATTTAGAACGTACAGAAAAGAGAAAGACATGTGTTCTTAAGGATTGTGAATGATGGGCAAAATTCCCCAAAACGTCCTTGAAAGCACCTTTATTTTGGCTACCTGGAAGGTATGAGCTTGAGTTTATGGCCAGGAATGATGCACAATATAGACAAGAATGTCATTTTTTGGTCCACATGTCAATGTCAATAAATATCTTTCAGGCATTTAAAAAATGTTTATGTATTTCAGCATCATTAAGTTTGTCTATCATTAATGAAACTAAAAGAATCGGAATCTTGATATTCATGGTAGAAATTACAACACAATTGTGTGCAAACCTATTCAGCGCTGTTTAAAACCTTTCAAAATAAAACAAATGCAAATCTAAAAAAAAAAATAATAAAAACCTGCCAAAAGTTGATGAACAATTATTGCAGTTAGTTTATAAAAACAATACAATGTAGGTCAATCAATATATGCTGAACTATATCTTAGCAAAAAATATAGGTAACAAAGCAAATTAGTGTCATATCTAATCTAACCCGCTTAAGATATTAGTTGTTTTATTATTTACTGATACTATTATTCCACCAACTAAAACCTTTTTGAAGGCTTTACTAAAACACAAAAAACATATCTTGCAAGAAAGTTGTACACGTTTATCATCACAGAACGCATAGAAATCAACAAAGACCATATACAGTAAAACGCACAAATCGTCAGCTATTTGGTTAGCTCCCATTTTCAGTTCAGTTCAGTTTATTTATTTATTTATTTCATTCATATCGGCAGGATTTAGGCTGATTGCATTATTTTTATTTGGGTTTTTTTAACGTTCTCATCTGAGATGTGTTTATTTTGTTTGCAGAATGTGTCCCAGGCCAATAAAAAAACAAGCTGCACGCCGAAAATGACCTCCTGGCAGCAGTTTGGACACCCTTGCTGTAGAGTCACCGAGTTGTCACATAAAAGAGTTGAAGATATTGTTTAATAGCATTGTTTGCAATGCCTTCTCTGTAACTGTGACATCAATATTTTGCCAGAGCAACAACCACGTTTCAGAAAATGTGTAATTTTAATCACCAAATTAGCACAGCAAAGGCGTGTAAACTTACGCACACCAGCAGTTCATATGGCAACAGGAGTAAAAGTAATATACGTTTCGGCCAATTTACAGTTGTGTAGATGTCACGATGACTTGCTTGCTGATGGCGTCATAGCGTCAAAAGTGATATATGTATACGACCATTTTTTTTAAAATTTAACATTGAACAGTGAGCTGTTGATAACTATGCTTTCCAGTTGAATTATCTTGTTTTCTTTCACTTCTGAGTCTCACTTGCAAGTATTATATAGTAGACTTTGCATGCAGTTGTAATTCCAGACAATAGATGACAGTAGTGTATAGACTAAGGAGCTATTTACAGACAATACACAGAGATCAGTTTTGCACTGCAATGCATGCTGCACTGTCTTTAAATAGAGCCAACAAAACATAATATAATTTATGTTTTTGGGGTGGGTATACTAAAATATAGCAAGTAAACATTCATTTCAGTTTGTCCTCAGTGTCTTGCCATTAAGTTGAATGTGTTTAGTCTTGTCTTTTGTTGAGCCCTACATAATGTTTATACTGTTTGTATGGTATTTGTTACACTCCAGCTGCTTAAAGGCCTACTGAAATGATTTTTTTTATTTAAACGGGGATAGCAGATCCATTCTATGTGTCATACTTAATCATTTCGCGATATTGCCATATTTTTGCTGAAAGGATTTAGTAGAGAACGACGATAAAGATCGCAACTTTTGGTATCTGATAAAAAAAAAAGCCTTGCCCCTACCGGAAGTAGCGTGACGTAGTCAATTGAAAGGCTCCTCACATTTTCCTATTGTTTTCAACGCAGCTAGAGCGATTCAGACCGAGAAAGCGACGATTACCCCCATTAATTTGAGCGAGGATGAAAGATTCGTGGGTGAGGAACGTTCGAGTGAAGTACTAGAATGCAGTGCAAGACATATCTTTTTTCGCTCTGACCGTAACTTAGGTACAAGCTGGCTCATTGGATTCCACACTCTCTCCTTTTTCTATTGTGGATCACGGATTTGTATGTTAAACCACCTCGGATACTATATCCTCTTGAAAATGAGAGTCGAGAACGCGAAATGGACATTCACAGTGACTTTTATCTCCACGACAATACATCGACGAAACACTTTAGCTACGGAGCTAACGTGATAGCATCGTGCTTAACTGCATATAGAAACAAAATAAATAAATCCCTGACTGGAAGGATAGACAGAAGATCAACAATACTATTAAACCAGGGACATGTAAATACACGGTTAATGCTTTCCAGCCTGGCGAAGGTTAACAATGCTGTTGCGAACGACGCCATTGAAGCTAACTTAGCAACCGGACATCACAGAGCTATGCTAAAAACATTAGCTATCCATCTACGCCAGCCAGCCCTCATCTGCTCATCAACACCCGTGCTCACCTGCGTTCCAGCGATCGACGGTGCGACGAAGGACTTCACCCGATCACAGATGCGGTCGGTGAGACGGAGGAAGTTAAGGTGAGTTCGGCGGCTAACGCGTCTGCTATCCATCTCTGTCTTCCTGGTTGTGTTGCTGTAGTCCGCCGCTAATACACCGATCCCACCTACAACTTTCTTCTTTGCAGTCTCCGTTGTTCATTAAACAAATTGCAAAAGATTCACCAACACACATGTCCAGAATACTGAGGAATTTTGAAATGAAAACAGATCTTTTTTGTATTGGATTCAATGGGGTACCAATACTTCCGCATCAACTGATTCCGTCATGCGCATACGTCATCATATCTAGACGTTTTCAACTGGAAGTGTGGCGGGAAATTTAAAATTGCAATTTATAAGTTAACCCGGCCGTATTGGCATGTGTTGCAATGTTAAGATTTCATCATTGATCTATAAACTATCAGACTGCGTGGTCGGTAGTAGTGGGTTTCAGTTGGCCTTTCATGGAAACATGTATCTTAGTTTTAGTTTTGTTTACCAAATTTGGAGGTGTTGAAATCGCCATGTAAAATTGCTAATGCTAAAGCTCCAATGCACATTAGCATTGAGCTAGCACATTTTAAAAAGTTGAGCCTTAATGTTGAGAGCTTTCTAACAGGCATGCTTGCTTTATTTGTTGATAATTGTAACATTACCATTATCTCTCTTGTAATGCACTTTTCAAAGTGACATTAAAGGCCTACTGAAATGATTTTTATTTATTTAAACGGGGATAGCAGATCCATTCTATGTGTCATACTTGATCATTTTGCGATATTGCCATATTTTTGCTGAAAGGATTTAGTATAGAACAACGACGATAAAGTTCGCAACTTTTGGTCTCTGATAAAAAAAAGCCTTGCCCCTACCGGAAGTAGCGTGACGTTGTCAGTTGTTCACTTCCTCATATTTTCCTATTGTTTTCAACGCAGCTAGAGCTATTCGGACCGAGAAAGCGACGATTACCCCATTAATTTGAGCGAGGATGAAAGATTCGTGGATGAGGACGTTAGAGTGACGGACTAGAATGCCGTGAAAGACATATCTTTTTTCGCTCTGACCGTAACTTAGGTACAAGCTGGCTCATTGGATTCCACACTCTCTCCTTTTTCTATTGTGGATCACGGATTTGTATTTTAAACCACCTCGGATACTATATCCTCTTGAAAATGAGAGTCGAGAACGCGAAATGGACATTCACAGTGACTTTTATCTCCACGACAATACATCGACGAAGCTCTTTAACTACTGAGCTAACGTGATAGCATCTGTCTCAAATGCAGATAGAAACAAAATAAATAAATCCCTGACTGGAAGGATAGACAGAAGATCAACAATACTATTAAACCATGTACATGTAACTACACGGTTAATATTTCTCAGCCTGGCAAAGCTTAACAATGCTGTTGCTAATGACGCTAAGGCTAACTTAGCAACTTAGCAACCAGACCTCACAGAGCTATGATAAAAACATTAGCGCTCCACCTACGCCAGCCAGCCCTCATCTGCTCATCAACACCCGTGCTCACCTGCGTTCCAGCGATCGACGGCGCGACGAAGGACTTCACCCCAACACAGATGCGGTTGGCGGCTAGCATCGGCTGGTGCGTCTGCTATCCAAGTAAGTCCTTGTTGTTGTGTTGCTACAGCCAGCCGCTAATATACCGATCCCACCTACAACTTTCTTCTTTGCAATCTCCATTGTTCATTAAACAAGTTGCAAAAGATTCACCAACACAGATGTCCAGAATATTGTGGAATTATGAAATGAAAACAGAGCTTTTTGTATTGGCTTCAATGGGCTACCGATACTCCTGTTTCACTGGCTACGTCACACGCATACGTCATCATCCAAAGGCGTTTTCAACCGGAAGTTTAGCGGGAAATTTAAAATTGCACTTTATAAGTTAACCCGGCCGTATTGGCATGTGTTGCAATGTTAAGATTTCATCATTGATATATAAACTATCAGACTGCGTGGTCGGTAGTAGTGGGTTTCCGTAGGCCTTTAAATCACTGATAAATAAATGAAACAGCATCAAGCCAAATTATATTTTTTATCTTCATTTCAGTTAACCTGCTATAAATTGCTACTTGACATATTTTACAGTGACTACAGTATATGTGCAAGGCTTGTTCTGGCAGTACATGAAGTATATTTAGTCAAATAGCAGTGAAACAGATGAATTATGATGATTCTCCTACCTACAGAGAGGATGATGCAAGGCTGGATTTTGTGCACATGGCTTCCTCTGGGTTGTCCATGGCAACAAGGTGTTGAAGTTTGCCACTTTTGTCACTTCCTTCCTTCCTCTTCCGTCCATACGTAAAGCAGTGTGCAGCTGTGCAGAGCAGCAAGAGGCAACCCCCATTGTGTGAGTTGGTAAATTTGGGAGAGTTTAAAATCGTCACTCTTTTTCATTGTTACTATGACATCACGTTATCATGTTGCAAAGTTTGGTACAAAAGTTACAAATGGACACTAATACAAAATATCAATGTTTAAATTACACTTATTTATGTATCGTATTATATATTCCGATGCTGTAGTATACATTTCTTGCACACAGAAAGAACCATCATTAGTTTGGACAGATGTGTGCAAGCAAGTGGAAATAAGATCATGTTTTATATGATTAGTCTGAATTTGTAAGTGTAATTGGTTTTCTGTTATCATTCATTTTGGGGTCCTGGTTTAGGGTTTGTTATTACTTCATATCTCATTTCTGAGGGGAAACTACATATTACAAACAAAATCACAATATACTTGAAAGAGAAATTGTCTAAAATCCTCCCATAAATGTTCTTAAAAGTAATAAAGTTCTACAATCAAAATTATACTATCATAATACATTTGATATGTGCTATGTCCAAGGACGCACGGACATCAACTGTGTACTCAAACGATTTTATTTCTACTCAACCATTGTTATATACTGTTATTATCCATAGACATCTTATAAGTAGACGCAGCATTGGCTGCTGTGACGCGAGAAATTCGGCTGCCATCTTGAAGTGGTGATGAGGCGCCGGCGAGCAGCCTAAACTGACAGTTGACAGGTAGAAAACAAAGATGCCGGATTGGTGTTCAGCGTTTTCCTGCTCAAATGAGCAGACTGTTGAAAATAGGAATCGGGGGATTACTTTTCACAAGTTAGATTTAACATTAACGTACTATTGGTTGTAAACAAAATTCACCAGCCGCCACTGATTATGATGCATTCTCATTTTAGGCAAAGTATAAGACAATACTTTCTTAACAGTATAATTGTAATTGTAACCAGGAATAAGTCTTCAAGTAACAATATTCAAATACTAACATTGTTGGGTAAGACAGAATTTCGTTTTATTCTGAATCCAGTGAAACAGATTGGTGGTTTTAGCTAATATACAGACTTTCAGGTGTTTATATATGTTTATGTTTAAGTATTTGGGAGACGCTTTTATCCGAAGCGACATACATAAAAAATACTTATTAAACAATCACTGTAAACATTATCATTTAAGGCAGGGGTGTCCAAACTTTTTCCACTGAGGGCCGCACACAGACAAATTAAAGCATGCGGGGGCCATCTTGATATTTTTCATTTTCAAACCATAACAAAATATATGGATTTTGCTTGTTTTTTACCTTTAGGGCTCCCGGGGACCATAAAGGGTCTAAGTCATTAAAATGTTAAAAACAAGTCAAATTATTATTTATTTATTTAACGCTTACAGTAAATCTCTACAGTATATCAACTTCAGGTTGATATAAAGTTTAAAAAAACAAAAAGATTTTATGCCTTTTCTGTCAGAGACAACTTAGTTTTTTATAATAAAACTGAAATATGCATCATTCCCCCACTGCCCAAAACATTCAGAAAGCAATGTTTGATGTGAAGTAATTAGAGCCTTAAAAAGATAAATAATGCAGGACACCATTGATTTTAATTCATTATTATTTTTGAGTAATCACAGTGAAAAGATAAATAAAATCCCATTAAATATATTTGGGATCCAAAAGGTTCCCCACTCATTAAGTGTTACATTTTTATTAGTTGTTTTTTTTACTTTCAACACTTAAGTTACGAGCTCAACTTTAGATATATCTGTCGATTTTACGTTTGAACTATTATTTTGTTTGTCTTATGCTCTTTTGTCAAATAAAATGTTGATGTTTTTGTATGGCAACCACACAATATATGCAATATTTCCCACATAAAACATTTTACAGTGAAATATTTGAAATAATTGGAGCCTTGAATAGGTCAATAATTCATTATAACATTGATTTTTTTTTTTTTTTTGAGCAATGGCAAAAAAAGAAAGATAGACAAAAGAAAAAAAAAAGCCTGCATGGCAGCTTTGTGTCAACATTGCAACTTTTTCTAGTTAGATTTCACCTCATTCCCCTTTTATTAAATGTTTTTTTAAATTTTTGCAATAGCATTTCCAGAATGTGTGGCGGGCCGGTAAACAATTAGCTGCGGGCCGCAAATGGCCCTTGGGCCTCACTTTGGACACCCCTGATTTAAGGGAAGAATGTAATACAAAATATCAATACAAATGTCAAGACAGAATAAACTCTCTGCTGCTGCTGCAGCAACAGAGATACAGTCTATAGCAAGGGTCCCCAAACTACAGCTCGCGGGCCGGATCCAGCCCGCCAGTATCAAAAATCAGGCCCGCGGGAAGTCCCAAGTATTAAAAAAATAAAAATAAAAATAAAATAAAAAATTATTATTTTGTTCTGTCTTTTCTTATCCACTTTGTACCGCTTGCTACTCACGGTGTCTCCTAGCCGCTCAGGCAAATCATATTGTCTAAAAATGCATTTTCTCATCGATAACGTGACATCATCGCGCGCGCGGAAAGTGCGCTATATATATATATATATATAGTATATATATATACATACACACAGCCCGGCCCCCGGCCAAATTGTTTTAACCCAATGCGGCCCCCGAGTCAAAAAGTTTGGGGACCCCTGGTCTATAGGTTTGATTGATTGATTGAAACTTTTATTAGTAGATTGCAAAGTACAGTACATATTCCGTACAATTGACCACTAAATGGTAACACCCGAATAAGTTTTTCAACTTGTTATTCAATTCATGGTCCCTAAGATATATACATATCTAAATATATATATATATATAAAAAAAAAATAAAAAAAAGTCGGTACTATTATTTCTAAATACATAAAATAATCCCACGTTAATTAAAATGCAAAGTAAAGCCTATTTAATAGAAATATTATTTGTTACAACATTACACCCCCCCTCCCCCGGCACGGTGCGCCCCCTCCCTTCCCGTATCATGACTCTTTTTGGACGTCACCACATAAAAAAAATCAACACAAGATGTCAAAACGGCCAAAACTGTCAGGTGCCCAGGGGAGAAAAGAAGGGGAGAAACGAGAAAAAGACAGAGGTAGCAGGTAGGTAACGTTAGCCTACATGAAATTATTTGTCTGTTACAGAATGTGATAGTAACCTGGCTTTTTAGCATTAAGCTAATGTTACATGATTCGGCAATTGCTAATCAATAAATAGCTAGTTCTGTTTTAACGTCGGGTTAATATTGTGGAGGGGGCTAAATTGTTATGGAAAATAATAATGTAACGTTAGGTAATTACAGTACTCCCTGGTGTACAGTAATTTGTAAGTCATTCTAGTTAATGCAATATTAAAAAGCACAAATAGAGAACTCTGTAGGATCCCCTTTTTTTGTAATATAGTTGTTAAAGTCATACTGGTTTGATATCTTGTTTTGTGCAGTGCCTTATTTATATTGTATTTTTAATTTATTTTATGCAACTTGTTGACACGTTTTATTTTGTGTTTATGTATGTAAAAAATATTGTATTTCATATATTCATTTTTTATTTTTTGTATTCATTTATTTTTTTTAATAACTATTCTGATTGTTAATTTGCTTTCTTTAAGTAAAAAAAAGGTCAAAGACAAAGCTATTCGGTTTCTTGTGAGTATATACACTTCACTGCCGATGTGGGGGGGCGCCACCTAAAATCTTGCCTAGGGCGCCAGATTGGTTAGGGCCGGGCCTGTATATATATATATATATATATATATATATATATATATATATATATATATATATATATATATATAACCTAATCATATTGTTTCTTGAATTTAAAAATAGCTGACCGTTTTTTCCCTCCCTTCGCTGGGCTTATATTCCCAGTTGTGATCTCGGACGTCTGGTCATTTATAGCATATAAGAATATTCTATTACTGTTAAGCAAACTATGAATAATAAAACACGCCAAAACATGTGTCCTTTATCATAGCTACACGTATGACCAAAAACCGCGTCAAAATCAGTGGTATTCAGTGAGGTAAAATGAATTAAATGCGCTGACAGTTCATTGCTCCTGCCAAATGAATTGCACTGAGTGGAGCGGATCACCACTCCAAGATGGCGGCCCCGCGTCTCGTCAACGCCAGTAGGCAGTAGCGCTCGATGCTGCGTACCCTTATAAAATGTACGTTATTATCTACTCAACACTTTACACAGGTGCGGGGGAAACTATTTACGACTTCACACGTCACTGTCGTAAGAAACAAACATGTTGCAATATTTTTGCTAATTACCTTCGAGGAAATAGTTTTTTTTTTATATACGATCTCATATATTTTGGTAAAAAGGGACGATTTCTTTAGATATGTCCTGTTCATCTGTGACTTCAACGTCGTTTTTAATGAACGTTTCTATATATATATATATTTTTTACCTTTTCTTCTACAGCTGACAGAAATATTGTGAGTTAATTTCCCCTTTTTTAGTCCACTTTGCCCTTGATTTAATAATTAATGTACTAGCTGTAGGCCAAGCGCATATATGTCCTCTAATTGTTCATATCTTGTCATCCCAGTGTATTAGTAAGAAGAGCGCGTCCAGCTGTTAGCCGGTGTTAATCCCTTCTAGCAATTGATTCGATGGTGGGCTACGCCTACTTCCTGGTCGGCTAATGTCGTCCTGGCCGTTTGCTGGGTATTTAAAAGTTTGCTTTCAGTCGCATGACGTGCTTCAAAGTAATGGTTTGCAGCGGCCTTACCTACTTACTTGTTGACGTAACAAAGACGTGCTTGGTAACACGGCCCATCTTTATAGGGCGGCCCCACCATGGGCCCCACGCCGTGATATGCTAACAGCCTAATCACCGCTAGCTGGCATGATGGATCTATCCTGCCGCACATACTTGATTATTTCACTCTTTACTCGTTTTCTCTCATAATTACGACTTTTTATGTCATAATTATGACTTTATCTCATAATTTCGACTCTTTTTGTTTATAATTAGGACTTTTTTATCACATTATTTCGACTTTTTATTTAATAATTATAACAGAAAATGGATGGATTGATGGACTTTCTTATCTCATAATTTTGACTATTTATCTCATAATTATGACTCTTTATCTCATGATTTTAACTTTCTTAAATCATAATTCCGACTTTTTTCCTATAACTATTACTTGTATCTCATAATTTAAATGTTTATATTATAATTTCGAGGGACAAGCAGTAGAAAATGGATGGATGGATATTATAATTTCGCCCTTTATCTCATAATTGTGACTTTTTGCCCAATAATTATGATTTTCTTATCTCATAATTTCGACTTTATTTCATAATTATATCTTTTTTCTCATAAATTTGAATGTATCTCATAATTGTGACTTTTATTTCATGATTATACATTTCTTATCTCTTGATTTCAACTTTTTACCTCAATTACGAGTTTTTATCTCATAATTTTAACTTCCTTATCTCATTAATTCATTTGGCTTTTTTTGTCTCATAATTATGACTTTCTTATCTCATAATTTTTACAGTTAAATTTTTTTAATTTGATAATTTTGACTTTTTAGCTCATAATTTCAACTTTATTTCATAATTTCAAAAATATATCCCCAAATACAAGTTACAAATATTATTTTTAGTTAAAAATCTTTTTCTTGGTTGGTTGCATTTAAACGACACACATTTCTCACCATAGTTAAAGGGGAATTGTACTTTCTTTTTTTTTCTTTTTTGCCTATCGTTCACAACCATTATGAGAAAAAAGAACACATGTCTTTTTTTATTAGGATGCCACCCGAACGCTTCCCTAGGGAGGTGTTTAGGGCACGTCCGACCGGCAGGAGGCCACAGGGAAGACCCAGGACACGTTGGGAAGACTATGTCTCCCGGCAGGCCAGGGAACGCCTCGGGATCCCCCGGGAGGAGCTGGACAAAGTGGCTGGGGAGAGGGAAGTCTGGGCTTCTCTGCTTAGGCTGCTGCCCCCGTAACCCGACCTCAGATAAGCGGAAGAAAATGGATGGATGGAAGATAATAAAAAAGGCTTGTTGGGAGTCACCATTGTAGCCTTAAAAGCCCTCTAAGACAATTTCAAAACCCACCCATCAACGTTTTGTATACACACTGCAAGTCAATATATAATGTAGTAACAGACACGTCCCTAACAATATGTAATATGTACAATACTTACCGTGTATTGATTATTTTAATAATTTCCAGGACTGACTTCTTCCACGCAATGATTTCTGTTTCCATAGCAGCGCGTGTCCGACTTCCAGTTTGTTCCTACTTCTGAATACAAAACGCTTGTGTTTGTTCTAATCATGGGAGATTCGGTAACAAACAACAAAGACGACTATTTTTGGACAAATGAGGATTCACAACCGTATCTTTTTGAAGCTGAATGAACAAAGGATTAACTGCTGCTTCGAGATGCCAGCACGAAGAAGAGGGTGAAATGTTGGAGCAGACGGAAGCCCATAGATTGAGGTAAAAACGACTCGAAGCTGCAAATGTGGAATTTGTAGACAAGTTATTTTGACGTAATTGGCGTGCTTACCCCAAATAAATCATAAATATGCTGAAGATGCTGAAATCGGCTTCAGCATTACCAAGTCTGATACTTTTTACTTGAAATGTCATGATCATTGCATAGTTTTGCCACTAGTGCAAAAATAACAAGAACAAAGTGAAGAGTGATAACAAATGTTTATGGTTTCTGACAATTTTCATTAATTTGTCCAAATGCAGTAAAGACACATGTAACCATTTTTAGGCGCATAGACCAGGGGCCGTACTTATCAAGCTTCTTAAGAGTGCCATTTTACACTTAAGTCCTGAGAATTTGCGAAATTTACTCCTACTCTCAAACTTAAGAATAAAAGCTTTTTATCAACGTTCTTAAGTCTAAGAATCACTCCTACTCTCCACGATATTTAAGAGACCTTCAGAGGTGTCTTAAGTGGTTAGGAGTTGCCAGCTGGGGATGGCACTGAGGCGAGAGAGACGTGCGCGAACGTTCAGGGAACGGAACAATGTTTTTTGTTTTTTTTGATGACGAGCAGCTGATCAAACGGTATCGTTTAGACAGAGCGGATATTATTTTTGTCACAGATTTAATACTTTTCGATTCCTTGTTGATTTCTGCATGTGTCTGCAGTGGGCTAGTATATATAGAGCCACCCACACCAGTTTCAAATTAGTTGCCTAATTAATGAATTGGAAAGAAAATGTTATGACAGTAGCGTATGTGTGTGGCCGTGAGGTGAGTGACGTCAGTGAGTGTGTGGGCGATAGAAGAGAGGGAGCGGTAGCGTGCCGGCGGGGACTAGTTTGTTTTGTATTATTTTGTAGTTTATTGTCAAAATATACACTCCAATTGTCCACTTAAATATTTCCAAGATATTTCTTTATTCTTAGACAACGGATTCCCTTCCGTGATTGGTCATTTCTATGGACACAGAAATGACGTCACCTAAAATTCCGTTTACGGCACATAGTAATGTCGTAATTCAGCTCTGAGTGTGACACTTAAGATTCAGTCCTACACTTCGCTGAAAGTGTGAGTAAGACGCTTGATAACTAACTTTTAAGTGCAGCTTTCAGCGAATAATTTATTTACTCTTAAGTCAACTCTTAGCAGACTTCTTAGGAGTAATTCTAAGAAGCTTGATAAGTACGGCCCCAGATTAGTGAAGGTCCGTATTAAAAACCTATACCTCTCAAACCTGGAAGATTGTGAATATTCATAAAAACACAGTTTTTTGATTTGTAAAACCTTCATCACATTTCATCATTTTTAAAAGCTGTGATTAGTTGATCCTAAAAGTTAGATAATTTTTTTTTACTTTTGGTGATATTGGGCAGAAGGTGGACCCTCAAATCGATAAACTTAATCATAGAATCTAATCTTATAAAGACTGTGTATTTGTAAATAATATTTCACATAACATAATATATCTGTTAAAATAATAGTAGGATAACTACTAAGTACTTTTAAATTATCCTAAAAGATGTGTGAAAACTTAGGCCCACTTGCACTGTATTCTCATAATTGCCATAATGGATGGGAATCGAAAACCGGTTCTTGTTTAGAACCGGTTCCCAGTGTATCAATTGCTTGAAATCACTTGCCATTTTTCCAAACGGTTCCTTTAACGATTCTTCAGTGACGTGACGTCAGATCACAAAATGGCGGCGCCCGGGCGAAACAAAACGTTTTACAAGAAAAAATGGCAACATCACTACTTGTAATAATGGCGAGATTACTATTTCATCAAGAGGAGGACATAAGAGCAATATACTGAAACATCTGAACAGACAGAATGCAATAACTATAAATGAAAGTCACGTTTTTGAACCGCACCGATCACATACCAGGCAGCAGTAACGCTAACACGTCATCGGAATACATCAGGTACTAACTCACCGCCTATCATGTTAGCGCTATTATTTGTTAAATTGAAATGAATGCCTTATCATTTAGATGAGCATGACAAGAAACTGATTGTAACTGGCTCCGAGGCGGGCAGTACCCGCCCCATTTCATGTCTGCCGCTAGACGAATGTCAACGGACAGTGACTAAGTTTGTGGTCAAAAGCTTGCGCATATTTGCTACAGTGAACACTCCTAATATTTGGTAGGTGAACTTTTTGTGTGTTTTTCAGAAAGGACGCGCATTTCCGTAAGTCCACGCGTCCCTGGGACGCAGAGTTTTTTGTTTTGTTTTTACCGACCCTGCCTTCTCCGGGTCAAAGCTCCAGTTTGCTTGTTTGTTTTTTTTATCGCTTATCGCTTTCCGCCGGTGCGCTCTTATCTTATTAAACAAAAAACAAATAAAAATAAAAAAAACTTAGAATTCACAGATCTGAAGTTGATGTAGACTCCAGGGGCCGTACTTATCAAGCTTCTTAGAGTGCCATTTTACACTTAAGTCCTGAGAATTTGCGAAATTTAGTCCTACTCTCAAACTTAAGAATAAAAGCTTTTTATCAACGTTCTTAAGTCTAAGAATCACTCCCACTCTCCACGATATTTAAGAGACCTTCAGAGGTGTCTTAAGTGGTTAGGAGTTGCCAGCAGGGGATGGCACTGAGGCGAGAGAGACGTGCGCGAACGTTCAGGGAACGGAACAATGTTTTTTTTTTTTTTGATGACGAGCAGCTGATCAAACAGTATCGTTTAGACAGAGCGGATATTATTTTTGTCACAGATTTAATACTTTTCGATTCCTTGTTTATTTCTGCATGTGTCTGCAGTGGGCTAGTATATATAGAGCCACCCACACCAGTTTCAAATTAGTTGCCTAATTAATGAATTGGAAAGAAAATGTTATGACAGTAGCGTATGTATGTGGCCGTGAGGTGAGTGACGTCAGTGAGTGTGTGGGCGACAGAAGAGAGGGAGCGGTAACGTGAGTGCCGGCGGGGACTAGTTTGTTTTGTATTATTTTGTAGTTTATTGTCAAAATATACACTCTCATTGTCCACTTAAATATTTCCAAGATATTTCTTTATTCTTAGACAACGGATTCCCTTCCGTGATTGGTCATTTCTATGGACACAGAAATGACGTCACCTAAAATTCCGTTTACGGCACATAGTAATGTCGTAATTCAGCTCTGAGTGTGACACTTAAGATTCAGTCCTACACTTCGCTGAAAGTGTGAGTAAGACGCTTGATAACTAACTTTTAAGTGCAGCTTTCAGCGAATAATTTATTTACTCTTAAGTCAACTCTTAGCAGACTTCTTAGGAGTAATTCTAAGAAGCTTGATGAGTACGGCCCCAGAGATTTAATAATGTATGTATGCCCTGGCACACCATTATCATTTCATGACCGAAGCAAAAAACTTTTTACACTTTTATACTGAAATAAATAAACCTACAACTTGTTAAATACAGATATAGAAGGAAAGAAGAATGTGAATGAATGTTTATATCTGAATACATTTGCATATGCATACAAATTTATTTTCTTTTGTATTATTTTTTAATGAATTAAGTAACATTTATGACAACCTTTTTCCAAAACACAATATACAATGTGAGATATAACAGGATAATGCATACATTTATCATTTGTTTTCAAAACGCTTACAAAAAAGTGGGACCCCAAAAATTTACTGTGGGACCCCATTTTTATGACTTGATGGGACCGCATTTTGAAAATTCCTAGCGCCAACACTGAGTCAGAGAATAGTTGCTTGTTTTCCTCCCACCAGATTTTCACTCAGTCATATTATATAGGTGAAACTCAAAAAATTAGAATATTGAGTAAAAGTCAATTCATGTCAGCAATTAACTTCATATGTGAAACTAATATGTGATATTGACATGAAAAGTGAGATATGGCAAGCCTTTATTTGTTATAATTTTGATAATCATAGTTTACAATTTTGAAAACCCTACATTTTCTGAGATTTTCAAAAGCTGTAAGCCATAATTATCAAAGTTGTAACAAATAAAGGCTTGACGTATCTCACTTTGCATGTAATGAGTTCATATCACATGTTACTAAATGTTCCATTCTTGAATAATTTCCACATGTTTTTTTATTTTTATTTAACAGAAGAATATTAATGTCTTATTTTTTCCCCCAAAAAATAAAATTCTATGCTATGTATGTGCCTCTTGAGACCTCACTGTAGGCTTTATAAGGTAATGTTACCTCCTAAACTAAACAAAATTGATGCAAATCCACCTTTTTTTCTCATTTTTTCCAAATAAGAATCGATAAGGAAACACAAGAAACCGAATCATTGTAAAAAAAATCCTAATTTTTGCACTTTCTACATTTCAACTCAATTTGGTATTTACGAAGGTAAAATGAATTGGCTTTCATCAATGTTTGTGATTGCTGACCGGTCTGTAAGACAGGAAACACAAGAAACCAAATTATCGTAAAAAATCCAAATTTTTGCACTTTCAACATTTCAACTCAATTTGGTATTTACGAAGGTAAAATGAATTGGCTTTCATCAATGTTTGTGATTGCTGACCGGTCTGTAAGACGCAGTGTTGGTTGTTTTCATGTTGGGTGGTATTGCACTGTGGCGTTGGTAAGTGCATCTCTAATGAGATCAACCACAAACATGATTGCAGTCTGTAGCGTTTCAAATAATTCACTGTCATCCAGTGTTTGGAGAATATCCGTCCGTCCTTCATTTTGTCCTCTGCTTAGGGAACTCCTAAGCCACCTAAAAGTCCTCTTTCCTGCTCTTAACAGATCTCACCTTAGGAACTATCTTGAGAGCTAGCATTCTTTAGGAATAGCTTTTATCTTTACTATGATCTACTCTTCACTTTTAGGGGAAATTCTAAGAAAACATCATGATTCTAAGAATTTTTTTTTAGATTTTGGCCACTAGGAGGAACTCTTCGCACTAAGAATCTTTAGGAATACAACCCCTGGTCTACATGCCTTAAAAATAGTTCAATGTGCCTTTATTGCAATTTCAAAAATAGGTGAAAGGTATCACAAATTACAAACGTTGTTATCCATCCATCCATCCATCCATTTCTACCGCTTGTCACTTTTGGGGTCGCGGGGGGTGCTGGAGCCTATCTCAGCTGCATTTGGGCGGAAGGCGGGATACACCCTGGACAAGTCGCCACCTCATCACAGGGCCAACACAGATAGACAGACAACATTCACACTCACATTCACACACTAGGGCCAATTTAGTGTTGCCAATCAACCTATCCCCAGGTGCATGTTTTTGGAGGTGGGAGGAAGCCTGAGTACCCGGAGGGAACCCACGCAGTCCATCCATCTATTTAATCTTTAAATAACATGTATTTGTATTTTTTAGTTGCTTTTTGTCAATTTACATTACTGATACAATTGTTTAATTATCATGACATTTCAAGTAAAAAGTATCAGTCTGGTATCAACAATCAGTATTGCCCACCATTCGAATCGGAGGCTGTGGAATCGAAAGCTAACTTCAGCCTTTTCAGTTTTAAGTACTGTACCTGAATGTTGGTAACAGGGATGCCACAAATAACATTAACCAATAAGACCTCTAATTAAAAAAAATATGCATTTCGCTCAGATGAGCCAATTTAGTACATGTTATTGGTGACTATTTAACAGAAAATTGTGTTTATTTGCTTTAGTTTGGAAGCAAAAATGTCCTCCAATTCCGTAATGATTCATATCATGTAAAACATTATCCTTTTTTTTTCATTGTATTATTGTAGTATCAGAATATACAATAGTAAGGGTGTCCCAATCCGATGCTGATATTGGATATCCAATATCAGCAAAAAACAAGTGTCAGATGATATCGATTAGTATCTATAATGTCTGATTATAAGTTTTGATACAAGTAGTCCTGCAGCGTGTTTGCTTGTGCAAAGCTAGTCAGGGAGGCCAAACATGGTAGGCTATAGGCTACTAGGAGCTACACAACAGCTAGGAACAAAATAGCTCACAAGCTAGACATACATTATAAGTGTCTTAAATGGACCAACATTGCTGTCTAAAACATCACATTTGTCAATATTAATATTAAATATCAAATAATTATAGTTGCCTATTACTTACAGATACAAAGATTCAAGCGTATTAGAATGTATCCAGTAACAACAGTGTCCGTATCATTCAATTTACCTGAATTGTGGCCACTAGGTGTCGGCAAAAACTAATTTCCACCTCAATTTGAAGACTGTATAGAGTTCATGTTTTTCATACCTACAATTGTTCTCGGAGCTAATTCACTTAATTTAGCCTTTTCTAACATTCTACACTACAAAATAATAAAAGTAAGTATTAGAATTTTGCTGATATCATTTTGATTAATTTCAGAATCGTATCGAAGTAAAACAGTTGTGTGGAGACACCCCTATATGGTAGGATACATAAATATTCAAGCCCTGATTGTAATTTTAAAGAGGTATATTTTTTATTGTTTCCATTGGTAACTTAATGAATAAAAAGTAATAATTTTAAACTCTCCTCATTTTACCAATTCACACTAACAGGCTTGTCTCTTGCTGCTCTCCACAGCCGCACACTACATTACGTTAAGAAGGACGGAAGTGTCAGAGCATCAGCGAGGTTCAACACCTTGTTGCTAAGGACAACCCAGATGGAGTCACATGCACAAAATCCAGCCTTCCATTATCCTCTCTGCAGGTAGGAGAATCCTCATAATTATTGATTTCACTGCTATTGGACTAAAAAGACTTTGTGTACTCCCAGAACAAGCTTTGCACACATATCGTATGTCACTGTAAAAATATGTCAAGTAGTAATTTCTAGCAAGTTAAGAAGGTATGAATGTTATTTGTGTTGATCATGTTTTATTAATTTATCAGTGCGCTGTCACTTTGATTTGTGCGTTATGTGAGGTATGCTCACACTTAGAATCTTCACATAATAAACTAATTTAATACAAAATGTTGAGGTATGAACAGGTTGGATTTTTTTGCTGAGTCAGGTTTATAAGCCAATCAGAACATGGGTATTGATGTCAAGACATCAAAGATGACATTTTGGACACATTTAGATGAAGTAAATAAAGATTCTACTCTGAAGTTCAATTGTTGGAGAGAGCTTCAAATTTAGCTTCATACTAAAGAGGTTTTCTTTAGACCTCAGTACAAAACAAATACAAAACTAAACATCACATGGAAACACTGAATAAAACACACGGAATGAAAACTGACTCACCATCCTTGTGTTTTACAAAGAGTGTTTTACTTGTGTATGCGCTTCCTGCTTGTACGTGTGAACGGCAGACAAATTCCTGGGACTGACAACCAAAATTTCTAGATTGATATTTTTAAAATATAAATGTTCTGTTAAACCACTGATGGTAACATAAGTTATCTGGTGGTGGTGGTGTTGGATTTTTTGGTTTAAACTTAACTTTCAGCAAGTTCAGCAATGTTTGTGAGTGACAGGTGCAGCGTGCTTTTAAGTCTAATTTTAATAGTGGTCAGTGAGGGAGATCCAATTGCTTGTATTCCAACACGTGACTTCTCCTCAGAAGTGGAAAAAAAGCGGTGGTCAACCAAGCTAAAATGGCTGTTGTACAGCAAGCAGTGCGCAATCTATATGGGTAAGCAAGGGGCCTAGATTTTCCTGCAAAAAGCAGATACGAGCAAATAATCCAACTATGCAATAGAATAGATCCCTATACTTTATCAAAAAAAGATTTGTCGAGTGAAATCAAGGATTATCCGTCGGTGGAGTTCCCAGACATGTTGAACTATCTTGTGCTCCGATGTCATTCTACACGACAAAACAGATGAAAACTTGCAAAAACATGAAGGTCTAACTTCTTTGTGTATGCCTGGGTCAAGGAAATTGGTATTAAGACTCTGCCGGATAAATATGCATCGTGTTTGTCATCTTTGCGTCTTGCGAGGACGCGTTCATGTTAACAAACTAGCACCCGACAGCTCGACACCCGTGACTGCAAATCTATTTAACAAACTAACACACTTTTTTTTTTTTATCTGTCCTGTGCAGCCACTCAAACAATTCATATTGTTTATGTAAATGGCCATATCTGCTGTACAAAAATGAGAAGTGTTGGATACTTCTCTTGTTGCCTTATTTGTATTTGACTTCATTAAATGTTTGGGGAGAATTTTACTAAACAAAACCAGTTTTCTTTAAGTAATATAGAAATGTAACAGCTGTTTATCTATTTTATGGAGGAATGTAGTTAATCATAAAACTGGCACAAAATGTTATTAAAAAGCATTAATTTTGAATGAACAATCGATTCTGAATCGAATTGTTAGCCCCAAGAATTGAATCGAATCGTGTGGTGCCCACAGATTCACAGCCCTAACGTTTATCCGTTTCGCGATTTCAACTCTTCGTACAGCCAAAAACAACGCAAGCATAGGATATTTTTCTTCGAGAAAGGCTAAATGGCTCCTAGTACCCATTGATAACAGACGCTGCTTGACCACCACACATATCTAATGAACCGGACGTGATGTCATGAAAATCCAAGCAATACAAGTAATTGAATGGGACTGGCACAACAACATCTTCATTATGTGGGCCAAAAAGTTGCATTAGGTATTTCCCACGCAAATGATGTAATATATAAAATCACAACCATTTATTTGAATAAATGAAGGTTAATTAATTTTGTACAGTTAGTCACATTTCCATGTTCAGTTTGATAGATGAGACCGCTGGGTAGCAGCACGGGCTATATTAAAATACATTTTTGATATACATTTTGCTAAATGTCCTTGGTTGGTTGTGTGGAAAATGAATTGTGTGTGTTTACAAACATTTAGGTTTAATTGATTGATTGCATTGCATGAAATATATTGTACCATATAGCATAGCAGATGTTATGACGTTCTTCTTCAGACTGTTGGCTAAAACTAATTCAACAGCACCCCTGTTGGTTGCAGCCTAGCAATGCATTTAATGTTGCCTCAATTGCTTTATGTATGTATTGTTTTTTCATCTAATGAGACTCACAAGTTGATATGTCAGTAAGAGCATTTTGTATTTATGATCTACTTACTAGGTTGTACGAGTCCATTTGAGCAGGTTCCAGGGGACAAGGAGGAATAGGCGGAGGCGAGCAATCTGCAAGAACCTTCATAAGGGTGCTGCTGATCTCCTCCCATGTCATATTTTCGATGGCACCCTGGAATGTGTGCATGAGCTGCTCCATTCTTGAAGGTCTCTGTTACACATAAGACACAAAGAAGACATACATTTTGGTCAGGATACAACACACACCACACTATACTGCTCATTTAATGCAATAGGTGTCACATCCTATGGCACTCAAACTTCTGAATCCATCCAATTTGGTATAAACTTTCAATAGTAACTCAACAGTGAAATGACGTCAGTCAGTGGTGGAGTTAGAAACTGCAACGTGAATCCTTTCTGCATCAATGACATGTCCCAAATATGACACACTGTTGAAAGAAAGCACATTTATCTTAGCTCTTGAATTAGGGCTTTCTAGTCTTTTCAACACTTTGTCTAGATTTTTCATGTGCATTTCAGTATCTTGTCTCGTGACCAATAGGTCGTCCAAATAACCCATTACAAACATACATATATATTCTGCAGTGCATAAATTCTTCAAATACTAACCCCCAAACCGGCCTTCCCTCATTACATGCACAAAACTATAACAATTTCTAGGTAGTCACTCATGTCCAAGTGATTTTAATTCTATAACAGATCATTTGAGTCTCAATAATTGCACTTTTTGGGGTGACGTTGTCTGATGTGGCTGCTCAAGCCCAGAGCAGAGCGGAAGAGACGGGAACAGGTGTGGGTGGTGAGCGGGGAAAAGGAAGTCTTTCTTTGCATTGTTGTCTTTTGGTCTCTGCCTTACAACGTTGTTAATTTTCCATGCGGCCGGTTACTTAAATGATGGTGCGTCTCCACTCAGGGCGATCTTCGGCAACAGTCTCCCAGTTGGCATGGTCAATGTTGTAGCGGAGGAGAGGGGCCTTCAGGTGGTCGCCAAATCATCGTGTGGAGACTCCTCTGGGTCATGTGCCGGATACAAGTTGCGATATTTTTATATATTTCAAGTTGGGATGGTGCCCACTGCGTAGTCGGCCAAGCGTTGCCTGTTCATGTCTGGAGAGACTGTTGACCGCGGTGCGGTTGATCTTCTTTCCCCGTTGACCATAGATTCTCCCTGTTTGTTTGTGCTGAATAGGACCGGCCCCTGTCCACCGTCTGACCGCTGCTTTGGCTAAATGGTAGTGAGAGTCAACATTGGATTGGTACAGGCGTGCGCCCTCCCTGTCCTGGTCAGCGAGGTCATTACCAGCAAAATACTACAATGGCTTGGACACTAAGTGACACTAACCTGGCTCCCCCTTGCTCTAAGGTCAAAAAAGGTTTTAAGTATGTCACTTTTGTCGTTGGAGGGGTGAGTGTTCTGGAGATGAAGCAGTACGGAATGGCTTTCCCTAACTACTTCCTGCGTAGCGTTGACCGCCTTCAATTCAGCTTGGAAGAATCATCCTCAATTGCCAGCTGGTATGGCGAAAGAACGGTGGGTCGTGGGATCACTTGGATGGCCACTTTGATGCCCCCGCCGCCTATTGCATTACCGTTTGTAGCAGACCCATCGATGTAGTGTGACGTCATAGGTACTCCAGTTCTTTTCCAGTCGCTTCATTGCCCGTTGTCTTATCTCTTTCAGTCTCTCCCAACTTGCTCCCTTACAACTCGAAGATGTGGTGGCCCACCTTAAGCCATGGCGGGAGTAGCTCGGGAGCACCAACTGGACTTTTTGTTTCTATGTTGCACCTCTGCAACAGCGGTTTGGTTTCTGAGATTTGTTGAAGCCATTTGCAGGGACTTCTTGCCATCGCAATGGCATCCAATTGGGTGGCCCTGGTCTCTATGGTTGGGAGATCGGCTTCCGTCAGTATCGCCTCAGCTGGTGTCGTTTTGACATGTCACGTTATCCCTCGGCCCGCAAATCGTTGGCAAGTCTCCTGCTTTTGAATCGTAGAAGTTGATGTCCAGGGCAACCAGGCCGCTGCCTCTTACTCAACCGAAGATCTCCCGTTGGTGATGTATGTAGCTCTGGGGGAAACTTTGTCATAACCCCAGTCAGTCGTTGTTAGGCTGACAATTGCTGCATGGGTGGTAAAGGTTAACTGATGGTCATATGCCACTCTCAGGAATTTGGGGTTCATAAATGTTTGTGAAAAAGAAGGTACATTCCGACTTCTATGCCGACAGATTCCATCTTTAAACGTCCGCTCCAACCTTCACTTTTGCGCAAAAGCTGCTACAGTCTTTGCTGCGCTCTTTTCAGGTTGTTGTCTCGAACCCAAACTGCTACATCGTCTGCAAAAAGATTACCCTGCGAGGTGTTTATAGTGGTGGGAAGGTCGTCGACGTAGAAAATAAATACTTTATGCTGCGACAGAACCGACCCCTGTGGGACGCCTTGTTTGTGTGAGCGTTTTGCTCGTCACGCTGTCAAAGTGCTGCTGCTGCTCCTCCTGCGACGTAGCTCCTCATCAGCGATGTTATAATATTTGTTCTGCTCATCCATTGTTATTGATCTCCACTGTGGACACAACAAACATGATAATTAGTAAAGTGATCCTCCACCTTTTTGGGACTAAAGCCTATTTTCAGTGACTGCTGTCATCAATCCACATTATTTCCTTACATGGTCAAAAGCTGTGACTTACTATCTGGCCTAGGATGGTGTTGACTTTGGCGCAGGATGGTGTTGAATTTGGCGCTACTTTTGATGTTCATGCCAGCTGCCACGCTTCGCCTGTTCTCTCTCAAGAACATCATGAAGGCATTGGGCGGTTTCTTAATGTGGTCCTCTTTTTCATGCCTCTTCCTCCTTCTGCAGAAAGATGGTCTAAGCGCACGTTCCACTTCTTTGTTTATAAAGACACTGCCGTTAAACATGAAAGAAGAAAAAGCCCAAACTTACTTTGCCTTGGAGGATTTTGGTGCAGGTGCAGTGACTTGAGGGGCTGGCAAGATGTCATAGACCACTTTTCTGTTACGACATGGACACGTGTTATTACAAAGGTGCAAACAGGGCGTGTGTGTTTTAATGCATGCCTATTTGTGTGTTTCTTACATCGTTCTGATGGGATGGAGATTTTCTAACGACAGGTTGATGCCTGGGTGCAGCGTATTGGCGGCTGTGGTGGACATCTAGAGGCACAAACACACACACACACAAGTGGTAAAATGGATTCGAAGAAGTCGGGTTGTGGGCATTCTGACGTGTCCTGTCCAGCGGAGGCTGTATCGTGCCATCTTTGCCTCGATGCTCGGGCGGTTGCCTCAGACAAATTCATTGGTGACGAGGTCTTGCTATTTGATATTTAGGATCACACAAAGTTTTTGCTGTTGGAAACGCTCCAGCTTTCACATCCCGTCGATACAGAAGCCACACTTCAGAGCCATACAGAAGGGCAGAAAGAACGATGGCTCAGAACACAATGATTTTGGTGTGGAAACTAAGGTTATGGTTTAGGAAGCCACGTTTGGGGAGCCTCCCAAAAGCTGCATGAGACGTGTTGGTTTTGGTTAGGGTGCTTACAGCGAGCTGCTGGTTGACTTTTACATTGCGTCAGCCCAACTGGCGCTGTTCTCAATCACCAGTTGTAAGACAACTTGGACTTGAAGGTTCCAAAACCCTAGAAGCCTAAGGGCCTGCTCGGTTTTGTGGCGCCGATCGCACTCAACAGTCACAGATTTTTTGGCAACAGTCACCTGTGCACTTTTTATGGGTATCAGGTGGGGGTGCCCCTGATCCCACACACGACATCCCTACTCCACCTGGATCCAGTTTATTGTTATACCCAGGACATATATACATATCGATAATCACTGCAATATGAACAAAATATGATACTGTAAGTACTGTAGTTCCCCTAGTGGTTGTGACCCTAAACAACCGCATAGTGTTTTGTATTGTGAGCTGGAACAGTTGACACTTGCTGCTGCTGCTCCTCCTGCGACAACATTGGTCCCCCTCAGGCATATTATAATATTTGTTCTGCTCATCCATGGTCATTGATCTCCACTGTAGACACAAAAACATGACAGTTAGTAAAGTTATTCCCCACCTTTTTGAGCCAACTGAGCAGGGGCCTCATGTATTACACACAACAACCTGGTGTACTGGCTTTTTCACAGCAAAGTTGACATTTAGCAAGAGTGAACTTTACTGAATGTGGAAATGTGCAGTGCCTCGCACAAACTTCATGGCTGGTGTACGCACATTTCTACAGGCCGTGGATATTTTGGCTTGGATTTATACGCTTGCACACTTTAGTACATCTGAATTGTGTGTATGATGTTTTCTGGATTTTTAACCATACACTAATTTTTAGTCAGAAATCCACAAAACTCTTAATACATGAGGCCCCTGCTTGTTCATTTCTGTAAAACCTGATAGTCACAACATCTAACCTATATGGTTTTTGAGGCGTCGATTCAACATGGACAAAGTGTGTACATTTTGTTGTGGTACACCACAGACTATGTTTTTATCATGTATTGAAATGAAACTGTTTTGGAACGATACGTCTTCATTCTTGGTTAAAACCTGTTTTTACTTCACTTACAATTAATTTCTGTTTGAATTCTGTTTAATTTTTGATATGCCTTTTCCAAACATGAAAAGAAGGAATCTCATAACTGTATTGTCGAGCCAAATTCTATGTCCATAAAGCTAAATATCTAAAGACATAATTACTTTTAAAAATAACTTTAAATTGTATTTATATATATATATTTATAATATATAAGAAAGTTTGATCATATTACACCTATACTGGCTCACCTGCACTGGCTTCCTGTGCACTTAAGATGTGACTTTAAGGTTTTACTACTTACGTATAAAATACTACACGGTTTAGCTCCAGCCTATCTCGCCGATTGTATTGTACCATATGTCCCACAAGAAATCTGCGTTCAAAGTACTCCGGCTTATTAGTGATTCCCAGAGCCAAAAAAAAGTCTGCGGGCTATAGAGCGTTTTCCATTCGGGCTCCAGTACTCTGGAATGCCCTCCCGGTAACAGTTAGAGATGCTACCTCAGTAGAAGCATTTAAGTCCCATTTTAAAACTCATTTGTATAATCTAGCCTTTAAATAGACCCCCCTTTTTTAGACCAGTTGATCTGCCGTTTCTTTTCTTCTCTCCTCTTCTCCCCTGTCCCTTGCGAGGGGGAGTTGCATAGGTCCGGTGGCCATGGATGAAGTGCTGGCTGTCCAGAGTCGGGACCCTGGGTGGACCACTAGCCTGTGCATCGGTTGGGGACATCTCTGCGCTGCTGACCCGTCTCCGCTCGGGATGGTTTCCTGTTGGCCCCGCTGTGGACTGGACTCTCGCTGATGTGTTGGATCCACTGTGGACTGGACTTTCACAATGTTATGTCAGACCCACTCGACATCCATTGCTTTCGGTCTCCCCTAGGGGGGGGTTACCCACATATGCGGTCCTCTCCAAGGTTTCTCATAGTCATTCACCGACGTCCCACTGGGGTGAGTTTTTCCTTGCCCGTATGTGGGCTCTGTACCGAGGATGTCGTTGTGGCTTGTACAGCCCTTTGAGACACTTGTGATTTAGGGCTATATAAATAAACATTGATCGATTGATTGATTGATTTTAAATCCCCTTAAATGATAGACCAAAAATGCATGCATTTTCTTTTTTTTGTATAAATGTTTAAACTTGTTTCTTCATCTACTTCTTGTTCGTTTTAATTGTGTCTTGTTCTTCAATTATACTTTTATAATATGGTTGATTCCATCTGTACACAAGTGTGTCTGATTAAGTGTAATGACATGTTTGTGTGTAAATAAAGTTATATTTGGAAAAAAATGCTTGAACATTGCCTTTGGAAAATTGATGTGCCTTGTGACACATTAAAATGACTAATTACACTTTTTTTTTTTTAATTTTAAGTTAGGGTGGGCAAGAGAAAACTGGCATTATACCATTAATTTATTTCTATTGTAATAAAACATTACATTTAACCAATATTTTCTTCCGATTGGTTTATACTTGGTCTTCTGACAAGTACAATTGTTTACTCAACATCTGCATGCTGTTTTAGCATTATATGACAACGCACACATCTTAATGTTTAATTATGACAAGGGCCGTACTAAGGCCTTCATTCTCCAGCTTTGGCCTAGTAGTAAGCATGATGGCCTCAGTCCGGAGATCGATGGTTAGAATCCCTGTTGGATTTGGACACCAGTGGAGTTTGCATCTTCGCCTGTTCCTTTTTTTTTTTTGCTGGGGGGAGGGGATTTGACGTTACAGTAATTGTTCGTTTGTCAGTTGTGTCCTGTGATTGGCTGGCAACCAGTCTCAGTTTGGGCATCTTTCCCAAAGCCGGCTCGGATTGGCTATCATTGACCCAATGAGAACGAGCGATATAGAAAGTTGGAGGATCGTACATATTCCCGACCAATCAATGCAGACGATGGTACGTTCGTGACGTAGGCAGTGCTTCTGTGGAGATTTAAATTTGAAGAAAATTTATAACGTGCTCTTCATCGAACGTTAAGGTAGCATATTCTAGTTGATCCACCTGAGCATCAGAACAATCACACTTTGGAAGATTAGGTAGGTAACTGTTTCTAAAACATGTTATTGCAACACACATCCATCAAATGAACTTTTTAAACGTTTTTGATTTCCAACGGTAATAGATAACAATTTACTGACCTTCTCAGTGGTTGCCACAACTCAACATATCTCAAACTCAATGCTATAAAATATATGCTTGAAATATATATTTGGGTTTGAAAGTATAAACATGCAATTACTCCTACATAAGACATGTAACGGTCGTCGTCGTTGTTCAGCATAGTTGTATAACGATCTACTCCAACTCAAACTGTATAAGTCCACGTTGGTGTTTGAAAGATAAGCAAGTGAAAATGTTGTTTTTAATAATAAAAACTTAAAGGTGCTTTTTGCAACTTCCTCACAGAAACATTTTTCAAAGCAAAACCCATAACGGAACACCACCGGCTAGCTTATTTTACCATTGGTGATTTAACACAGCACATTTATTTGACAATTGTCTCTATGTCATATGACTACAAAGTGACACAGAAGGGGTTAGTGCATGTGCCTCACAATATGAAGGTTCTGGGTTCGATCCCCGGGCTCGGGGGCTCCAAAGACATACACCTGGGGATAGGTTGATTGGCAACAATAAATTGGCAAATGAGGTGACGACTTGTCTTGCCTCCCGCCCGAATGCAGCTGGGATAGGCTCCAGCACCCCCCGCGACCCCAAAAGGGACAAGCGATAAAAAATGGATGGATGGATGTTTAACCAGCCCTAATGAAATGATTGGTGGGGAGCGTCTGCACACATACAAAAGCAGTCCAAGAGAAACGATTTGCGCATGCGCGTGCCATGTGTTAGAACGGTTATTACGTCAAATGTACGAGAAGCCTTAAGAGCAGTGGTCCCCAACCACCGGGCCGCGGCCCGGTACCGGTCCGTGGGTCGATTGGTACCGGGCCGCACAAGAAATTTAATTAAAAAAAAAAAAAACATTATAATTAATTTCAGAAATATTAATAACAGAAAGAAACAACCCTTTTGTGCGAATGAATGTAAATGGGGGAGGGAGGTTTTTGGGGTTGGTGCACTCATTGTAAGTGTATCATGTGTTTTTGATGTTGATTTAATCAAATATTTTTTTTTTTTATTAAATCAACATCAAAAACACAAGATACACTTATAATGAGTGCACCAACCCAAAAAACCTCCCTCCCCCATTTACATTCATTCGCACAAAAGGGTTGTTTCTTTCTGTTATTAATATTTCTGGTTCCTACATTATATATCAATATAGACCAATACAGTCTGCAGGGATACAGTCCTTACCCCCCTCCGGTCCATTGGACAAATTTTCAAGCGTTGACCGGTCCGCAGTTACAAAAAGGTTGGGGACCACTGCTTAAGAGGGAGTGATATACTGTGTAAAATACATTGGAAAGTTAGCGCCCTCTATAGGCATCTGTGTACATTTTGCAAACAGCCCCTTTAATAAATCAGAGTATTATATGATAGGAGTCAGAGTGTTGTGGGTTTTAATGCCAATAGAGGGCGCCTTGACACCAAAGTATAATGTAGTGTGTGTTGTTTATCCTGACCAAAATGTCTCATAATCTTCTTTGTGTCTTTTGTGTGTAACAGAGACCTTCAAGAATGGAGCAGCTTCTACACACTTTCCAGGGTGCCATCGAGGGGATGACATGGGAGCAGATCAGCAGCACCCTTATGGAGGTTATTGCAGACTGCTCGCCTCCTCCTACTCCTCCTTGCCCCCCGGAACTTGCTCAACTGGACTCATACAACCTAGTGAGTAGATCACAAATAAAAATGCTTTTACTGACACATCAACTACTACTACTACTATGGCCGTTCCTGTCGCATGCGACAAACTGCTTCCCGTGTTAAGCGTCTCGCTTCCAAGAATAACTTGTATGCCTCTTGAGAGACTCTGCAGCCTTTGTTAATTGCTGCACGCCAGTTGGATATTTCACTTGCAAGAGCCTTCTTGTTGTCAATGTTGATGGAGAAATAGTTCAGGTCCCTCTTGATTACATCTTTAAAACATAGGCGGGGACGTCCTTGTTTGCGCGGAGAATTGGCTAGTTCGCCATACAATAAGAGTTTGGGGACGCAAGCGTCATCCATGGCTTTGGCTAAGAATTGTGTACAGGTCACAGGAGCCCGTTTTCTGTAGTATGAGTGAGTTGGTTACATGGTCCTTCCAACAAATGCCCAGTATGGAACGAAGGCAGCGGAAATTAAACGCATTGAGGTGATGTTCGTTCCTGCGGTATGTTGTCCATGACTCAGATACGTATAGTAAGGTACTAAGTACACGTGTGGTATACACGTACTTTAAGGAGCAAGGAAAGGTTCTAGTTGTGCCAGCCACGCTTTCTCAATTTGCTAAAAATTGACGATGGCCTTCCAATGCGCATGTCAAGTTTTGCATCAAGGTTGTTGGTGTTGGAGACTGTGGATCCCAGGTAGGTGAATTTGTCCTCCACAGATAGAGGTGTGTTGGAGATGGAGATAGCAGGGTTAAGGGTTGCAGGTTGGTCAAGGACAACTGTCTTTTTTAAGCTAATCTGCAGGCCGAACTCTTGACATGGAGAGTCAAAAGATGTGCAGAGCAGTTGTAGTTGTACCATTGCCTTCATGCCATCATGAAATTCAGTCATCCTCTTCAGCAGTTTAGGGGGCAACCAAGTCTTTGCAAAACAAAGAAGAGTCCAGATCGGCTGATGTAGTCAAAGGCCTCAGTCAAGTCCACAAACACCGGAAACAGAGGTTGTTGTTGCACGCCTCATCAACCCATCACTAGTCTACACGGTCCCCTTTGTTTTTATAGATGGTGAAGATGTTAGCGTCTCCTAAGACATCTGGGAGATATCCATTGTTCCAGCAAGACACAAACAGTTGGTGTAAAACAGACATGATTGCATCCCCACCTGCCTTAAAAACCTCAGAAGGGAGGCCGTCAGCTCCGGGAGACTTGTTTTTAAGGGCGTTTATGGCAGATTTGACATCCTCAATGGTGATCTCAGCATCCAGGTCAGTCAGAGGGGGGAGCTCAGGGACAGCAGCAGTTATTGCCACTGTGTTGGCTGTGACAGACTGGCCATAGAGAATGCTAAAATTATCAGCCCAACGTGTCAGATGAGATTCCAGATCAGTTAGGGATTTACTAGCTCGAGAACAGAGGGGTGAGGACTTTTTGGTGACTGGGCCTAAAGCTTCTTTCAGGCCTATGAAGAAGCCTCTGATGTTGCCACTGGATGCACATGACTCGATACGGTCAAATAGTGTGTTCCAGTATTCTTGCATGGCAATACGAGTGGCCTTTTGGACATTGTGACATGCCTGCCTCCATGCTGCCTTATTTGAGCGAGTGTTATGCTGCAAGCAAGACAGTCTGGCTGAGCACTTTGAGGCAATTGCTGGTCGTAGCAGGCTGGCATGAGCCTTGAACCAGTCTGGCTGTGACCTGGATAGCGTTCCATAGGTGGAGAATGCAGTTTTCGTGGTGATAAGAGTGGAAGTGCTGCTAGGCAGAGATGTCCGCAGGTGAGATGGATGGATCAGTGTTATCTGCATGCAGTGATGAGGTGGCATAGCCAGACACAAGTACTTCTTGGAATGCACGGTGCAGTGCAGGAGCATTGGTAGCAGAAACATCCAGGTGAGGAGTGGGCTTGGGCCTACCGTGATGAAGCTTCATTGGGGTCAACCTTAGTTTGCAGCATACAAGGGCGTGATCAGTGTCACAGTCTGCTGAATGGTGTGATCGGCAGTGTGCTACATCTTTTAAGTGCTCACGCTTCACCAGCACATGGTCAAGTTGGTGCCAGCATTTAGAATGAGGGTGACACCAGGTAACTTTAGAGGAGTTTGAGCCTGAAAGAAGGAATAGGGGACAGAGTTGGTGTGTGCTGCAGAGTTCCGGCAGACGTTGTTCATTGTCATTCATGTTGCAATGACCATGGTCTCCCAGGATGTCGGGCCATGCTCTGAGTTCACACCCACTCGGGCATTGAAGTCCCCAAGGTTGAGGGGGTCTTTTGAATAATGGAGCTCAGTTGATTGTAGAAAGTTTCTATTGGATACAGGTCAGAAGTCTGTGTAGGAGCATAAGTGGCTATGATTGTGAGTGGGCCAGAGTTTTTGTGAAGGCGCAGTGAGGAGAGGCATAGAGAGAGGTTTTTCCACTTAGAGCAAGAGCTTGTTTTGAATTGCAAAGTCAGCGCCATGCATTGGTCTGTCGCCATCTGGGAAACCATTCCAGAATAAGGTGTAGTTTTTTTCCTGGACAGAGCCAACGCCGGTCAGCCAGGTTTCACTAAGGGCAGCGATGGAGATGTTGAGGCAAAGTAGTTCTGCATCAATGAGGGCTGATTTGCGAGGTGAGGCACAGTCCATCTCAGATCCAATGCCAAGGGAGCGCACATTCCAGCATGCAATGGATGTATATGTGGCAGTTGCAGGATGTTTCGGGATGGACGGCGTGGTGCTGTTGGAAGAGTGGCCGTGCCAGCAACCTGAGGGTTCCTGGTTCAATCCCCACCTTCTAACAACCTCGTCACGTCCGTTGTGTCCTTGAGCAAGACACTTCACTTTTGCACCTGTTGGGTCGTGGTTTGGGCCTTGCATGGCAGCTCCCGCCATCAGTGTGTGAATGTGTGTGTGAATGTGGAAATAGTGTCAAAGCGCTTTGAGTACCTTGAAGGTAGAAAAGCGCTATACAAGTATAACCCATTTACATTTTACATTAACATGTTTAAAAGGTCACCTAGCGTGTACGCGGGCCTTGCTGAGCAACGACAGCGCTCTTAAGAACAGAGCGCTCCCGAGTTGCCAGTCGTAGAGGCATAATATTTGAATTCATGGAGAGAACAGATGCTCATGCATAACGGAGAGTGCCGAGGCAGATTTTTTTGAAAGCATGCTTGCCCAAGACAAACTTACACCTCTGGACTATACTGCAGGTTCCAACGGAAGTGTGTGAGAGTTGGTGTAGTTTGTAAGTTGCCCCGCAGTGACCAACTATCTAGGTCTATTGCCCCGTGACCATTGGCGATGTGCTCTTCTGCTCACCGGGCGGCTGAGACGGGCCAATTCAGGTACTGTGACAGCAGACACGCCCTGAACTCAGCCTACCAGCCCCTTCTGCCAGGCCAGCTAAGTGGACTGGGTTTTCCTGGTCTCTCGCCTTTGACCTGTCTGGCTTGCTTAGAGCTACCAGGGGTAAAAGCCCCCTGCCAGCATAGATCTCAAAGTATAATGTAGTGTGTGTTGTTTAACCTGACCAAAATGTCTCATAGTCTTCTTTGTGTCATTTGTGTGTAACAGAGACCTTTAACAATGGAACAGCTCGTGGACACATTCCAGGGTGCCATCGAGGGGATGACATGGGAGGAGATCAGCAGCACCCTTAAGAAGGTTATTGAAGACTGCTCGCCTCCTCCTACTCCTCCGTGCCCCCTGGAGCCTGCTCAGCTGGACTCGTACAACCTAGTGAGTAGATCACAAATAAAAATGCTTTTACTGACACATCAACAAGCGGGTCTCATTAGAGAAAAAACAATACATATTTAACAAACTATAACTTGTCTCTCTTCCTTTCCTCCTGATAATCTTCATCTACAACTGATCTTGAAGAAAATAGGGGTAAAGTTTAATGCACTGCTTGACTGCAACCAGCAAGGGCGCTGTTGAATCTTGGCAAGCAGTCTAAAGCACATGGTTACATGTGCTATGCTATATGGTACAATACATTTAATGCAAAATTACCATTAAACCGAAACTTTTGTAGCCACACACACACACACATACACATATTCCTTTCCTCCATTGCCAATCAAGGACATTCAGCAAAATGTCTGTCAAAATAGATACACCAATGTGTTTTAAGTGAAGCCTGTGCAGTAGACACATGACATCATTACACTCAATTTTAACACTTGTGTGTGTGTGTTTATGTTTCCAGATGTCCACCACAGCCGCCAATACGCTGCACCCAGGTATCAACTTGTCGTTAAAAAATCTCCACCCCATCAGAACGATGTAAGAAACGCACACAAATAGGCATCCATTAAAACACATATAAGCCCTGTTTGCACCTTTGTAATAACACGTGTCCATGTCGGAACAGAATGGTGGTCTATGAGATCTTGCCAGCCCCTCGAGTCACTGCACCTGCACCAAAACCCTCCAAGGCAAAGTAAGTTTGGGCTTTTTCTTCTTTCATGTTGAATGGCAGTGTCTTTATAAACAAAGAAATGGAACGTGTGTGCTTAGACCATCTTTCTGCAGAAGGAGGAAGAGGCATGAAAAAGAGGACCACATTAAGAAACCGCCCAATGCCTTCATGATGTTCTTGAAAGAGAACAGGCAAAGCGTGGCGGCGGGCATGAACGTCAAAAGGAGCACCGAAGTCAACACCATCCTAGGCCAGATAGTAAGTCACAGCTTTCGACCATGTAAGGAAATAATGTGGCTGGATGACAGCAGTCACTGAAAATAGGCTTTAGTCGCAAAAAGGTGGAGGAGCACTTTACTAATTATCATGTTTGTTGTGTCCACAGTGGAGATCAATGACAATGGATGAACAGAATAAATATTATAAAATGGCTGATGAAGAGCTACGTCGCAGGAGGAGCAGTAGCAGCACTTTGACGGCATGAAATACTGGCTTGCCAAGATTAATCGGGCCGTGGCTATGATTTGCCGGAAGTGACTGCAAAACATGTTATCCATGACTCTCCCTCCCCCCCATCATCATCACCCACCCTACCCGGCCACCAGTAAAGGTCCGACAGGATGCTCACCAACAACAATAGCAACAACAGTAGTTAACTGTTTCAGCTCATAAGTGGCCTAGTGGTTAGAGTGTCCGCCCTGAGATCGGTAGGTTGTGATTTCAAATCCCGGCCGGGTCATACCAAAGACTATAAAAATGGGACCCATTACCTCCCTGCTTGGCACTCAGCATCAAGGGTTGGAATTGGGGGTTAAATCACCAAAAATGATTCCCGGGTGCGGCTATGCTGCTGCCCACTGCTCCCCTCACCTCCCAGGGGGTGATCAAGGGGATGGGTCAAATGCAGAGGACAAATTTCACCACACCTAGTGTGTGTGACAATCATTGGTACTTTAACTTTTAACTTTAAACATGGTTGTTTAAGGCCTTAACCACTAGGGGAGCTTCTTGATAGAGTTATACATAATGTACAGGTTTGTATTTTGTTCATATTCTGGTGTCGTTTTTATGTATAAATGTATATAGTTTTGAGAGTGTGTTGAGGGAAGAGAGAGTTTGGCAGTTAGTATTTGAAAAACGTTTGCACTTCATATAAATATATAATCATATTGTATTTATTCATTTTTATGCATATACTGTATATACATATTACATTATATTTTGTACTTTTTGTGGTAATTTATGACTTTATGATTTAGTATTTTAATAAAAAAATATTTGTCTTTTTGTACAAACTATAGATGTGTGAATTTATGTTTGGGGGGTTGAAGGTGCACATCATGCAACACAAGTTTGCAGGGTGAGCTGGTGCATGGTGACTGTTGGGCCCTCAAATGCTAGTAGTGGAGATGCAGCACGTGGAAGGGTCTACAGGGTCACGGCCCTCCCAGAGAGGTGCACATTGTCAGCCAAGTCTCTTGGTAAATGTCTTTGGAGGTTAAATGGTTGTTGAAAATTATTCTATGTATATTTAAGTCCCAATTGAAGTCCATTAAGATTAAAAAAAGTTAACGTTAAAGCTCCGACCAACAATTCAATTTCAGAGCTGATACATTGCATTACGTACTCTTTAAAAGGGAAGTGCTGTTGGCATATAACTCTGCATTGGTATCTCTGTTCTGATTGGCTTATGAACCTGATTCAGCAAAAAAAACAAAAAAACAGCTGTTGATACCTAGACATTAGTTACTAAACTAATGTACTCGGCGTGATTCACAGTGTGAGCAACTCTCTCTAAACGTAAATCAAAGTGACATTAAATCTCTGATAAATTAATAAAATAAAATCAAGACAAATTAATTTTTTGCCTTCATTTCAGCTAACTTGCCAAAAAGTGCTACTTGACATATTTTGACAGTGACATTCCCACAGTATGTGTGCAACATTTGTTCTGGGAGTACATAAAGTCCATTTAGTCAAATAGCAATGGAATTAATATTAATGAAGATTCTCCAACCTGCAGAGAGGAGGATGCAAGGTTGGTTTTTGTGCATGTGACGCCATCAGATTTGTCCATGACAACAACGTTTTGAAGCTCTCTGATGCTCTGTTTGTCACTTTCTTCCTTCTTCTTCCGTCCAGACATAACACCGTGTGCGACTGTGGAGAGCAGCAAGGGGAAACTGGGACTATGAATTGGTAAACATTTAGGAAAGTTTAAAATCAGCTCTCTATACCATTCATTTTAAATGGACAAACTTACTCAACTAATAAAGAAAATTATAATACATTTGGTTTATTTTGGTATTTTGCGCAACAGTATTGCGTGAAGTAGAGTGAAATATTCATTCATGGCTAATAAAGTTGTAAACATTTAAACAATAAAAGGTACATACCTCTGCTGTAGGCCTCTAGCCAGTTCATGAATAAAGCACAAACTCAGAATATTTCTGTTGGCTGGGAAAGAAAAGGCAAAATTATCAAAACATTAATTATAAACGAGTCACAATTGAACAAGAAATATCTAAAGAAATCGTCTTTTTTACCAAAATGTATGTAGCTAAAAAATATCAGTTAATGGGCTTAACTTTTCCTCAAATGTATTAGCAAACATATCCATAAAATAAACAATGATTTAAAAACAAAAAAAACATTGTTAAAATCCAATTTGATTGAAGAACTAAATTTTGCAGTCTCGCACTATATAGTTTATTTTTGTGTCTTGTTCTTCTATTATGCGGTTAGTGTTAACTCTGTATTATGTTTCCCCCATTGTACTGTCAGATTTATTGTTAATTGTAATGTCATGTTTGTATGTAAATAAAGCTATGTTAAATTTTTTGTGGTGACCCATGCCGTTGGAAAACTGATGAATCCAGCTCCCTTAGTTGTATCATGTGATACATCATCCATCCATCCATCCCTTTTCTACCGCTTATTCATGTTTATTAAAATAAATAATTTCACAAATACTTGTGCCATACATACTTTTTAATTGAATTTTAAGTTATTTATTTGACATCCGATTAGGTCAATTAGTAAGGTAGGCTTCGGGTAAAAGAAAACTGGCATTATTCCATACATTTATTTACATTAGAAAATACTTTGAACCAGTATATTGTCCAAGTTTGTTTATATTTGGTTGAAGTACTTACTTACTAAATATTTGCGTACTTTTATTTTTACAGCAGTATATGCCAATGTACGCATATATTGATTCTGACAAGGGCCGCACACTGCATGGCCGTGCGTCCGTGATTGGCTGGCAACTCGTCCTAGTTTATCCCGCCTCTTGCCCAAAGCCAGCTTGCATTGGCTTTCGCTGACCCAATGAGAACGAACGAAATAGAAAGTGGGCGGATCCTATGTGATTTGGACTAATTCTTTATTTTATTTTTTATACACCTTTATTTATAAACTGCAACTTTTACAAACAATCAAGAAATAATAATAATCAAAATAAGTACAAAAACAGTACAAATCAGCGCCGGGGGGTTGTAAACGCAATAAAGTAACTAAAATAGAATGCAAAATATATATTTATAACAAAGTGCAAAGCCATAGGCTCACACAAGTTCAGTAAATAATTTAAATATGGAACACAGCATCATCGTTTTCACAGCTTTTTGAGTGTTTTAACGCAGAATTCTAATTCTTTTTTAAAGGCACAAAAAACAGGTCGGGTATTGAGAAACTTACATTTAATGAATATAAAACTTAGCCAATAGTATAATGAGGTTGCAAAGGTAAAATTAATTTTCAATTTTTTTTTCATACAGTGTAAATCCAAATAGCACATCTTTAAAACAAAGCACACATTGTCATGAATATTGTCCAGAATGAGTGATTTCGACATATTTTTTTTATTTTTTATATATGTATATAAACCTTTATTTATAAATTTCAACATTTACAAACAGTTGAAAATAATAATCAAATTAAATACAAAAAAAGTACAAAACAGTACAAAACAGCGCCAGGGGGTTGTAAATTCAAAGTAACTAAAATAGAATGCAATATATATATATATATATATATATATATATATATATATATATATATATATATATATATATATATATATATATATATATATATATATATATATATATATATATATATATATATATATATATATATATATATATATAAAATAAACAAATATATATATATATATATATATATATATATATATATATATATATATATATATATATATATATATATATATATATATATATATATATATATATATATATATATATATATATATATATATATATATATAAAATAATAATACAATTAAACTATATAAATATAAAATTTTATATATATATATATATATAAAATAAACAAAGTGCAAAGCCATAGGCTCACTCAATCTCATTTGGAACACAGCATCATCGTTTTCCCAGCTTTTTGGTTGTTAGAGGTATAAAGAGTGTTATAATGTAGAGTTCTAAATCTTTTTTAAAGGCACAAAAAACAAGTCGGGTATGATTTCGACTAATCCGTGCAGACGCCGGGACGTTCATGATGTCATGTTTCTATGGGGATTTAAACTTTAAGAACATTATTCTAATGTACAACAAACGCGAGGGAATAATCTTGTGTGGTAGGTTTATTTTATTGGGAAAAAAACGTGTTTAAAAAGTGTTAAAATACTTAATGTGCAAAAAGAGAAAATAGGCGAAATTTTAATATAAGAAATAATAATAATGGATTACCCTCAAGTTTCTGGCCCACGCCATGCGCCGCCCCCATGGCTCAGTACCATTCACAATTAGCAATTGAAGAGAGTTGCATTCAATTTGGAAAATGATTATAAATATTTAAAAATGTGTAAACTGTATTACAATCAGGGGCGCTGCTAGGGATTTTGGGCCCCATGAAAAGAATCTTTACAGGGCCCCCTGTATTATAATTTCATCATCATTAGGGGCCTCTCTAGGCCCCCCTCCATCATGGGCCCTGTCACGCCAATTTTCTTCCCATTACAAAAACCTTCCTAGCCCCCATTTACTTCCGGGGTCAGTTCTGCTTACGTCATTTCCTCTTACGTACGTCATTTCCTCTTACTGCCCGTCAGTTTTTTTTGTTTTTTTTATAATATAGTCATTTCCTCTTACGTAATTGACAGCGATCGATAGAATCGATAGAATCCAAATCTCCTGAAAATGGTGGTGTCACTGAATGATATTCGTCTTTATCTTTCTTTCCCAGGGGACTTATGTCAAACACCAGCAGGCTTCGAAACATTTCAAGCGGAGTGTTAGGGCCGCTGCTGGGAACTTCTGTCTTCGTGGTAACGTGCAAAAAATATGAATTAATATATAATACTGTTAAATGTATGTACTACTTTAAATCAACATTATTGTTGAAACCATTTCACTAACATTAATTAATATATAATAATGTTAAATGTCTGTACTTTAAATCAACATTATTGTTGAAACCATTTCACTAATATTAATTAATATATAATACTGTTAAATGTCTGTACTACTTTAAATCAACATTATTGTTGAAACCATTTCACTAATATTCATTAATATATAATACTGTTAAATGTCTGTACTTTAAATCAACATTATTGTTGAAACCATTTCACTACAATATTGTGTGTGTGTAGAAGAGGTCCTGTACCATGGGAACAGAAGGCTCATTTGGACAGAGGAGGAGAAAGTGGCTGTGTTAACCGAAGCCCATGCAGGCCATTTTGGACCACGGAGGATGCAAGCGAAGATTGCTCCCCGGTTTTATTGGCGGTCCATCACACAGGACACATTGGATTGGGTAAGCAAGCTCCTAGAAGGAAGATATTTGCTTTTAATTTGTATTTTTAGTTGAAACACTCAGGTTAGTAGGTCGCAAAGTGTTGTGGAATCAAATCATATCTACAATATGTTTCCCTTTATTACTGCTTTTAGGTGCGCACATGTCCTGACTGCCAGCGCTTTGAAAAGTTAAAGACCGAGGCGCCTGAGCTGAAGCCCGTCAAGGTCGTATCACCTTGGTACATGGTTGGTGAGTGGCTTTATTCACACATCCCTCACCTTTTCACGCACAACTATACAAAAACTCAGTCTACATTCAAATATTTGCTAAACTGAAAACTGGAGTTCATGCTCTAGATGTGGACCTCTTTGGACCTGTGAAAAAGTCGTCTAAGGGGAACAGATATTGTCTCACTTTGACCGATTATTTCACCAAGTGGGTTGAAGCAAGAACATTCCCAAAAAAGACAGCAGCCAATGTGAAGTAGGTATTCTTTATATTTTGGTGTTTCACTTACCCATGGCCATAATCAGAAAGGGAAAAAGCCACTAAAGTGCATAATTTATATATATTTACATATATATATATATATATATACAATTCTATTGTAATTATTAGTTGTACTAATATAATTTCTGTGGTGCCCCACAGGCCTTGAGGGACATTTTCTTTACTCATGGTTTGCCTGAAGTTATCTTCACTGACCAGGGCACTGAATTCAAGAAAGAGGTAACTAAATGGTGGTCTTTGACTATTGTACTCTATTGTAATTCAGTCTGAATGTACTCACATACTTGAATGCAATATTGAATTCTAACAACAACGTTACTGGTAAAATGTTTCATGATTGTCATATTGGTGATGACCAAGCCAGAACTCATTCCCTTGATGTTACAGAGTTATGGAGGTTCTTCCAAACAATATGGTTAGGCTGGAGACCCTGGATGGAAAGCCCAAGCATATGATGACCCCGTATGCATCACTGAAACCTCTGCGCCCGAGTATGTCAAACTGAATGCTGTTTACAGGCATTTTTGTTCAGAGATCTTAATATCCCTCCCCTTTATCATAATATGCCTCCTCTCTCATTTAGGGACTCACCCTGGCTGGCCAAAGGATTCCCCTTCAGCCCCTGTGCTTCCAGGAGATGCTGAAATGCTGACTTCCTTCATCATCGGAGGAGGAAACTGAGGTACTTTTTCAGAAAAAAAGTGTTAATGTGTCCATACATGTAGCTTTCTAACTATTTGTATGATTGACACATGTCCAGTGTCATTGTTTCACGGACCATACTTTTGCTGGCCCCACATCACCCTGGAAAAAAGAGCTGCACCCCGACCAGAAACAACTGGTGAGCAGGTTTCAAATTGAGTAAAATTTTGACATTGGAGCCAGTATATGATTAAAAATATATGCATTTATTGCTTTGTGAAGTGGCCAAGGTTATCTTCAAGTCGAGTAATGTAAAATTTTCTCATGAACAGCTCGAGTATGTTTTGGCCTGCGATCGTCCAGCTACGGAGCTGATCGTTAAAGAGGGAGGGGTGTGTTTAACCCGAGAAGAGTTTTGGTCTCTCGGGTTGTCCAGAGACATGGACTCCACGGTCAGTACTGTAACTGTTATGTTTGTTTCACTTGACTGCTTATTCCATGGATATGTATAACTTTGTAACATCTGTAATGTGATGACAGATGGGAAATGCTTGCCTCCAGCTGGTTCAGGAAGCTGCTCAGAGACGTGCAGGATTTCTTAGAGCTGCACAACAGAGGCTGCTTTTGGTCATTAAAAAATCTGATTCAATGGTTAATATAAAACGTCACATATCCTCATGTTTTTGGATTCAAAACTGTTCCAGGGCAAAGATGTCTTCATTGCCAACATGTATATTGTACCAACGTGGAAGCACAAAGACGTCGATCCAATGTCAAGCCTTCCAGTGAGTACAATGAAATTTGAATGATAATAGCTACACTAATCTGAAATTTATTTCTAAAATATTCATAAATGTTTACTACAGAGGGATGCACATCTAAAGGATGCACTCCTCTTCCCAGCGTGGAGCAAGCACAACGGGCCAGAGCATTCCCTTCTCTGTGTAAGTGTTGAAAAGAAAAATACTGGAGATATCTTATAATTCTTGTGCAATTACATTATTTATGCCTCTTTCTGCATTGACCATTATAGGTGTTGAGGCCAGCAAAGAGAGAAATTATCTTGCTGGACTCTCAGTTTGCCCTTTGGCCATCTGGTTTAGGTGATGAGGTGTACAGAGCCATCTTTAGGTCCACTGAAAAAAATAACTCATAAGATTTACTTTAAAAAATTATTGTAAGTATTTGCACGCAAATTATTTAAGTAAAATGTAATGCTGCAATATCAAGTAACACTCACTTGCCAGTATCAAGTAAATTCTACTTACCATATAACATAACAGTTGTGAAGATATTAAGTAACAGTTACTTAATTACATCCAAGTTTTAAGTTATATTTATTTAAACAAATTAAGTAAAGTCTACTTGTTTTTCATTGGCAGGAACATCATTTTACTCAAAATTTTAAGTAAATTTTATATATCTGTAGTATTTGCTGCTATGAAGTAATTCAGTAGATTTTAATTATTTTCTTGTGCTTGACATTTTAATTTACTTGGTTGCATTACGTTACATTACTCACTAAAATTAGGTAATCATTGCCAGTTTTCATTTGATAAATGTCACCAAATAAATGTAACCAATACTCTATGCATTTAATATATATGTATCACATATCACACAACTAAATTACAATGCAATTAAACAGTTTCTTTTTAATTCAATCTTACAACCCTCTGAAACAGAGTTTCTACATTCATTGCAGAAATATAATACTCAACAACAACTTCTGGGAGAGGGTCAGGACAGAAACCGCCTCTTAAACTTTGAGCAGTGGTGTATGGATTATGTATACCCCTATTTAAATGAGGGGAAAAACAGAATGTACTGTACAAGTACTGCGTTAATAGTAAAACTGCATTGTATTGTACTGCATTAGAATTTGTACTAACAGTAAATTAAAGATGTATCTCCAGCAAAAGGTATTCAAAGTAAATAGTAGTAATAGTATAATTTTTAAAGAAAATATCCAAAGGTTGGTATGACTGGTAAACAACAAATACACAGTATTACACATTATACACCAAATCCAACATAGATCTGGTAACATAGTCACTTCTCAAATATGCAATTAAAATCTTACAAACCTACACACTGAAAAAGTGCAATTTCAATATTTAAACCAGTCCTCTGACTAGTGCACTTTTAAGTATGCAATTAAAACATTAATGAAATAAAATCAACTAAATCAACTAAAAATAAACAGCTTAAGGTGTCTAAACATTCTTGTTGAAGAATACAATCTTTACTGTCATTAACAGATACCTTATTTGACAAAAAATGAAAAACATTTATGACAGGCAACCCACTAGTAAGGATGGAGACATCGACTGGATCCTCATCAGCACCGTGGACGACGAGTATTTTGAGGATGTGGTTACTGACATCACTCCGGCTGTCCTCCTGCATACAATACACAACAAAAAAGAAGAATGTTATTGAGAAACAAATAATAGAACTGCATGAATCATTCAAAGTGACTTCATTATCAGGGAAGAATGAACACAAGAATATATGTTCCTTTGTCTGCTTTCCTCTTAACTTTAACATTAAATTAACCCGTGTCATTAAAAAATATTTTTAAATGATTAAAATAATGCTATACCAAGCAGTCTTCAAAAAGTTCCTCTTCCTTCTCGCCAAGGTACAGTATAAGGCTGCGGATAATGGTTTCACGCCTCATCTCAACGCTCTGTTTCTGTGAACAGATTAAGAACATGAACATAACCATTATACATACACAATGAACTGTCAAGTGAAAACACAAGTGCATATATTTGCTCGTGTTTCAAGTGCATGGACCCAGAGCGTGCAAGGGCATGGAATCTACCAAGTGTGAGGCTTGTCCTGTATGTGTATACTGTATGTGTCTGTGAGTGAGAAAAAAAACCTGTTACCTTGTGCTTCTTACGAGATGTTCCTAATTGATTGCATATTTCAAAGTCATCACAGTAAAGTAGGAGTGAAAGCCTTAACTCTTCTCCACAAAGAAATGTGTTTTCCTTGAAGTGGGTACCATCATGAAAACTAGTGTACTGACATGAAGAAATACAATGTCTTACACTTTTCAAAACCTTCTCCTGGATGTCACTATTTTTCAGAACTTGTGACAAGGATTGCAAAATAGGTATATACTGAAAGGTCTTTCCTTCTTTCGCATCTAGTATATACTCAACAGGTTCAACAATAAAGAAATGTTCTTTTAAATAACTATTTCTCTTGTATGCCGTGCCAAGAGGGCCTTCTCCACTAAAGGCTACACTAAGAGGATTTAACTGGCAAAGGCTTTTTACGAAATCTGTGATCACCACTTCTTCAACAGTGCAGTTATGGTTTTGTAATGTACTATGGACAACATTTTTAATAACAGGTGCAGATGCTGAACAAGTAATAAATTAAAGCTCCTTTACAATCTCATCTATACATCTTCTAGGCACATTGAATATACAGTCTAGTTTAAGCAAGGAACCAAGCTCATCAACAATAGCCTGGACTAAATCTTCACCCTCTTGGACAAATGTTTCATCAGAAGTAACTTCACTTTCAATCAAACTACTACCCTCTGTTACCTCACTTGCCTGACTTGAATGTGTCTGGAATACAGTATTTTTTAAATCTTCAATGCAGTGAGGATTGTGATTCCTACTTTTATGTGAAGCAAAAGTTGAATATATATTCGTACTGTAGTCACAATCTTTAAAAACACAATTAACAGTTTCGTGCTTTTTCAGATGAGTCCCGAGGTGTTCAAAATATTGTTTCTCTGTGTTAAAACTACATGAATTACATACAAGACACGAAAATGAAACTATCTGCCCTAACTGTTGAGTCTGTGTATGATTTCTAGACAAATGTGCATGAAGTGCCCCCCAACTTTTAAATAAACAAGGACAATCTGAGTACAAGCAGGGTAGTGATCAGCCTTGACTAGTGTGTGGATGCTTCAATCTATAATGTTTTATAAGCTCTAAACGTTTTGATGACCTAAAATTGCATCGTTTACACGACCATCTCATACCACAAGAGGCCTACTCTTTCTCCCTGATGAATTTCTCCTTGACCTCCTCTCCCTAGCCCTCAACTCCAACTGTCCACAAAGTCCACTGGCTCCTCCAAAGGGCACCCTGAAAATGAAGAGACACAATTTGTGGTATTAAAACAATGGTCTAAAATAGTCAGCCACAATTTTAATATTACATTATGATGGATGAATAAGGGAAAATAACAAAGCAAATATAATGCATACATTATTTTCTACTTGCCTGAATTATGAGAATAATGTTCTGTTCTGATTTGCTTCCTGTTGATGGAAAAATATTGTAATAAGAAATAAACTACATCATAAACATTAATGAACATTTTGTTTTGTCTAGCTAAATAAAACAATTAACACATGACAGATTTATTTGCGAGTAGAAGTTGTAATGAACAATCCATTCTTTCATTGAATTACAAAAACATGTTGCTGTGGGCTTCACACTGATAACTAGCTTCTTGTCAAAAAAAAAAGAAAAGAAAGAAAACTGCCAGCGAAGTGTCTTTGTAATCGCAAGCTGAAGCTCTCAAAGCGCTTCTGTCAGTAAATGTGTGTTTTAAATACCTATTCTGGGGCATTTCTCCCAAACATTCAGCAGTATCGCCCCCTCATTCCCAATGCACATTAACTAACATTAATTCACTAACGTTAACGTTACTTCAGTGTCGCCGCCAAAAGTTTTACAGAGAACAATACCATGTTCTACTATGTTGACGTCAGTTGATAAAAGTTATACCGTTAGGTTGGTGTTTTTTTAATATCCTAACTTTATATTAGTTAACTTTAGTTTTTATCAGGAAAAACTGCAGCCCTCCCACTACAGGCCAGCACGGACCAATGTATACATTTGCATGTATTTGTATACAAATATGTATGTATTTGTATGTATACAAATTTACTTAACTTACTTACTTAACTTAACTTAATTAACTTATGAGCAGTTACATATCTTGCGTCAAACTACATGCAGACGTATATTATCACAAATTTAAAACAGAACGTAATAACTTACCTGTGGAATGACTTGCGCGCGCTACACCTCGCAGTGCTCTGTGAAGTTATCCTAACGGCCGCAGCAGAGCCAGTCGGCCAGAGCCTCTTGTGCTGTGCGCATGCGTCGTCGTGCATGCGTTTCAAAACACTAGATTTTCAGAGTAAATTTTATGTAATATTTTTAGGTTTAGGTACGTACAACTATTAAACATTTAAATAGTATGAGGAAACATAAGTAAAACTTACTCTTCCCCCATAATTCATGTATTACGTTAATTAAAAGGTTTAATTTTACTTAAAAAACTCTAGTTCTTACTGAATGTTAAAAATATTAGGTAAAAATTATGACAGTTACCCTTATAGAGTTTACAGCACCAAAAAGTCACTTTTTTCAGTGTCCCTTTATAATAATCCTGGCCACAGTTCCATTTTGGCCACTTTTTGTTCCAGCCATGTTCTGGTTTTGGCTATGGTTCTGTTCTAGTCATCTTTCCCTTCCCCGCTATGCTCATGTTTTAGACATGTTCTTCTTTCAGCTATGTTCTAGCCATGTTCCAGTGGTGTGCAACAGGGGTCCCAACCACAGAGTCATGGACCAGTACTAGTGAAACGTGATTTTGTTCATGCTTTGGCAGTGTTCTAATAGAATTTTCACTTGTTTATTTACAATTTGTCTTCATGTTTTAATATGCCAAGTGGCTTATTGCATTTTATTTTATTCACATTTGGCTTTTTTACTGCAGGAGCATTGCGCAGCACATCGTCCCAGGAAGCTGGAGTGAGCTCACTGGAAAAGACATGCAGGTAATAGGTTTACTCTATAAAATATAAATGTCTTGTAGTGAACCCAAAGGCTGTATACATTTTCATGGTGCTAATGTGTATTACCAGGAGATCCCACGCCAGACCTCGGGGAATGACTGTGGTGTTTTCATGCTCATGGTAAGTTGAGCATTTTTAAAGAAGAAGTGTAGGTTAAACTTCCCCCACAATGATGTGAAACACAGTATCAAATTACAAAAATATTTGGTTGCAATTGTTGCTTCCAGAGATATTCCTATTTACCACATTTCCAGTATTGATGTTGACGGCTCTTTTCATCAATTTAGTAGATTATTACAAAGTAGAGAAATATTTTTTTCATTCCACAATGATTACATGTGCTCAGAAAAATGACTATTTTCTATTTTTAGTACTCCCTCTGGCTCTGTACGGACACTACTTTTCACTACAGTGTGGTAAGTATTTAGATATTTAAAAGATTTCAAAATAAGCGGCTCTGAGAGGTAGAAATAATGAACTCATTGTTATATCTGCTCTAGCTGGACATGCAGTCAATCCGGCGTTGGTGGTGTGTCCTTCTAATGGAGCGCTTTGGCATTGAAGGGTAGGACAACTTCTTGAAATATCTGATGTATTGTTTATCATGATTAGTAACTGCCTGTGATGAGGTGGCGACTTGTCCAGGGTGTACCCTGCCTTCCGCCCGAATGCAGCTGAGATAGGCTACAGCGACCCCCCGCGACCCCAAAAAGGGACAAGCGGTAGAAAATGGATGGATGGATGGATGGATGGATGGATTAGTAACTGTAATCTGAAGAGCTTTTCTTCAATTTCCCCAAAGGCATGGCCAGAGGTTCTGTTATTGGACAGACAAGGCGAGCGGCCTATTGCAGGGCATTCTTCAGCCAGTCTTTAGGGTATCCAGAAACTCAGTCCAGGCCATCGACTGCGTCATCAAAGATTAACTGAATACAGTACTGGTATGCCATGACACAAAAGTGAATAAATGGTATCATACCTATGTTGCTCCATAAAAAAAAATGATTGGAGAAATATGTAAGCTGGGGGAAAAATAACTGGTTCAAAAATAATAATCTAATAACCTTTATTGGTTTGTACCTTGATGTGGTTTAAGAGCTTTTCACTATAACATGTCTACTTCTGAGGTGACCACCACTTGTGATTATAATTGACGCTTTGTCCTTTATCTGTGTTCCCCATTCTTTAGGTGCAGCTCGCGCAATGTTTGGAACAAAACATTTGTAAACAATAAAAAAACATTTTACATTTTAGTTTTTTGCCTCATTTTAAAGTCTTGAAGAAATACCCAAGGTTTTTCTTTATTATTATGTTCTTATTCTAAATATTGTCGTTTGTCTGACCACGGGTCATCTGACTTCACTGAGGTACATATGTGCACATAAATGTCATTTTAATTTAGTTCACTTACACAGAGAACTAAAAAAAAACTGAATTTAACGAATACATTTAGTTTGAATAAAGTTTAATAATGTTGATTGATAATTAATTAACTTATTGTACACTGTTATTAATTTCCGCATGTCCACGAGTCAAATGTGCAGTCAGGAATATCCTCAAGTTAATTTGTCAGATTAATACTTGTCCGATTAATACAGACGTTTTGTTAACGCTGTATTATAAAAAAGAGTCAAACGAAGTGCTATCGATCGCTGTCAAAGACGTAAGAGGAAATGACGTACGCGGAAATGACCCCGGAAGTAAATGGGGGGTAGGAAGGTTTTTGTAATGGGAAGAAAATTGGCGTGACAGCTCCTAGTATCCGTCTCCTTTACCCCCCCCCCTTTTCGGCACCCCTGATTACAATTGTCCAAAACATACCTATAACTATTATTCAGGCATACCGGTATGTGCTAGAACGATAGCTCATAGATGAGTTATGTCTACAAGACTGGAGTGGGATGAAGCTGCCATCATTGCAACTTCGTGTCCGGCCTTCTGTGTGTGTATGTTTCTTTGGGGTTGAAGTATATTTATATTCTACTATATGATGCGAGAAGATTACATGTTAACAATGTATCTGAGGTTTGCAGTTCTTCTAAAAGTATGTGAATCCTGATGACACTGAAATTGTGTGGATAAATGGAATGTATTTTATTTGACTGTTATTGTAAATTGACATGCGCCATTAAAGTTTACTATTTTTGCTTGCATAATGTAAATGCAGGGACATTGTTTGTAAAAATAATATAAATTCAAAGCTGTTTTTTGTCTTTAAAACTGTCATCGCTCAAACCATAATATGAATTATTGCTCTATCCAAGGCTCTGATTACTTCACATTAAATATGCCACGTTGAAAAATATTTTTTTGTGGAAGATTTTGCATATTTTGTGTGTTTGCCATAAAAAAAAACATAGTTTTCTTTGACAAAAAGGGTAGAAAACAAACAAACAAAAAAAAATTTGAATTGACAGATGATCTGAAGTTGATGTAGACTCCAGAGATTTAAGCATTCAATAAATAATGTAGGTAAGGCAACAAGAGAAGTATCCTACACTTCTCTTTTGTAAAGTAAATCTGAACAGCCGATATGGTCATCTACATCTGCTATATGATTTGCCCGAGAAGCTGGGCAGGACATTAAAAAAAAAAAAAAATGTATGTATGCCCTGCACGGCACACCATTACGATAATTTCATGACTGAAGCAAAACACTTTTACATTTTTTATACTGAAATATATACACCTACAACTTGTTAAATACAAATATAGAAAAAACTACCAGCAGCGGTAAAGTAAGAAGAAAGTGAATGAATGTTTATAACTGAAGACATTTGCATATGCATACAAATGTTTTTCTTTTGAATTATTTTTTTAATGAATTAAGTAACGTTTATGACAACCTTTTTCCAAAACACAAAATAGAATGTGAGATACAAAAAGGATAATGCATACATTTATATTTGTTTTCGAAACGCTTACAAAAAAGTGGGACCCCAAAACATTACTGTGGGACCCCATGTTTATGACTTGATGGGGTCCCTGGGATCCCATTTTGAAAATTCCTAGCGCCAACACTGAGTCAGAGAATAGTTGTTTGTTTTCCTCCCACCAGATTTTCACTCAGTCATATTATACAGGTGAAACTCAAAACATTTGAATATTGTGTAAAAGTCAATTCATGTCATCTATTAACTTCATAAGTGAAACTAACATGTGATATATGTGATATTGACATGAAAAGTGAGATATGGCAAGCCTTTATTTGTTATAATTTTGATAATCATAGTTTACAATTTTGAAAACCCTACATTTTCTGAGATTTTGAATTGAAGATTTTCATAAGCTGTAAGCCATAATTATCAAAATTATAACAAATAAAGGTTTGACATATCTCACTTTGCATGTAATGAGTTAATATCACATGTTACTAAATGTTACATTCTTGTATAATTTACACGTTTTTTATTTTTATTTTACAGAACAATATTAATTTCTTATTTTCTAAAAAGTTTGTTTTTCTTTGCTACGTATGTGCCTCTTGAGACCTCACTGTAGGCTTTATAAGGTAATGTTACCTCCTAAACTAAACCAAATTGATGCAAATCCACCTTTTTTTTCCTCTTTTTTTCCAAATAAGAATCGATAAGGGAAGCGTTAAGAAACCGAATCAATTGTGGAATCGTAATTTATGCACTTTCAACATTTCAACTCAATTTGGTATTTATGAAGGTAAATGAATTAGCTTTCATCAATGTTTGTGATTGCTTACGCATATAAGACGCAGTGTTGGTTGTTTTCATGTTGGGTGGTATTGCATTGTGGCGTTGGTAGGTGCATCTCTAATGAGATCAACCACAAACATGATTCCTGCACGATCCAATCTGTAGCGTTTCAAATAATTCACTGTCATCCAGTGTTTGGAGAATATCCGTTCGTCCGCCATTTTGTCCTCTGCTTAGGGAACTCCTAAGCCACTTAAAAGTCCTCTTTCCTGCTCTTAACAGATATCAACTTAGGAACTATCTTGAGAGCTAGGATTCTTTAGGAATAGCTTTTATCTTTACTATGATCTACTCTTCACTTTTAGGGGAAATTCTAAGAAAACATCATGATTCTGAGAATTTTTTTTTAAATTTGGCCACTACGAGGAACTCTTCACACTAAGAATCTTTAGGAATACAACCCTTGGTCTACATGCCTTGAAAATAGTTCAATGTACCTTTTATTGCATTTTCACAAATAGATGAAAGATCACAAATTACAAACTGTTATGATCCGCTGCCCGGATCATTGTTTGTTTATGTTTTGTAGTCACTTGTGTTTTCAGCATCTCTTGATTTTGTTTGTTTTCAGTTGCCATGACGACTGATTACATTCACCTGCCTCTGGTTAGTGTTCGGGACGCGCACCTGTTGCCCGGGCGCTAATCAGAGGGCTATTTAGTCTTTGCCCTGGCCTCACTCGGTCTGGCTTCCTAATTTGCTTGATGCAACAATTGACGACTATTTCTATTCCTGCTGGTTTACACGCTAGGCTATTTTTCTTGCTAGCTCCCACGCTAGCCCCCTTTGTTTTTGTCTTAAGTGCTATGAGCACGTTTTTGTTTGTTCCCGTTTGATTTGTTTCTCAAATCATTTTCCTACCTGCACGCTGTGTCCGAAACCGTCTGCATTCCTGGGAGAGCAACCACGCATCATGATGCGACCAGGTCGTCACAGTAGGAAGCCAGCAGATAACAATTCTCCCGCAACGGCCATCGAGGAGATGGACGAAGGTACGTGGGAGGTGTTGCGCGCAATGGAGGCGGAGACTCGTCGCTATTCCCCCTCGGAGTGCCAGGACCTGATGTGGAGTCCTAACGGAAAGTTGGTCCCAATCAACTCCGTATGGCCCGAGGACATTGCCACACCTCCGCAGTACCAGACACGTCAGCGAAGACGGAAGCCGCCCAAGAGGGCTTCACTTGGCTGCCAGGACGCGCCACTCCCTCAGACTCCTCCTCCGGTAAACAGCATGCTACATGCAGCCCAAGCTTCCCCTCCTCAGATGTTTGGCAACCCAATCGACCACTTCGCCAAACATTTTTCTGACTGGGCTGTCAGTCACCTGGACAGCGGCAACAATGACATCATTCCATTGGCGCCCTCGGATGGAGTAACTCCGCCCACTTCTGATGACGTCATAGATCAACATTATTTTTCTCCATCTTCTGCTTCTTTTTGTCAGCCGCCTCCTAAGGACTTTAATTCCAAAATAAAACATTACCAAGACATTTTTTTACAGACCCGCTCACCAGGTTTGTCATTGTCATCCAGGACTCTATCTCCACGTGACTTTGGTTCCGCCCCCAGTGACTATTGCTAAGCCCACAGCACATATTTTGCCCCCTGTGCTCCCACCCAGTCTCAAGTGGGGGGTAAGAATAGACATTTGACAATTTAGAGGGGAGGATTCTGCCCTCCTCCTGACCTCCCTCCACCCACCCCTGAAGACGGTTCCAAACCGCAAGGAGCGCGTCTGGTATCCGCGTCTTGAGGGGGGAGCTAGTACTGGGTGCTTTGCTAGTGGGAGGGCACCGCTGCGCCCAGCCAGGCAGCAACCTCTGGCCCGACCGCCGCCACCAGTCTTTCGGCGTGCTAAGCAGCAACCCCCGGCCCCGCCACTGCCACCAGTCCTTCGGCGTGCTAAGCCGCAACCCCGGCCCGGCCACCACTACCAGTCCTTCGTCGTGCTAAGCAGCAACCCCCGGCCCCGCCACTGCCACCAGTCCTTCGGCATGCCAAGCCGCAACCTCCGGCCCTGCCGCCACTATTGGTTTTTCGGCCTGCTAAGCCGCAACCTCCTGCCCGGCCGCCACCATTGGTCTTTCGGCCTGCTAAGCCGCAACCCCCAGCCATGCCAAAGTCCCGACCAGCACCGACTCCAAGACTGGTTTCCACACCAGCACCAACTCCAAGACTGGTTTCCACACCAGCACCTACTCCATGACTGGTTTCCACACCAGCACCGACTTCAAGACTGCTTTCCACACCAGCACCGATTCCAAGACTGGTTTCCACACCAGCACCGACTCCAAGACTGGTTTTGACTCCAAGACTGGTTTCCACACCAGCACCGACTCCAAGACTGGTTTCCACACCAGCACCGACTCCAAGACTGGTTTCCACACCAGCACCGACTCCAAGACTGGTTTCCACACCAGCACCGGCTCCAAGACTGGTTTCCACACCAGCACCGGCTCCAAGACTGGTTCCCACACCAGCACCAAGACTGGTTCCCACACCAGCACCGGCTCCAAGACTGGTTCCCACACCAGCACCGACTCCAAGACTGGTTCCCACACCAGCACCGACTCCAAGACTGGTTCCCACACCAGCACCGGCTCCAAGACCAGCTCCTGTCGCTGCTCTGAAGCTAGCATGAGTCGCGACTCCAAGGCTAGCACCAGAACCTGCACCAGCTGCTGACAACGTCTCCTGCTTCCACGGCGACGACAACGTCTCCTGCTTCCTCGGCGACGACGACGTCTCTACCTGCTTCGACGACGTCTCTTCCTGCTTTGACGGAAACGACAACGTCTCCTGTTTCCACGGCGACGACGTCTTTTCCTGCTTCCACGGCGACGACGTCTCCTGCCTCGTCACCGGCGGGCCTTCCCAGGGTGCCGCCACCTTCCTCGCCCTCATCGTGGTCTCTGCGACCTCGAGCTGTCCGGCTGCGCAAGCGGAAATCAGGGGCCCGCATGCGGCACTCTCAGAGGTCAGTCAATGGACGCCAGTGGCGCAAACAGCAGCGACACCCAGGACAGTGTTGCAGAACTCTCTGGCTGCTGAACTTCTCGGTGGCCACGAATGTGGCCTTTCTGTGGTCGCCCGCCTCGCCTGCGGCAGCGGCGTTACATTCGCCGCCGCCGCCTGACTCTTCCCCGGTGGATTCGGGGACACGTGGCCTGGCGACCCACCACCAAGTCCTCCCTCCACCCTCCCTTGACTCTTGATCTATTTCTTGTTTTTTGGGTTCTAGTTTTTGTTTTCAAGGGACATCTGGAATCTGTCCTTTAAGGGGGGATACTGTTATGATCCGCTGCCCGGATCATTGTTTGTTTATGTTTTCTAGTCACTTGTGTTTTCAGCACCTCTTGATTTTGTTTGTTTTCAGTTGCCATGACGACAGATTACATTCACCTGCCTCTGGTTAGTGTTCGGGACGCTGCAACAGTTGACGACTATTTCTATTCCTGCTGGTTTACACGCTTGGCTATTTTTCTTGCTAGCTCCCACGCTAGCCCCTATGTTTTTGTCTTAGGTGCTATGAGCATGTTTTTGTTTGTTCCCGTATGATTTGTTTCTCAAATAAATCATTTTCCTACCTGCACGCTGTGTCCAAAGCCGTCTGCATTCCTGGGAGAGCAACCACGCATCACGATGCGACCAGGTCGTCACACAAACTTTGTTATCCATCCATCTATTGAATCTTTAAATAACATGTATTTGTATTTTATAGTTGTTTTTTTGTCAATTTAGATTACTGACACAATTGTTTAATTATCATGACATTTAAAGTAAAAAGTATCAGTCTGGTATCAACAATCAGTATTGCCCACCATTCGAATCGGAAGCTGTGGAATCGAAAGCTAACTTCAGCCTTGTCAGTTTTAGGTACTGTACCTGAATGTTGGTAACAGGGATGCCACAAATAACATTAACCAAAAAGACCTATAGTAAAAAAAATATGCATTTCGCTCAGATGAGCCAATTTATCACATGTTATTGATGACTATTTAACAGAAAATTGTTTGGAAGCAAAAATTTCCTCCAATTCCGTAATGATTCATATCATGTAAAACATTATCTTTTTTTTCCAATTTATTACTGTAGTATCAGAATATATAATAGTAAGGGTGTCCCAATCCGATGTTGATATTGGATATCCAATATCAGCAAAAAACAAGTGTCAGATGATATCGATTAGTATCTAAAATGTCTGATTATAAGTTTTGATACAAGTAGTCCTGCAGCGTGTTTGCTTGTGCAAAGCTAGTCAGGGAGGCCAAACATGGTAGGCTATAGGCTACTAGGAGCTAGCAGCTACACAACAGCTAGGAACAAAATAGCTCACAAGCTAGACATACATTATAAGTGTCTTAAATGGACCAACATTGCTGTCTAAAACATCACATTTGTCAATATTAATATTAAATATCAAATAATTATAGTTGCATATTAATTACAGATACAAAGATTTAAGCGTATTAGAATGCATCCAGTAACAACAGTGTCCGTATCATTTAATTTACCTGAATTGTGGCCACTAGGTGTCGGCAAAAACAAATTTCCTCCTCAATTTGAAAACTGTATAGAGTTCATGTTTTACATACCTACACTTGTTGTCGGAGCTATTTCACTCAATTAAGCATTTTCTAACATTCTACACTACGAAATAATAAAAGTATGCATTAGAATTTGTGCTGATATCATTTTGGTTAATTTCGGAATCGTATCGAAGTAAAACAGTTGTGTGGAGACACCCCTATATGGTAGGATACATGAATATTCAAGCCCTGATTGTAATTTTAAAGAGGTATATTTTTTATTGTTTCCATTGGTAACTTTTTTGATAATGAGATCTCAATGAATAAAAAGTACTAATTTTAAACTCTCCTCATTTTACCAATTCACACTCACGGGCTTGCCTCTTGCTGCTCTCCACAGCCGCACACTACTTTACGTTAAGAAGGACGGAAGTGACAGAGCATCAGCGAGGTTCAACGCCTTGTTGGTAAGGACAACTCAGATGGAGTCACATGCACAAAATCCAGCCTTCCATCATCTAATTATTGATTTCACTGCTATTGGACTAAACAGACTTTATGTACGCCCAGAACAAGCTTTGCACACATATCGTATGTCACTGTAAAAGTATGTCAAGTAGTAATTTCTAGCAAGTTAAGAAGGTATGAATGTTATTTGTGTTGATCATGTTTTATTAATTTATCAGTGCGCTGTCGCTTTGATTTGAGCGTTATGTGAGGGATGCTCACACTTAAAATCTTCACATAATAAACTAATTTAATACAAAATGTCGAGGTATGAACAGGTTGGATTTTTTTGCTGAGTCAGGTCTATAAGCCAATCGGAACATAGGTATTGATGTCAAGACATCAAAGATGACATTTTGGACACATTTAGATTAGGTAAATCAATTTAGATGAAGTAAATAAAGGTTCTACTCTGAAGTTCAATTGTTGGAGAGAGCTTCAAATTTAGCTTTATCCTAAAGAGGTTTTCTTTAGACCTCGATACAAAAGAAATACAAAACTAAATAACACATGGAAACACTGAATAAAACACACAGAATGAAAACTGACTCACCATCCTTGTGTGTGCGCTTCCTGCTTGTACGTGTGAACGGCAGACAAATTCCTGGACTGACAACCAATATTTCTAGATAGATATTTTTTAAATATAAATGTTCTGTTAAACCACTGATGGTAACATAAGCTATTTGGTCGTGGTGGTGTTGGATTTTTTGGTTTAAACTTAACTTTCAGCAAGTTCAGCAATGTTTGTGAGTGACAGGTGCAGCGTGCTTTTGAGTCTAATTTTAATAGTGGTCAGTGAGGGAGATCCAATTATACACGAACACGGGACTTCTTCCCGGAAGTGGGAAAAAAAGCGGTGGTCATCCAAGCTAAGATGGCTGTTGTACAGCAAGTAGTGCGCAAACTATATGAGTAAGCAAGGGGCCTAGATGTTCCTGCAAAAAGCAGATACGAGCAAATAATCCAACTATGCAATAGAATAGATCCCTATACTTTATCAAAAAAAGATTTGTCGAGTGATATCAAGGATTATCCGTCGGTGGAGTTCCCAGACATATTGAACTTCTTGTGCTCCGATGTCATTCTACACGACAAAATAGATGAAAACTTGCAAAAACACGGAGGTCTACAAGTTCTTTGTGTGTGCCTGGGTCAAGGAACATGGTATCAAGACTCTGCCGGATAAATATGCATCGTTTTTGTCATCTTTGCGTCTTGCGAGGACGTGTTCATGTTAACAAACTAGCACCCGACAGTTCGACACCCGTGACTGCAAATCTATTTAACAAACTAACAAACTTTTTTCTTTTTTTATCTGTCCTATCCAGCCACTCAAGCAAATCCTATTGTTTATGTTAATGGCCATATCTGCTGCACAAAAATGAGAGGTGTTAAATACTTCTCTTGTTGCCTTATTTGTATTTGACTTCATTAAATGTTTGGGGAAAATGCTATTAAACTAAACCAGTTTTCTTTTAAGTAATATAGAAATGTATCACAGCTGTTTGTCTATTTTATGGAGGAATGTAGTTAATCATAAAACTGGCACAAAATGTTATTAAAAAGCATTAATTTTGAATCGACAATCAATTCTGAATCGAATTGTTAGCCCAAAGAATCGAATCGAATCGTGTGGTGCCAACAGATTCACAGCCCTAACGTTTATCCATTCGCGATTTCAACGCTTCGTGCAGCCAAAAACAACGCAAGCATAGGGCATTTTTCTTCGAGAAAGGCTAAATGGCTCCTAGTGCCCACTGAGAACAGACGCTGCTTGACCACCACGCATATTTAATGAGCCGGACGTGATGTCATGATAATCCAAGCAATACAAGTAATTGAATGGGACTGGCACAACAACATCTTCATTGCGTCGGCCAAAAAGTTGCATAGGGTATTTCCCACACAAATTATGTAATATATAAAATCACAACCATTTATTTGAATAAATTAAGGTTCATTAATTTTGTACAGTTAGTCAGATTTCCATGTTCAGTTTGATAGATGAGACCGCTGGGTAGCAGCACCGGCTTTATTAAAATCGATTTTTGATATACATTTTGCTAAATGTCCTTGGTTGGTTGTGTGGGAAATGAATTAATGTGTGTGTTTACAAACATTTAGGTTTAATTGATTGATTGCATTGCATGAAATATATTGTACCATATAGCATAGCAGATGTAATGACGTTCTTCTTCAGGCTGTTGGCTAAAACTAATTCAACAGCACCCCTGTTGGTTGCAGCCTAGCAATGCATTTAATGTTGCCTCAATTGCTTTGTTATGTATGTATTGTTATTTCATCTAATGAGACTCATAAGTTGATATGTCAGTAAAAGTATTTTGTATTTATGATCTACTTACTAGGTTGTACGAGTCCATTTGAGCAGGTTCCAGGGACAAGGAGGAATAGGCGGAGGCGAACAGTCTGCAAGAACCTTCATAAGGGTGCTGCTGATCTCCTTTCATGTCATATCCTCGCTGGTACCCTGGAATGTGTGCATGAGCTGCTCCATTCTTGAAGGTCTCTGTTACACATAAGACACAAAGAAGACAGACATTTTGGTCAGGATAATCAACACACACCACACTATACTGCTCATTTAATGCAACAGGTGTCACATCGTATGGCACTCAAACTTTTTTTTTTTTTTCAAACTTCTAAATCCATCCAATTTGGTATAAACTTTCAATAATAACTCAACAGTGAAATGACATCAGTCAGTGGTGGAGTTAGAAAATTATATGTGAATCCTTTCTGCATCAATGACATGTCCCAGATATGACACGCTGTTGAAAGAAAGCACATTTATCTTAGCTCTTGAATTAGGGCTTTTTAGTCTTTTCAACACTTTGTGTAGATTTTTCATGTGCATTCCATTATCTTGTCTCGTGACCAGTAGGTCGTCCAAATAACCATTACGTACATACATATATATTCTGCAGTGCATAAATTCTTCAAATACTAACCCCCAAACCGGTCTTCCCTCATTACATGCACAAATTATAAAAATTTCTAGGCAGTCACTCCTGTCCGAGTGATTTTAATTCTATAACTGTCAGGGTGTGTTGGTGACGAACCCCAAGATGCAGAGAAGGCGGCAGGCATTGTGCGAGAAAACATGATTTAATGTCCAAAATATAAAAAATAAAGAAAAGACACAAACCAGGAACTAGGAATGGACAAACTGGAAACAGTGAACAGGGATCCAGCAAACAGGGACTAGGAACAAAAAGACAGTAAGCTACAAACAGCTACAAAATATAGCTTACCGCATACAGCTACACTGATATCGACACGACGGGTCGGAACGACAATAATCCAGCACTGACTGGAGGGGAAGGCAGGTTTAAATAGCAGCTGGCTGATTGACACCAGGTATGGCCAGGTGCCAATCGGCCACAGCTGAGGGGACAGCACTCAGAGAGACAAACAGGAAACTGAACCAAAATAAGAGTGCTGACAGGAAATAAAACAAACACAGAGGAAAAACTAAAACTTAACCAAACTGTCAGGGACAAGCCTGACAGTAGCCCCCCTTCCCATAACGGATACCAGACGTTTTAGACAACCCCCCCCCCCCCAAAAAAAAATAAAACAGTCCAAAGTCACGGGAGGGTGGAGGGAGGACAAGGAGGTGGGCCACCAGGCCAAGTGTCCCCGCAACCAGCGGAGAAGAGTTAGGTGGCGACGGTGAGTTGAACGCCGCCGCAATTGGCGAAGCGGCTCGTCCGCCGGCGTGGGAGGACCCACCGGAGACGATGGTGGCGCCCTCTGCTGGCCCACCGGAGACGATGGTGGTGCCGTAGGTTGTAGACCCACCGGAGTGCATGGTGGCGTCTGCCGGCCCACCGGAGTGCATGGTGGCGTCTGCTGGCTCACCTGAGTGCTTGGTGGCGTCTGCCGGCCCACCAGAGTGCTTGGTGGCGTCTGCCGGCCCACCGGAGTGCTTGGTGGTGTCTGCCGGCCCACCGGAGAGCTTGGTGGCGTCTGCCGGCCCACCGGAGTGCATGGTGGCGTCTGCCGGCCCACCGGAGTGGATGGTGGCGTCTGCCGGCCCACCGGAGTGCATGGTGGCGTCTGGCGGCCCACCGGAGTGCTTGGTGGTGTCTGCCGGCCCACCGGAGTGCTTGGTGGCGTCTGCCGGCCCACCGGAGTGCTTGGTGGCGTCTGCCGGCCCACCGGAGATGATGGCGCCGTAGGTTGCAGACCCACCGGAAATTATGCCGCCGTAGGTTGCAGACCCACCGAAGATGATGGTGGCGTCTGCCGGCCCACCGGAGATAATGGTGGCATCTGTTGCAGACCCACTTGAGATGATGGCGCCGTCTGTTGCAGACCCACTTGAGATGATGGCGCCGTCTGTTGCAGACCCACTGGGGCGAGAAGTAGCTGTGCCTCCCCAGCTGCACAGCCACCCATAGCCCCCCCCCCCCCCCCCCCCCCACCCCCCTCAAGGGACGGATCACAGACGTCCCCAGACAGGCCCACAGACAAAAACATCATGAAGGCATTGGGCGGTTTCTTCATGTGGTCCTCTTTTTCATGCCTCTTCCTCCTTCTGCAGCAAGATGGTCTAAGCCATGGGTGTCAAACTGGCCAAAATTTGCCCGCCGTGTAATTTCACTTGGCCCTTGAGGCGATATCAAATTAACACTAGAGCTGGCACGCCGATTATATACAGCGGCGGTGCCACGGTAACACCGCATTCACCGCTAATTCTCATACTTGCCAATCCTCATACTTGCCAATCCTCCCGGGAGACTCCCAAATTTCAGTGCCCCTCCCGAAAATCGTCACGTCTGCTTTTTATCCAGTCCAATGAGTACTGGCCCAGTCACATAATATGTGCGGCTTCTGCACGCACACACAAGTGAATGCAATGTATACTTGATCAACAGCGATACAGGTTACACTGAGGGTGACCGTATAAACAACTTTAACACTGTTAGAAATATACGCCACACTGTGAACCCACACCAAACAAGAATGACAAACACATTTCGGGAGAACATCCGCACCGTAACACAACAGAACAAATACCCAGAACACTTTGCAGCACTAACTCTTCCGGGACGCTACAAGGTGTGTGGGGGGGGTTTGTGGTAGCGGGGGGCTGTATTTTGTAGCGTCCCGGAAGATTTAGTGCTGCAAAGGGTTCTGGGTATTTGTTCTGTTGTGTTTATGTTGTGTTACGGTGCGAATGTTCTCCCGAAATGTGTTGTCATTCTTGTTTGGTGTGGATTCACAGTGTGGCGTATATTTCTAACAGTGTTAAAGTTGTTTATACGGCCACCCTCAGTGTAACCTGTATCGCTGTTGATCAAGTATGCGTTGCAGTCACGTGTGTGTGCGTACAGAAGCCGCACATATCTTGTGACTGGGCCGGCACGTTGTTAGAATGGATGAAAAGCGGACATGACGACAACTCGTAGAGGACGTTAAAGGCAGTGCCTTTAAGGCACGTCCCCAAGACTGTGGTCCGGGTGGACTACGAGATATAATGACTGATGAACACCTTTGTTCGATAATGAAGGTTGCCTCAGCTCAAAGCCTGAGCCCCGACATTAATGAACTAGCATCTAAGAAAAGATGCCAGGTATCTGGCTTGGGCACATCAGATTAGATCAGTGTGTTGCAAACTGAGCAGTTTAAAGTCCTGAATGGTTGGTTTATTCATTGTTATTTTATTTTCAAATTTATTAGCCTGTGGAAAAAGTTAATGTTGATATTTACCTCAGAAAGCTGCAAATAGAAAAGAGGCATTCAATTTGTATTTAAATTGTATTTGATATGCCATTGATATTTTTAAATTATTATTATTATTATTTGAAACTCGATTTTGCTTGTCACTATAAAGTTATATAAGCCTTGCTTGTTCAATATTCAATGCAAAACTTGTTTGGGTCCCTATTAAAAGGTTAATTTGTTCAACCTTGGCCCGTGGCTTTGTTCAGTTTTAAATTTTGGCCCACTCTGTATTTGAGGTTGACACCCCTGGTCTAAGCGCACACATTCCACTTCTTTGTCTATAAAGACACTGCCGTTAAACATGAAAGAAAAAGCCCAAACTTACTTTGCCTTGGAGGGTTTTGGTGCAGGTGCAGTGACTTGAGGGCCTGGCAAGATCTCATAGACCACCTTTCTGTTTCGACATGGACACGTGTTATCACAAAGGTGCAAACAGGGCGTGTGTGTTTTAATGGATGCCTATTTGTGTGTTTCTTACATCGTTCTGATGGGATGGAGATTTTCTAACAACAGGTTGATGCCTGGGTGCAGCGTATTGGCGGCTGTGGTGGACATCTAAAGGCACAAACACAAACACACACAAGTGGTAAAATGGATTTGAGGGAGTCGGGTTGTGGGCATTCTGATGTGTCTTGTCCAGTGGAGGCTGTGTCGCGCCATCTTTGCCTCGATGCTCGGGCGGTTGCCTCGGACAAATTTATTGGTGACGAGGTCTTGCCATTTGATATTTAGGATCACACAAAGTTTTTGCTGTTGGAATTGCTCCAGCTTTCACATCCCGTCAATACAGAAGCCACACTTCAGAGCCATAAAGAAGGGCAGAAAGAATGACGGCTCAGAACACAATGATTTTGGTGTGGAAACTAAGGTTATGGTTTAGACTAGGGACTTCCAGCTGACCAAGCTTGTCCCGTCATCTAGAATGCCATCACCACAGGACTTTTTTGGTGGGGTACAGAAGTTGAAGCACTTTGTTCTGCCACAGATAGCCTTCGTGTGAGTTTTTTTTTAGGGTAGCTCACAAGTTGCGAACCTGAGACCCACGCACTTTGGTCACCTGCCTTATCCAACTGCAACATTGGGAGGGGAGACGTGTTGGTTTTGGTTAGGGTGCTTGCAGCGAGCTGCTGGTTGACTCAATTACAGTGGAGGCATGCATTTACATTGCGTCAGCCCAACTGGCGCTGTTCTCAATCCCAGTTGTAAGACAACTTGGACTTGAAGGTTCCAAAACCCTAGAAGCCTAAGGGCCTGCTCGGTTTTGTGGCGCCGATCACACTCAACAGTCACAGATTTGTTGGCAACTGTCACCTGTGCACTTTTTATGGGTGCCCCTGATCCCTTACACGTAATCCCTACTCCACCTGGATCCAGTTAAGTGTCATACCCAGGACATATATACATATCGATAAGGCACTGCAATATGAACAAAATATGATACTGTAAGTACTGTAGTTCCCCTAGTGGTTGTGGCCCTAAACGACCGCATAGTGTTTTGTATTGTGAGCTGGAACAGTTGACACTTGCTGCTCCTCCTGTGACAGCAAAGGTCCCCCTCGGGCATATTATAATATTTGTTCCGCTCATCCATGGTCATTGATCTCCACTGTAGACACAAAAATATGACAATTAGTAAAGTTATTCCCCACCTTTTTGAGCCTACTGAGCAGGGGCCTCATGTATTACACACAACAACCTGGTGTACTCGCTTTTTCACGGCAAAGTTGACATTTAGCAAGAGGGAACTTTACTGAATGTGGAAATGTGCAGTGCCTCACACCAACTTCATGGCTGGTGTACGCACATTTCTACAGGCCGTGGATACTTTGGCTTGGATTAATACGCTTGCACACTTTAGTACATCCGAATTGTGTGTATGATGTTTTCTGGATTTGACCATACACTATTTTTTGTCAGAAATCCACGAAACTCTTAATACATGAGGCCCCTGCATGGTCATTTCTGTCAAACCTCTGATAAAGTCCCAACATCTAACCTAAATGGTTTTTGGGGCGTCGATTCAACATGGCCAAAGTGTGTACATTTTGTTGTGGTACACCACAGACTATATGTTATCATGTATTGAAATGAAACTGTTTTGGAACGATGTGTCTTCATGCTTGGTTAAAACCTGTTTTTACTTGACTTACAATTAATTTCTGTTTGAATTCTGTTTAATTTTTGATATGCCTTTTCCAAACACGAAAATAAGGAATCTCATAACTGTATTTTCGAGCCAAATTCTATGTCCATAAAACTAAATATCTAAAGATATAATTGCTTTTAAAAATAACTTTAAATTGTATTTTAAATCCTTTAAAATGATAAAGACCAAAAATGCATAAATTTCTGGTTGATTCCATCTATACACATCAGTGTGTTTGATTAATTAAGTATAATGACATGTTTATGTGTAAATAAAGTTATATTTGAAAAAAATGCTTGAAATTGATGTGCCTTGTGACACATTAAAATAACTAAGTGGTTTTTTTTTAGTTAGATATTCGATTTCAATTAGTAGGGTGGGCAAGAGAAAACTGGTATTTATTTTTATTGGAATAAAACATTACTTTTAACCAATATTTTATTCTGATTGGTTTATACTTGGTCTTCTGACAAGTACAATTGTTTACTCAACACCTGCATGCTGTTTTAGCATTATATGACAATGCACACATCTTAATGTTTAATTATGACAAGGACCGTACTACCAAGGCCTTCATTCTCCAGCTTTGGCCTAGAGTAATCATGATGGCCTCAGTCCGGAGATCGATGGTTAGAATCCCCGTTGTATTTGGACACCAGTGGAGTTTGCATCCTCGCCTGTTACTTTTTTTTTTTTTTTTGCCGGGGGGAGGGGGATTGGACGTTACAGTTATTGTTCATTTGTCAGTTGTGTCCCGTGATTGGCTGGCAACCAGTCTCAGTTTGGGCATCTTGCCCAAAGCCGGCTCGGATTGGCTACCACTGACCCAATGAGAACGAGCGATATAGAAAGTTGGAGGATCGTACATATTCCCGACCAATCAATGCAGACGATGGTACGTTCGTGACGTAGGCAGTACTTTTGTGGAGATTTAAATTTGAAGAAAAATTATAACGTGCTCTTCATCGAACGTTAAGGTAGCATATTCTAGCTGATCCACCTGAGCATCAGAACAATCACACTTTGGAAGATTAGGTAGGTAACTGTTTTTAAACATGTTATTGCAACACACATCTATCAAATCAACTTTTTAAACGTTTTTGATTTCCAACGGTAATAGATAACAATTTACTGACCTTCTCAGTGGTTGCCACAACTCAACATATCTCAAACTCAATGCTATAAAATATATGCTTGAAATATATATTTGGGTTTGAAAGTATAAGCATGCAATTACTCCTGCATAAGACATGTAACGGTCGTCGTCGTTGTTCAGCATAGTTGTATAACGATCTACTCCAACTCAAACTGTATAAGTTCACGTTGGTGTTTGAAAGATAAGCAAGTGAAAATGTTGTTCTAAATAATAAAGACTTTTAAAGGTGCTTTTTTCAACTTCCTCACAGAAACATTTTTCATAGCAAAACACAACAGAACACCACCGGCTAGCTTATTTTACCATTGGTGATTTAACAGCACATTTATTTGACAATTGTCTCTATGTCATATGACTACAAAGTGGAACAGGGGTTAGTGCATGTGCCTCGAAATACGAAGGTTCTGGGTTCGATCCCCGGGCTCGGGGGCTCCAAAGACATACACCTGGGGATAGGTTGATTGGCAACAATAAATTGGCAAATGAGGTGACGACTTGTCTAGTGTGTACCCCGCCTCCCGCCCGAATGCAACTGGGATAGGCTCCAGCACCCCCCGCGACCCCAAAAGGGACAAAGGGTAGAAATGGATGGATGGATTGATGGATGTTTTACCAGCCCGAATAAAATGATTGGTGGGGAGCGTCTGCACACATACAAAAGCAGTCCAAGACAAACAATTTGCAGTCATGTTGTTATGATAGAATATGCATTCAATGACAGCTAACGCTAGCAATCCAAACTGCTATTATTAGCCAACAACACCTAAAGCTAATGCGCGTGCACGTGTTAGGTAATTATGTGCAAATGTACGAGAAGCCTTAAGAGCAGGGGTCTCAAACTCAATTTACCTGGGGGCCACTGGATGCAGAAACTGGGTGAGGCTTGGCCGCAAGAAAAGATTTCTTAAAAAAATCTAACATGCACTTTATAATGAATTCACCTTCTTTGAATGGCTATCTCGCCCTAGCAACATACTTGCCAACCCTCCCGATTTTTCCGGGAGACTCCCAAATTTCAGTGCCCCTCCTAACAATCTGGGGCAATCATTCTTCCGAATTTGTCATACTTGCCAACCTTGAGACCTCCAAATTTGGAAGATTGGGGGGGGGGGGGGGGGGGGGGGGGGGGGGGTTGAGGTGGGCGGGGCCGGGGGGCGGGGTTAAGGGGGGAGGAGTATATTTATAGCTAGAATTCACTTAAATTTAAGTATTTCTTATTTATATATATATATATATATATATATATATATATATATATATATATATATATGTATATATATATTTATATATTTACTGTATATATATATATATATATATATATATATATATATATATATATATATATATATATACAGTAAATATATAAATATATATATATATATAAATAAATAAATACTTGACTTTCAGTGAATTCTAGCTATATATATATACACACATATATATATATATATATGTGTGTATTTTATATATACATATATATATATATATATATGTATATATATATATATATATATATATATATATATATATATATATATATATATATATATATATATATATATATATATATATGTATATATACATATATAAATAAAATAAATACTTGAATTTCAGTGTTCATTTATTTACACATATACAGGTATACACATAACACTCCTCTCTACTCATTGTTGTATTTGAAAGTGCTATGCTTTGCAGCCAGTAGCACAGCCTTTGAAGGAGCATAGGTATGGGCAGTGTAATATTCTGGGTTGGAGTCAATAACCAGGCGAGGTGACAAAGTTACGTCTCTTTACTTCATACTTCAGAACCGACTCCCACACTTGCCGTCAGGGTGCGCAATACAACGTATACCGTTGGCCAACCAAAAAGTAACCACAGAACCAAGCAGACATGATGACAGGCTGTCCTCACTCAGGTCCGTACGGACCTGGAGGGGGTGTGCCTTAAGTCCGGCTGGAAATCAGGAGAAATTCGGGAGAATGGTTGTCCAGGGAGATTTTCGGGAGAGGCACTGAAATTCGGGAGTTTCCCCGAGAATTTGGGAGGGTTGGCAAGTAAGGAATTTGTCCCGATTTTCACCCGGACAACAATATTAATGTCGTGCCGTGATGGCACTCTCTTTAACGTCCTCTACAACCTGTCGTCGCGTCCGCTTTTTCACCATATAAACAGCGTGCCAGCCCAGTCACATGTTGTATGAGGCTTCTGCAGACACACGTAAGTGACTGCAAGACATACTTGGTCAACAGCCATACAGGTCACACTGAGGGTGACCGTATAAACAACTTTAACACTGTTACAAATATGCGCCACACTGTGAACCCACACCAAACAAGAATGACAAACACATTTCGGGAGAACATCCGCACCGTAACACAACATAAACGCAACAGAACAAATACCCAGAACACCTTGCAGCCCTAACTCTTCCGGGCTACAGTATACACTCCCGCTACCACCAAACTCCGCCCCCCCCGACCCCGCCCACCTCAACCGACGCGGAGGGGCGGGGGTCACCCTCAGTGTGACCTGTGTGGCTGTTGATCAAGTATGTCTTGCAGTCACTTACGTGTGTGTACAGAAGCCAAATACAACATGTGACTGGGCTGGCACGCTGTTTGTACAGGTTGTAGAGGGTGCTAAAGGCAGTGCCATCACGGCACGCCCTTAATATTGTTGTTTGGGTGAAAACCGGCAGACATTCGAGAGAATGGTTGACCTGAAATTCAGGAGTCTCCCGGAAAAATTGGGAGGGTTGGCAAGTATGACGCTGTCAAGCGGCATTCATATAAAACTTGCGGGCCGCACTAACATAAAATTTTCATATTAAGGTGCGGGCCGCAAAATAACGTCTCGCGGGCCGCAATTGGCCCGCCGGCCGCGTGTCTGAGACCCCTGCTTAAGAGGGAGTGATATACTGTGTAAAATACATTGGAAAGTTAGCGGCCTCTATAGGCATCTGTGTAAATTTTGCAAACAGCCCCTGTAATAAATCAGAGTATTATATGATAGGAGTCAGAGTGTTGTGGGTGTTAATGCCAATAGAGGGCGCCTTGACACCAAAGTATAATGTAGTGTGTGTTGTTTATCCTGACCAAAATGTCTCATAATCTTCTTTGTGTCTTTTGTGTGTAACAGAGACCTTCAAGAATGGAGCAGCTTCTGCACACTTTCCAGGGTGCCATCGAGGGGATGACATGGGAGCAGATCAGCAGCACCCTTATGGAGGTTATTGCAGACTGCTCGCCTCCTCCTACTCCTCCTTGCCCCCTGGAACCTGCTCAACTGGACTCATACAACCTAGTGAGTAGATCACACATAAAAATGCTTTTACTGACACATCAACTACTACTACTACTATGGCCGTTCCTGTCGCATGCGATGAACTGCTTCCTGTGTTAAGCGTCTCTCTTCCAAGAATAACTTGTATGCCTCTTGAGAGACTCTGCAGCCTTTGTTAATTGCTGCACGCCAGTTGGATCTTTCACTTGCAAGAGCCTTCTTGTTGTCAATGTTGATGGAGAAATATTTCAGGTCTCTCTTGATTACATCTTTAAAACTTAGGCGGGGACGTCCTTGTTTGCGCGGAGAATTGGCTAGTTTGCCATACAATAAGAGTTTGGGTACGCAAGCGTCATCCATGGCTTTGGCTAAGAATTGTGTACAGGTCACAGGAGCCCGTTTTCTGTAGTATGAGTGAGTTGGTTACATGGTCCTTCCAACAAATGCCCAGTATGGAACGAAGGCAGCGGAAATTAAATGCATTGAGGCGATGTTCGTTCCTGCGGTATGTTGTCCATGACTCAGATACGTATAGTAAGGTACTAAGTACACATGTGTGGTATACACGTACTTTCAGGAGCAAGGAAAGGTTCTTGTTGTGCCAGCCACGCTTTCTCAATTTGCTAAAAATTGACGATGGCCTTCCAATGCGCATGTCAAGTTTTGCATCAAGGTTGTTGGTGCTGAAGACTGTGGATCCCAGGTAGGTGAACTTGTCCTCCACAGATAGAGGTGTGTTGGAGATGGAGATAGCAGGGTTAAGGGTTGCAGGTTGGTCAAGGACAACTGTCTTTTTTAAGATAATTAAGTCAAGTCTTTGCAGAACAAAGAAGAGTCCAGATCGGCTGATGAAGTCGAAGGCCTTAGTCAAGTCCACAAACACCAGAAACAGAGGTTGTTGTTGCACTTTTCCTGTAATTGTCGAACACAGAACACCATGTCTACTGTGGAGTGACTGGTTCGAAACCCACATTAGCTTTCAGGGAGGATACCGTTTGCAAGGACTTGTAGTCGTGGGAGAACAGTTCAAGCAAATATTTTTCCGACAACACTGAGCAGAGAAATTCCTATGTACTAGTTACAGTCTGCACGGTCGCCTTTGTTTTTCTAGATGGTGAAGATGTTAGCGTCTCCTAAGACATCTGGGAGATATCCATTGTTCCAGCAAGACACAAACAGTTGGTGTAAAACAGACATGATTGCATCCCCACCTGCCTTAAAAACCTCAGAAGGGAGGCCGTCAGCTCCGGGAGACTTGTTGTTTTTAAGGGCGTTTATGGCAGATTTGACATCCTCAATGGTGATCTCAGCATCCAGGTCAGTCAGAGGGGGGAGCTCAGAGACCGCAGCAAGTATTGCCACTGTGTTTGCTGTGACAGACTGGCCGTAGAGAATGCTAAAATGATCTGCCCAAAGTGTCAAATGAGATTACAGATCAGTTGGGATTTACTAGCTCGAGAACGGAGGGGCGAGGACTTTTTGGTGACTGGGCCTAAAGCTTCTTTCAGGCCTACGAAGAAGCCTCTGATGTTGCCACTGGATGCACATGACTCGATACGGTCAAATAGTGTGTTCCAGTATTCTTGCATGGCAATACGAGTGGCCTTTTGGACATTGTGACATGCCTGCCTCCATGCTGCCTTATTTGAGCGAGTGTTATGCTGCAAGCAAGACAGTCTGGCTGAGCATTTTGAGGCAATTGCTGGTAGTAGCAGACTGGCATGAGCCTTGAACCAGTCTGACTGTGACCTGGATAGCGTTCCAAAGGTGGAGAATGCAGTTTTCGTGGTGATAAGAGTGGAAGTGCTGCTAGGCAGAGGAGATGTCCGTAGATTAAATGGATGGGTCAGTGTTATCTGCATGCAGTGATGAGTTGGCATAGCTAGACACAAGTACTTCTTGGAATGCACGGTGCAGTGCAGGAGCATTGGTAGCAGAAACATCCAGGTGAGGAGTGGGCTCGGGCCTGCCGTGATGAAGCTTTATTGGGGTCAACCTTAGTTTGCAGCATACAAGGGCGTGATCAGTGTCACAGTCTGCTGAATGGAGTGATCGGCAGTCTGTTACATCTTTTAAGTGCTCACGCTTCACCAGCACATGGTCAAGTTGGTGCCAGCATTTAGAATGAGGGTGACACCAGGTGACTTTAGAGGAGTTTGAGCCCTGAAAGAAGGAATGGGGGACACAGAGTTGGTGTGTGCTGCAGAGTTCCGGCAGACGTTGTTCATTGTCATTCATGTTGCCATGACCATGGTCTCCCAGGATGTCGGGTCATGCTCTGGAGTTCATACCCACTCAGGCATTGAAGTCCCCAAGGTTGAAGGGGACATTTGAATAATGGAGCTCAGTTGATTGTGGAAAGTTTCATTTGACTACAGGTCAGAAGTCTGTGTAGGAGCATAAGTGGCTATGATTGTGAGTGGGCCACAGTTTTTGTGAAGGCGCAGTGAGGAGAGGCGTGGGGATATAGGCACAGGTTTTTCCACTTAGGGCAAGAGATTGTTTTGAATTGCAAAGCCAGTGCCATGCATTGGTCTGTCGCCATCTGGGAAACCATTCCAGAATAAGGTGTAGTTTTTTTCCTGGACAGAGCCAACGCCGGTCAGCCAGGTTTCACTAAGGGCAGCGATGGAGATGTTGAGGCAAAGTAGTTCTGCATCAATGAGGGCTGATTTGCGAGGTGAGGCACAGTCCATCTCAGATCCAATGCCAAGTACGGCAGTACACACACTTATGTGTGTGAGAGTTAGTATAGTTTGTGAGTTGCCCCGCAGCGACCAACTATCTAGGTCTATTGCCCCGTGACCATTGGCAATGTGCTCCTCTGCTTACCGGGCGGCTGAGACGGGCCGTTTCAGGTACTGTGACAGCACACACGCCCTGAACTCAGCCTACCAGCCCCTGCTGCCAGGCTAGCTAAGTGGACTGGGTTTTGTCTGGTCTCTCGCCTTTGACCTGTCTGGCTTGCTTAGAGCTACCAGGGGTACAAGTCCCCTGTCAGCATAGCTCTCAAATTATAATGTAGTGTGTGTTGTTTATACTGACCAAAATGTCTCATAATCTTCTTTGTGTCTTTTGTGTGTAACAGAGACCTTTAACAATGGAGCAGCTTGTGAACACATTCCAGGGTGCCATCGAGGGGATGACATGGGAGGAGATCAGCTGCACCCTTATGGAGGTTATTGCAGACTGCTCACCTCCTCCTACTCCTACTCCTCCTTGCGCCCTGGAACCTGCTCAACTGGACTCGTACAACCAAGTGAGTAGATCACAAATAAAAATGCTTTTACTGACACATCAATTTGCCACAGCACCTAGTGTGTGTGTGACAATCATTGGTACTTTAACTTTAACAAGCGTGTCTCATTAGAGGAAAAACAATACATATTTAACAAACTATAACTTGTCTCTCTTCCTTTCCTCCTGATAATCTTCATCAACAACTGATCTTGAAGAAATTAAGGGTGAAGTTTAATGCACTGCTTGACTGCAACCAGCAGGGGCGCTGTTGAATCTTAGCAAGCAGTCTAAAGAACATTGTTACATGTGCTATGCTATATGGTACAATACATTTAATGCAAAATGACCATTAAACCGAAACTTCTGTAACCACACGCACGCACGCACGCACGCACGCACACACACACACACACACACACACACACACACACACACACACACACGCACACACGCACACACACACACACACACACACACACGTATTCCTTTCCTCCATTGCCAATCAAGGACATTCAGCAAAATGTCTGTCAAAATAGATACACCATTATGTTTTAAGTGAAACCTGTGCAGTAGACACATGACATCATTACACTCAATTTTACCACTTGTGTGTGTGTTTTTGTGTCTCCAGATGTCCACCACAGCCGCCAATACGCTGCACTCAGGCATCAACCTGTCGTTAAAAAATCTCTATCCCATCAGGACGATGTAAGAAACGCACACAAATAGGCATCCATTAAAACACATAAGCCCTGTTTGCACCTTTGTAATAACACGTGTCCATGTCGGAACAGAATGGTGGTCTATGAGATCTTGCCAGCCCCTCGAGTCACTGCACCTGCACCAAAACCCTCCAAGGCAAAGTAAGTTAGGGCTTTTTCGCCTTTCATGTTTAACGGCAGTGTCTTTATAGACATAGATGTGGAACGTGCGCTTAGACCATCTTTCTGCAGAAGGAGGAAGAGGCATGAAAAAGAGGACCACATTAAGAAACCGCCCAATGCCTTCATGATGTTCTTGAAAGAGAACAGGCAAAGCGTGGCGGCGGGCATGAACGTCAAAAGGAGCACCGAAGTCAACACCATCCTAGGCCAGATAGTAAGTCACAGCTTTCGACCATGTAAGGAAATAGTGTGGATGGATGACAGCAATCACTGAAAATAGGCTTTAGTCGCAAAAATGTGGAGGATCACTTTACTAATTATCATGTTTGTTGTGTCCACAGTGGAGATCAATGACAATGGATGAACAGAATAAATATTATATAATGGCAGATGAGGAGCTACGTCGCAGGAGGAGCAGTAGCAGCACTTAGACGGCATGAAATATTGGCTTGCCAAGATTAATCGGGCCGTGGCTATGATTTGCCGGAAGTGACTGCAAAACATGTCATACATGACTGCCACCCCCCATCATCATCACCCACCCTACCCGGCCACCAATAAAGGTCCGACAGGATGCTCACCAACAACAATAGCAACAACAGCAATAGTTAACAGTTTCAGCTCATAATTAAAAACACCGTTGTTTAAGGCCACAACCACTAGTGGAGCTTCTTGGTAGAGTTATACATAATGTACAGGTTTGTATTTTGTTCATATTCTGGTGTCTTTTTTATGTATAAATGTATATAGTTTTGAGAGTGTGTTGAGGGAAGAGAGAGTTTGGCAGTTAGTATTTGAAAAACGTGTGCACCGCATATAAATATATAATCATATTGTATTTATTCCTTTTTATGCTTATACTGTATATACATATTATATTATATTTTGTACTTTTTGTGGTAATGTATGACTTTATGACTTAGTATTTTAATTAAAAAATATTTGTCTTTGTGAACAAACTATAGATGTGTGAATTTATGTTTGGGGGGTTGAAGGTGCACATCATGCAACACAAGTTTGCAGGGTGAGCTGGTGCATGGTGACTGTTGGGCCCTCAAATGCTAGTAGTGGAGATGCAGCACGTGGAAGGGTCTACAGGGTCACGGCCCTCCCAGAGAGGTGCACATTGTCAGCCAAGTCTCTTGGTAAATGTTTTTGGTGTTTAAATGGTTGTTGAAAATTATTCAATGTATATTTAAGTCCAAATTAAAGTCCATTAGGATAAAATAAGTTAACGTTAAAGCTCCGTCTAACAATTAAATTTCAGAGCTGATACATTGCATTACGTACTCTTTAAAAGGGAAGTGCTGTTGGCATATAACTCTGCATTGATATCTCTGTTCTGATTGGCTTATGAACCTGATTCAGCAAAAAAAACAGCTGTTGATACCTAGACATTAGTTACTAAACTAGTTACTAAACTAATGTACTCGGTGTGATTCACAGTGTGAGCAACTCTCTCTAAATATAAATCAAAGTGACATTAAATCTCTGATAAATTAATAAAATAAAATCAAGACAAATGACATTTTTGCCTTCATTTCAGTTAACTTGCCAAAAAGTGCTACTTGACATATTTTGACAGTGACATTCCCACAGTATGTGTGCAACATTTGTTCTGGGAGTACATAAAGTCCATTTAGTCAAATAGCAATGGAATTAATATTTATGAAGATTCTCTAACCTGCAGAGAGGAGGATGCAAGGTTGGTTTTTGTGCATGTGACGCCATCAGATTTGTCCATGACAACAACGTTTTGAAGCTCTCTGATGCTCTGTTTGTCACTTTCTTCCTTCTTCTTCCGTCCAGACATAACACCGTGTGCGACTGTGGAGAGCTGTAAGGGGAAACTGTGACTATGAAATGTTAAACATTTAGGAAAGTTTAAAATCAGCTCTCTATACCATTAATTTTAAATGGACAAACTTACTCAACTAATAAAGAAAATTATAATACATTTGGGTTATTTTGGTATTTTGCGCAACAGTATTGCGTGAAGTAGAGTGAAATATTCATTCATGGCTAATAAAGTTGTAAACATTTGAACAATAAAAGGTACATACCTATGCTGTAGTCCTCTAGCCAGTTCATGAATAAAGCACAAACTCAAAATATTTCTGTTGGCTGGGAAAGAAAAGGCAAAAATATCAAAACATTAATTATAAACGAGTCACAATTGAACAAGAAATATCTAAAGAAATCGTCTTTTTTTATCAAAATGTATGTAGTTAAAAAATATCAGTTAATGGGCTTAACTTTTCCTCAAATGTATTAGCAAACATATCCATAATATAAACAATGATTTAAAAAACAACAACAACATTGTTCAAATCCAATTTGATTGAATAACTTAATTTTGCAGTCTCTCACTATATATTGCTTATTGTTTTGTCTTCCATCCCTCCATCCATCCATTTTCTACCGCTTATTCCCTTCGGGGTCGCTGGAGCCTATTACAGCTACAATCGGGTAGAAGGCGGGGTACACCCTGGACAAGTCGCCATCTCATCGCAGGGACAACACAGATAGACATACAACATTCACACTCACATTCACACACTAGGGCCAATTTAGTGTTGCCAATCAACCTATCCCCAGGTGCATGTTTTTGGAGGTGGGAGGAAGCCGGAGTACCCGGAGGGAACCCACGCAGTCACGGGGAGAACATGCAAACTCTACACAGAAAGATCCCGAGCGCACGATCGAACCCAGGACCTTCGTATTGTGAGGCAGACACAATAACCCCTCTTCCACCGTGCTGTTTTGCCTTGTTCTTCTATTATGCGGTGAGTGTTAACTCTGTATTACGTTTCCCCATTGTACTGTCTGATTTATTGTTAATTGTAATGTCTATTATCTATGTATTTGACATCCGATTAGGTCAATTAGTAATGTAGACTTCGGGTAAAAGAAAACTGGCATTATTCCATACATTTATTTACATTAAAAAATACTTTGAATCAGTATATTGTCCAAGTTTGTTTATATTTGGTTGAAGTACTTACTTACTAAATATCTGCGTACTTTTATTTTTACAGCAGTATATGCCAATGTACGCATATATTGAATCTGACAAGGGCCGCACACTGCATGGCCGTGCGTCCTGTGATTGGCTGGCAACTCGTCCTAGTTTATCCCGCCTCTTGCCCAAAGCCAGCTTGCATTGGCTTTCGCTGACCCAATGAGAACGAACGAAATAGAAAATGGGCAGATCCTATGTGATTTCGACTAATCAGTGCAGACGCCGGGACGTTCATGACGTCATGTTTCTATGGGGATTTAAACTTTAAGAAAATGATTCTGATGTAAATCAAACGCGAGGGAATAATCTTATGTGGTGGATTGATTTTATTGTAAAAAAATTGTTTTAAAAGTGTTAAAATACTTAATTTGCAAAAAGAGAAAATAGGCGACATTTTAATATATGAAATAAAAAGTTTCTAGCACCGCTCTACCCACCACGCCATGCCACCCCCATGGCTCAGTACCATTCACAATTAGCAATTGATGAGAGTTGCATTCAATTTGTAAAATTATTATATTTAAAAATATGTCAACTGTATTACAATTGTCCAAAACATACCTGTAACTATTATTCAGGCATATGTGCTAGAACGATAGCTCATAGATGAGTTATGTCTACAAGACTGTAGTGGGAGCTGTTGGCTGCTTTGCGTCGTTCTGAATGAAGCTGCCATCATTGCAACTTCGTGTCCGGCCTTCGTCATTCAAATCTCCCCTTCCCTAGGTATGTTGACTTGTTGCTTCTAGTGTTGCTCCCGGTGTATGTGTTTAGAACATGTTAGGCGCATTTTGGGCACATTTCAAGCGAAGTTAAGTGCGAGGTCGAGTGCTAAGTAGCAGTATGCTAATAAACTGCTGTGCTCGTGGCCGCCAGTGGGATGGCGGCGGTGGAGATTCAAATAGCACACGTGTATGTTTCTTTGGGGTTGAAGTATATTTATATTTACTTGTATATATTCTACTATATGATGCGAGAAGATTACATGTTAACAATGTATCTGAGGTTTGCAGTTCTTCTAAAAGTGTGTGAATCCTGATGACACTGAAATTGTGTGGATAAATGGAATCTATTTTATTTGACTGTTATTGTAAATTGACATGCGCCATTAAAGTTTACTATTGTTGCTTGCATAATGTAAATGCAGGGACTTTGTTTGTAAAAAGAATATAAATTAATTCTGGATCAAGCTGCCATCATTGCAACATTGTGATACATTATGATATATTACATTATATTATATATAATATACTGTATTATATTATCCATCCATCTATCCATTTTCTACCGCTTGTCTTATATATCAGTATATACCATATATTGTATATATAATATGTAAATATTACATATATGTTATATTTTATATTGCTACTACAGTACATTTTTAGTCTACTTTATACCTGCATTATCCTTTCCATCCTTTGTAACTGAGCTACTGTGTGGAACAATTTCCCTTGTGGATCATTAAAGTTTGTCTAAGTGTCCGGCCATCTTCATTCAAATGTCCACTTTCCTAGGGCTATAACACTTGCTGATCCACCTGAGCGTCAGAAGAATCATATTTTGGAAGATAAGGTAGGTAACCGTTTGTTAAATGTTTTAAAAACATTAATCAAATCAACTTTTAAAATGTTTTTTCCCCTACGACAATACTAGATAACGATCTACCTACCTTCTCGTGTTGCTACAACTAAACATAATTCAACTAAATGCAATAAGTATCTGGTTGAAAATTTCATTTACGTTTGAAAATAGGCATACTAAGTATTCCTGCTAAAAAGGTGTTTATAACGGTCGTTGTTCAGCATGTTTGTATAACGTCTGCTCCAACTCAAACTGTATGTTGGTGTTTGAAAAGCAGGTGAAAATGTTTTGTCATAAATAGTGCCGTAATTATTATTATTATTTGAAACGGAATCAAGAGTGTTGTGTTTAACATGTTAATGTTAATAGAGGGCACTTTGAGACCAAAAAACGATGAACACATGTTACACAACTTTGATAAAACAATACAGAATTTGGCAATAAAGCTGGAGTTTTTCTAAAGTAACATTTTTTATCAAAGAGGAAACCCTCGGAAACCGAGGCAACAAAACTGCGTCGGAAAAGTGAGGGCTCACACAAAAAAATCTAGGAGTTGAAAAGATTAAAAAGCCATAATTTAAGAGTTAAAAGTAATGTGCATTTTTTCAATATTTGGGACATGTCATTGATGCAGGAGGGATTCTCTCATTCTACAGAGAAAGATCGCTAACAGCAGTTTCTACGGATTTAGAAGCTTGAGGGCCATATAAATCTGACACCTGTTGCATTAATTGAGCAGTATAGTGTGGTGTGTGTTTATCCTGATCAAACGTCTCATGTCTTATTTGTGTATTATAACAGAGACCTTCAAGAATGGAGCAGCTCATGCACACATTCCAGGGTGCCATCGAGAGGATGACATGGGAGGAGATCAGCAGCACCCTTATGAAGGTTCTTGCAGACTGCTCGTCTCCTCCTTGTCCCCTGGAACTTGCTCAGAAGGACTTGTACAACCTAGTGAGTAGATCACAAATAGAAAATGATTTCAGTGACACATCAACTTGTGAGTCTCATTCAAAAAGAAAAATATGTATATATATATTTATGTAACAAACTATACCCCTCCTCTCTTCTTTTCCCCCTGATAACTGAATTGATGTTGAAGCAATTAAGACATTGTTAAATGCACCGCTTGGCTGCAACCAGCAGGGGCACTGTTGAATTAATCATATATTTAGACAAAATAATGTCTAAATATAGTTCTAAACACACTCCAGCTCATAAACTTACAATAAAACATGCTTTTATTTTGCCAAAGTATAATTTTGCAGCCGTATTCGACACATTCTGCTGCGACATTCACACAGCGTTGCGTGACCAGCACTCGACGGTGCAATGTAAAAAAAAAAAAAAAACAGAACGACCAAAGACATTACTAAAATTGTTATCCGCATTTTGCCAAAATCTTTAATGGCTTTGGCTCAACAATCACGAAAAAATTAATGTCTTTTCCACATATTTCTGCAGAATAACTCATATGGTGGAACTAGCAAGCAGTAGAGAATATGGAGTGATTTTTGGTCCAAAACATCCATCCATCCATGCATTTGTTTACCGCTTGTCTCATTATTGGTGTATTTCATGCCACTTTATGTTGTATATTTTTCTATGAGATTTCCAGTTCATTTTATCATCCATCATTACAGCCAAAATGTGGTTTCTTTAACTCTTTCAATGACTACTCCATCTATTTAGATTTGTGTTTGACTTTTTCTTCTGCTGTTACCGAATTACATTATTTTAGTTTTACTAAAATTCAAAGAGTCTGATTATGTCAAACCATCTCTTTCATATATTAATTTATTGTGTTTTTATTTGTATTAGTTTCTGTGTACTCTCTCCTGAACAAAACGCAGATGCATTAAAAGATTACAGTTGGTACAAAATGCGGCTGCTAGACTTTTGACAAGAACAAGAAAGTTTGATCATATTACGCCTATACTGGCTCACCTGCACTGGCTTCCTGTGCACTTAAGATGTGACTTTAAGGTTTTACTACTTATGTATAAAATACTACACGGTCTAGCTCCATCCTATCTTGCCGATTGTATTGTACCATATGTGCCGGCAAGAAATCTGCGTTCAAAGAACTCCGACTTATTAGTGATTCCCAGAGCCCAAAAAAAGTCTGCGGGCTATAGAGCGTTTTCTATTCGGGCTCCAGTACTATGGAATGCCCTCCCGGTAACAGTTAGAGATGCTACCTGAGTAGAAGCAATTAAGTCCCACCTAAAAACTCATTTGTATACTCTAGCCTTTAAATAGCCCCCCTTTTTTTGGACCAGTTGATCTGCCGTTTCTTTTCTTTTCTGCTCTGCTCCCCCCTCTCCCTTGTGGAGGGGGAGTTACACAGGTCCGGTGGCCATGGATGAAGTGCTGGCTGTCCAGAGTCGGGACTCGGGGTGGACCGCTCGCCTGTGTGTCTGTTGGGAACATCTCTGCGCTGCTGACCCGTCTCCGCTCGGGATGGTTTCCTGCTGGCCCCACTATGAACTGGACTCTCACTATTATGTTGGATCTACTATGGACTGGAATCTCACAATATTATGTCAGACCCACTCGACATCCATTGCATTCGGTCTCCCCTAGAGGGGTGGGGGGGGGGTTACCCACATATGCAGTCCTCTCCAAGGTTTCTCATAGTCATTCACATCGACGTCCCATTGGGTTGAGTTTTTCCTTGCCCTTATGTGGGCTCTGTACCGAGGATGTCGTTGTGGCTTGTGCAGCCCTTTGAGACACTTGTGATTTAGGGCTATATAAATAAACATTGATTGATTGAGTTGTTGTGTCGGGTGTTTACCTCGCAATAGACGAGGTAAACGATGGCTCTCCAGTGACGGCGAAATTAAACCTAAACTTCTGTAAACACACACACTCATATCCCCCATAGCCAATCAATGACATTTAGCAAAATGTTTGTCAAAAATAGATACACAAATGTGTTTAAGTAAAGAAGATTATGCAATAGAGAAGTCAGTTAATGACATTTTAAATCTCTCACCCTTCCCCTTTTGTGATCTTCGGATCATAACTGTGTGCACCTTCTGCCCATCTACCAGACTCTTATAAAAATGGAGAAGGTGCAAACCAGGGAGGTGAAAGTATGGTCAGAAGAATCTGTGCTCTCCCTGCAGGAATGTTTTGACTACACTGACTGGGATGTGTTCTAGCAATTCTCTACTTGAGTTGGATGAACTCACTGATGTCAGTTGCTCATAATCTGAGATATGATTATTCTCAGTAAAAGGGCTAAAATCTCCACCAATACCAAGCCATGGGTTGCTAGGTCCGTAAAGTCCAGCATACAGCAAAAAGAAAATTGCTTTTCAACAAGGTTCTGGGTTAGGTCTTCAGTTGGCTTCTAAGGAGCTACAAATTGAAATATTGGAAACAAAACAGAGTTATGAGTCCCAAATGGAAGACAAGATGGCTGCTAACAACCTTGGGTCAGCTTGGTCCAGCATGAAAACTTTAGCCAGCGCCCAGATCCTAAACACTAGTGCACACATCACTTTAAATAATTTTAATTAAGACAGATTTTGCTAAGGCCCTGAATGGTTTTTATAATCGTTTTGGTACTCTTGATTTTAGTCAAGAAATTACAAGAACTCGGTCTCAAACTTCACAGTAATCAACACCTTCTCATAAACCAAAAACATGTTGAGCTCACTTTCTCACGCACAAAAGTAAACAGGAGTCCTGGACCAGACTATATTTGTGGTTGCAGGACTTTATGGTGCGACAAATTCAGTCACTGTGTGTATCCCACCCCTAACCCCCACTCCTCCTGCACTATGCACAGAGGGGAGCGAGGCTGCTCTTCCTAGCTCCCACATGCACTCTGTGTTCTAACACGGATGACACAAGATCATAGTTGAAGGAACTGGTCAATAAAATACGTTTTTTTCCACCACCAGTTGTCACAAACTGCACTGCACGCTAGTAACTACTATGGTCAGAAATAATATTGAACAACAAATCAATGACTGAAGTGACAAACTTGTCATCTAAACAATACCCCATTTGTTGACAAGAACATAAGCCATAGAAGCACAGTCAATCTATTTATTAAGTAGAGGTAACACAAACCAGTGAAAGATTCAAAAGAGCTGCCATCAGAGTCGACAAACTGCCGTTGCTAAGCTAACAAAAACAGCTCAAACTCAGACTCGCTGATGTCGCACATCACTAGGCAACAGGCACCGCCTTTCAAAAGGCACACTCAGACACACACTGCTGTCATATTTGTATGAAACATATCTCAACTGCATTATGCCAGATATTGGAAGTTTATTTTTTAAGCAACACATTAATACATTTCCCTAGTAATTCATTACATTTATTAAAGAGTAATTCCGTTAGTAATTGAATTACATTTTTGGTTAAGTAACAAATAACTATAATTGATTACTTTAAAAAAAAACATTTTAAGAACACAGCCTGTCACAAGGATTATGAAGCAGTTGGCAGGTGGTGTTCCTGGCTAACTTCTTTGTGTATATGTCCTATAATGATGTTTACCTATAAAAACAACATTGTTAAAGGTCAATTATTTTCATGTTGCTGCTGACCTTTAAACATGCCCTCTTAAACCAGGGCACTTTATTTCACATTTTGGTTTTTTTGTGTTTTTGTTAGCAGAAGAATTGAGCATAGCTAAATGTTTTTGTAAAGAAGATTGGAGATTTTATTTGACATTAATTATATTATTTTCAAGGCTTTTTCTTTTTTCTTATCTCAAAACCCCTCTGAAGTTAGGATCCCATTAGTTACAAACTACTTTTTTTACTTGTTGGTACCTGTTTTTGCATATTTGGGATCTCCATAAATCCTGAAAATTTTAAATCAAGGCATTGTGGAGATATTTAGTTACATTAACAAATGTTTCCATTTATGGGTTAGTTTATGGGCCAAAATATATCAGGATTTATGTTGCCAAGCCCTACACTCGTGTTAGCGACAGCACCGTTTAGGAATGTTCTGTTTAATTGAGCGTTACAGTAAGCCTTATGGCAGGGGTGTCAAACTCATTTCGCATCGTGGGCCACATACGGCCTAGGGAGATGTCAAGTGGGCCGGACCATTAAAATTATACCATACTCTGCTATAAATAACCAAAATATCATGTCTTTCCTTTGTTTTGGTGTAAAGAAGCACAAGAACATTAGGAAAATATTGAAATTTAATGAACTATCCTTTTACAAAACATTTCATGAAACACCTCATATTTCCTTAGACAAATGTGCAATTTACTTTTATCATTCACAAATATGCATTGCAACTGATCCCACTGATTGTACAAAGGCACAAAACTTTAATTGGTACTGAAAAATATAGTAATGCACTTTAAGATTAAATGAGACTTTTAAAGAAAGGAATTTTTAAACCACTTACACATACGCATATAAAATCTAAATGTAATCCCTGCGTACACCTTACAAACTAAGGAGAGTGATTTTAAATGTGTAATGAAGAAAGTGTTCGCCTGTCCTGTAAATCTGTAAACTTCATACATGAAACATACATACACATACAATACATACTGAAAATTTATGGAGTTGTATGAACAGTAGAATTCCATCACACAACTTTTGTTTTGAAGCTGCTGACTAACATTAAAGTGCACATTTTTTAAATCACCACAGTAAGGATTCATCTTCACAGAGCTGTATTCTTTCAATGCAAACAGTATCTAAGGCAGCATTTTAAAGGTGTTAGTCTAGTCTGGACTTCTATTTGTTCCTGAAACTTGGCATCTTTTGGCCTGTACAAGTGCATCAACACCAGGTGTCATGTCCTGACTAGCTGTCACTTTCAGAATGTCATTTAAGTGCTTGTTTGTGAGCCTTGAACGCATTTTTGTTTTATTGATATTCATCACTGAGAAAATTGATACCGTCTGCTGTTTTCAGTCTGTCTCAGTGATGCGGCTTGTCTTCTACTCTGATGGAAAGAGTGCGCCCCTTAGCGGATAATCCATGAATTGCAGCAAATTTAAAATATTAATTCCATGTCTTTTATGCATTTTTTCCACTTTCAAATTATCCTGCGGGCCTGATCGAACCTCCTTGGGGGCCGGTTCCGGCCCGCGGGCCGTATGTTTGACACCCCTGCCTTATGGTATTGTGTCTATATGTATAAGTGCACATGTGTACTTTGAGTGTTAATAATGACATTGTGATAATTAAGACATTTCATATTGCAACACAATTTTTTTTCTGTGCTACAAAATAAATTCTGTGCTACTAATTTTTTTCATTTAGTAGCACAGGTGCTACTAGTGAAAAAGCTAAGCGTACAGCCCTGGGTCGGCTACTTACGTTCTGTGCAAAAAATACTGAGCTCAGCCTGTTAAAGGCCTACTGAAATGATTTTTATTTATTTAAACGGGGATAGCAGATCCATTCTATGTGTCATACTTGATCATTTCGCGATAGTGCCATATTTTTGCTGAAAGGATTTAGTAGAGAACATCGACGATAAAGTTCGCAACTTTTGGTCGCTGATAAAAAAAAGCCTTGCCTGTACCAGAAGTAGCGTGACGTCAAAGGTTGAAAGGCTCCTCACATTTTCCCATTGTTTTCAATGCAGCGAGAGCGATTCGGACCGAGAAAGCAACGATTACCCCATTAATTTGAGCAAGGATGAAAGATTCGTGGATGAGGTACGTGAGAGTGAAGGACTAGAGTGCAGTGCAGGACGCATCTTTTTTCGCTCTGACCGTAACTTAGGTACAAGCTGGCTCATTGGATTCCACAATCTCTCCTTTTTCTATTGTGGATCACAGATTTGTATTTTAAACCACCTCGGATACTATATCCTCTTGAAAATGAGAGTCAAGAACGCGAAATGGACATTCACAGTGACTTTTATCTCCACGACAATACATCGGCGAAACACTTTAGCTACGGAGCTAACGTGATAGCATCGGGCTTAACTGCATATAGAAACAAAAGATAAGCCCCTGACTGGAAGGATAGACAGAAAATCAACAATACTATTAAACCATGGACCTGTAAATACACGGTTAATGCTTTCCAGCCTGGCGAAGGTTAACAATGCTGTTGCTAACGACGCCATTGAAGCTAACTTAGCAACGGGACCTCACAGAGCTATGCTAAAAACATTAGCTATTCACCTACGCTAGCCAGCCCTTATCTGCTCATCAACACCCGTGCTCACCTGCGGTCCAGCAATCGACGGTGCGACGAAGGACTTCATCCGATCACCGATGCGGTCGGCGGCCAGCGTCGGATAGCGCGTCGGCTATCCACCTCAAAGTCCTCCTGTTTGTGTTGCTGCAGCCAGCCGCTAATACACCGATCCCACCTACAACTTTCTTCTTTGCAGTCTTCATTGTTCATTAAACAAATTGCAAAAGATTCACCAACACAGATGTCCAGAATACTGTGGAATTTTGAGATGAAAACAGAGCTTTTTGTATTGGATTCAATGGCGTCCGAATACTTCCGTTTCAACGTTTGACGTCACGTGCATACGTCATCATCCGGAAGTTTAGCGGGAAATTTAAAATTGCACTTTATAAGTTAACCCGGCCGTATTGGCATGTGTTGCAATGTTAAGATTTCATCATTGATATATAAACTATCAGACTGTGTGGTCGGTAGTAGTGGGTTTCAGTTTTAAATTTCCCGCGAAACTTCCGGTTGGAAACGTCTATGTATGATGACGTATGCGCGTGACGTCACGGAGTGAACGGAAGTATTGGCACACCATTGTGTCCCAATACTCTGTTTTCATCGAAAAATTCCACAGTATTCTGGACATCTGTGTTGGGGAATCTTTTGCAATTTGTTTAATGAACAATGAAGACTGCAAAGAAGAAATCTGTAGGTGGGATCGGTGTATTAGCGGCGGACTACAGCAACACAACCAGGAGGACTTTGAGATGGATAGCAGACGCGCTACCTGCCGACCTCACTTTGACTTCCTCCGTCTCCGGGCCGCCGACCGCATCTATGATCGGGTGAAGTCCTTCGTCGCGCCGTCGATCGCTGGAACGCAGGTGATCACGGGTGTTGATGAGCAGATGAGGGCTGGCTGGCGTAGGTGGAGCGCTAATGTTTTTAGCATAGCTCTGTCGAGGTCCCGTAGCTAAGTTAGCTTCAACGGCGTCGTTAGCAACAGCATTGTTAAGCTTCGCCAGGCTGGAAAGCATTAACCGTGTAGTTACATGTCCATGGATTAATAGTATTGTTGATTTTCTGTCCATCCTTCCAGTCAGGGGTTTATTTCTTTTGTTTCTATCTGCATTTAAGCCCGATGCTATCACGTTAGCTCCGTAGCTAAAAAGCTTCACCGATGTATTGTCGTGGAGATAAAAGTCACTGTGAATGTCCATTTCGCGTTCTCGACTCTCATTTTCAAGAGGATATAGTATCCGAGGTGGTTTAAAATACAAATCCGTGATCCACAATAGAAAAAGGAGAAAGTGTGGAATCCAATGAACCCTTGTACCTAAGTTATGGTCAGAGCGAAAAAAGATACGTCCTGCACTGCACTCTAGTCCTTCACTCTCACGTTCCTCATCAACGAATCTTTCATCCTCGCTCAAATTAATGGGGTAATCGTCGCTTTCTCGGTCCAAATCGCTCTCGCTGAATTGTAAACAATGGGGAAATGTGAGGAGCCCTTCAGCCTGTGACGTCACGCTACTTCCGGTACAGGCAAGGCTTTTTTATCAGCGACCAAAACTTTATCGTTGATGTTCTCTACTAAATCCTTTCAGCAAAAATATGGCAATATCGCAAAATGATCAAGTATGACACATAGAATGGATCTGCTATCCCCGTTTAAATTAAAAAAAATTCATTTCAGTAGGCCTTTAAGTACTTTGGCATGTATGTCATGTTGTGATTTGTTTTGTGTTAATACTTGTTTATTTTAATGTATATGCAGATGTCATTCTCCATTTTGCACAGCAAAACAAATCTACCTTAAGAGTACAAATAGTCACCTTGAACTTTGCACCTTTTGTAATAACGCATGTGTACCTTTAGGAAAGGCAAGGTGGTCTTCAAGATCTTGTCAGCCCCTCAAGTCACTGCACCTGCACAGAAACCATCAAGACAAAGTAAGTTTGGTTTTTTAAATTTTATTTTCAATGGTAGAATGTGCGATTAATCTGTCTTTTTGCAAAAGGAGGAAGAGGTATGAAAAGGAGGACCACATGAAGAAACCGCCCAATGCGTTCATGATGTTCCTTAGAGAGAACAGGCAAAGTTCCGTTCAAAAGTTACATGCCTGAATACAACTTATTGGCTAAAGTGGTTATATGTTCATGGAACTTCATCTGACCTTCACTTCTTATGTATGTGTGATTTTTTTCTTTAAATAAATGTGCAAAAATTAAAAAAATGTTTTAAATAAAAACCTTTCACATTGTCATTATGGAGTATTGTCTGTAGCATTTTTTATATCAAGAATTATTATTTTTGGTTCGTGTTAGTCAAATTGGTCGTTGTAATTCAGTAACTTGTAATTGTTTTTTTTATTTACCGCATTCTATTAACACACAACACGTTAAATATGTTGCCGCCAAGACATGTTGCTAGCTAGTGCTAATGCTGTTTTCTTCTTGAGTGACTACGTTATTAATAACTACTATAACTCAGCTGGTAATTGACTTATGTAATTTTATTTATTAGGGAAATACCTCAATGCGTGTCCATAAATTTGTGTTGGACGTCGACAGGAGCGTCTCGGTAAGTGACATGAACCTGTATAGAGACGGCCATGTTGCTTTACATGGTGAAGACGTCTTTGCTATTGTTAATCAATTCGCGGGCATTTTTTTCAATCACACGGGTGACGTAACACGTGAGAGATGCGTTTAAGGGTTAGACAAACCTCAGAACATTTAATTTCTGTGGACGTTGCTTGGCCACAAAGTAGCTTCAGCACTGAAAAGCTATTTGTTGTAAAAAACAAAAACAAAAAAACAACTACTAAGAACAAAACGGCAACACTACAGACCACACTACCGAGTAATGTAGTGAAACTAAACTCGTAACGATGCTGGGACGTAGTTGACGCAATTGACTTTAATTTATTGTGACCTGTTAGTACCCCTGTTGGCCGCTAGGTGGATGCAGAGTACAACACAAGGAATAAGAGCAGCAGTCAGACACTAATGAAGTAACAGACAGGTAACAGGAACATGAGGTAAAAGGTTATAATCTTTCTACAACTGGTCAAGGGCGCTCACGGTAAATGTTTTTTTTTGTTCCAACCTCCATTACTGAGTCGTTTGAGATGTTTAACGAATATTAGCATAAGACTGTGCAGCACCCACGTGATGTATGAGTTAACTTGCTTGTTAGCTCATTTTTAGCACAATCTCCCGCTCTGCTATTAGTGTCTTTTGATATGTATTTCTGTCTTAACATTACCTCTATAGCTCGATTATTACAGTGTTTCTGTTGCATTTTGAATTTTTTTTCAGAAATTAAGATTATGAGTGGCATATATCAGAATGAATGAGGAATTTTGCTGCCTGAAAAATAGATAATAAAATATTATTTCTCCTAATTTGTAGTTTTCACTGTGTTCAATGGAGACCTGAAAACAATAATGGTTATTAAGATTAGTATGAAGCATGGACTTAAAGGCCTACTGAAATGAAATTTTCTTATTTAAACGGGGATAGCAGATCCATTCTATGTGTCATACTTGATCATTTCGCGATATTGCCATATTTTTGCTGAAAGGATTTAGTAGAGAACATCGACGATAAAGTTCGCAACTTTTGGTCGCTGATAAAAAAAGCCTTTCCTGTACCGGAAGTAGCGTGACGTCACAGGTTGTGGAGCTCCTCACATCTGCACATTGTTTTCAATCATGGACGCCAGCAGCGTGAGCGATTCGGACCGAGAAAGCGACGATTACCCCATTAATTTGAGCGAGGATGAAAGATTCGTGGATGAGAAAAGTGAGAGTGAAGGACAAGAGGGCAGTGGAAGCGATTCAGATAGGTAAGATGCTGTGAGAGGCGGGTGGGACCTGATATTCAGCTGGGAATGACTAAAACAGTAAATAAACACAAGACATACATATACTCTATTAGCCACAACACAACCAGGCTTATATTTAATATGCCACAAATTAATCCGCATAACAAACACCTCCCCCCTCCCGTCCATATAACCCACCAATACAAATCAAACACCCGCACAACACACTCAATCCCACAGCCCAAAGTACCCACCACCTCCGTAAAGTTCATACAGCACATATATTTCCCCAAAGTTACATACGTGACATGCACATAGCGGCACGCACGTACGAGCAAGCGATCAAATGTTTGGAAGCCAAAGCTGTACTCACAGTAGCGCGTCTGCTATCCAACTCAAAGTCTTCCTGGTTGTGTTGCTGTAGCCAGCCGCTAATACACCGATCCCACCTACAGCTTTCTTCTTTTCTGTCTTCATTGTTCATTAAACAAATTGCAAAAGATTCACCAACACAGATGTCCAGAATACTGTGGAATTTTGCGATGAAAACAGACAACTTAATAGTTGGCCACAATGGTGTCCCAATATGTCCGCGCAAACGTCATCATACCGAGACGTTTTCAGCAGAATATTTCGCGGGAAATTTAAAATTGCACTTTACTAATCTAACCCGGCCGTATTGGCATGTGTTGCAATGTTAAGATTTCATCATTGATATATAAACTATCAGACTGCGTGGTCGGTAGTAGTGGGTTTCAGTAGGCCTTTAAATGACTGATCAGGAAGTAATAACATTGGGGGTTAGTATTTGAAAGTTTTGTGCGCTCACACAGGGTATACCCTGCCTTCCGCTTGAATGCAGCTGAGATAGGCTCCAGCCCCCACCTGTCTCCAGACCCCGAAAGGGACAAGCAGCAGAATATGGATGGATGGATGTGCGCTCACACCTTGCAGGGCTGTTGCACCAGGTGGATTGACCGAATCATGGCTCCAACAAGAAGATAAACTATCACACAACGTTGCAAAATATGTTGGTTGTTCAGTCAGCTGTGTCTAAAATTTGGATCAAGTACAAACAACATGGGAAGGTTGTAAAAGGCAAGCATAATTGTAGACCAAGGAAAACATTAAAGCGGTCAAGACAGACATTTTTTAAAACATTGTGTTGAAAACAGAAAAAGCACAGCAAAACAAATGAAGAACATGTGGGCGGTAACTGGGGTCACCGTCTGTGATCGAACTGTAAGAAACCGCCCTAAAGGAAATGGAATTTAAATACAGAAAAGCTCAACCAAAGCCGCCATTAACGGCTAAACAGAAAACAAATAAGGTTCCAATTGGATAAGGAAAGAGCTGCTGTTCCAAGGAGATTTATGAAGACGACTGCCTGAAGAAAACATGCTAATCTTTACAGTCATTGAGAATATGGGGCTGCATGTCGAGTATAGCACTTGGTAGATGGCTGACATTACATCCTATTTACATTGATATTTTGGAATTCTCATATTTCATCAATCAAAAGGATGTTTGAGATGATGACCTCATTTTTCAAAATGATAATGCATCTTGCTGTAGAGCAAAAACTGTAAAAAAAACTTCCTTGAAGAAATATGGTCAATGTAATGGTGGAATTGAAAGAAAATGGTCCATAACAAGACTCCGACCTGCAAAGCTGAGCTGACAACAGCAACCAGAGAACTGTTTATCCCTTGTCCATGTCCATGTTTCATATTAAAGCCAGAGGTGGTGCGACAAATATACAGTCAATTTAAAAATTCTTCTAACAAAATTAAAAAAATATGGGATTAAAAAAGTTGTTTTAAAATGTCTATAACGCTATCTTTGTTTCTTGTTTCTTTATTACTCATCCTAATTCTAATACAGCTTGATTATTTTTTGGGGTTCCATTTTGGGACCTTTTATTTCTAATTTATATCAATTATTTAAAAATGTTTGTAAGAATGTACAGCCTCTTATGTTTGCAGATGCTACTTGTCTTTAAATATCCCATTCTAATCTTGATTGCTGGTCAAGAGAAACAAATGAACTGTCAAATATTTCTAAATAGTTAAAAATTGATAGATTGTCACTTAATATTAAAACAATTAATTTTTGATTTTTAGTATGAAAAACAAAATCTATAATAAAGAAAAGCCTATTTCATGATTCTTTTTTATTTTTTTGCTGCCGTAAAAATTGTGACTTTTGGGGGAGGTGTCGTTCCGAGACCTTAGAGTCTCCATCTTTCCTGCACATTTTTGCTTTACTTTGTATATTGTTCTTTCTTCATCTCTTTCTCATGACATGTTGTGTTTTTTAGTTTGTTTTTACCATCTTCCAATATTGTTTGTACTTTGCCCAGATTTTAGACACAGCTGACTGTGAACAATCAACATCTATTCCAACACTGCGGGATGATTTACCTTCTTTAAGAAGTTTGATGACATTCCGTTCGTTTCTATTGACATCTCTTGTGTTGGAGCCATGATTCATGTCAATCCACCTGGTGCAACAGCTCTCCAAGGTGTGAGCACTCCTTTTAAAGTGCAGACTAATGTACAGATTTAATCTGATGCAGGTGTTATCTTTGAAAATAAAAATATACAGGGTAATCCATAAATATTTTCCCTTGGAATTAAAGGCCTACTGAAATGATTTTTATTTTTATTTAAACGGGAATAGCAGATCCATTCTATGTGTCATACTTGATAATTTCGCGATATTGCCATATTTTTGCTGAAAGGATTTAGTAGAGAAAATAGACGATAAAGTTCGCAACTTTTGCTCGCTGATAAAAAAAAGCCTTGCCTGTACCGGAAGTAGCGTGACGTCACAGGAGCTAGTATTCCTCACAATTCCCCGTTGTTTACAATGGAGCGAGAGATTCGGAGCGACAAAGCGACGATTACCCCATTAATTTGAGCGAGGATGAAAGATTCGTAGATGAGGAGCGTTACAGTGAAGGACTAGAGAGGCAGTGATGGACGTATCTTTTTTCGCTCTGACCGTAACTTAGGTACAAGCTGGCTCATTGGATTCCACTCTCTCCTTTTTCTATTGTGGATCACGGATTTGTATTTTAAACCACCTCGGATACTATATCCTCTTGAAAATGAGAGTCGAGCACGCGAAATGGACATTTAAAGTGACTTTTATCTCCACGACAATACATCGGTGACACACTTAGCTACTGAGCTAACGTGATAGCATCGTTCTCAAATGAAGATAGAAACAAAAGAAATAAACCCCTGACTGGAAGGATAGACAGAAGATCAACAATACTATTAAACCATGTACATGTAACTACACGGTTAAAAATTCTCAGCCTGGTAAGGCTTAACAATGCTGTTGCTAACGACGCTAAGGCTAATTTAGCAACTTAGCAACCAGACCTCACAGAACTACGATAAAAACATTAGCGCTCCACCTACGCCAGCCAGCCCTCATCTTCCCATCAACAGCCGTGCTCACCTGCGTTCCAGCGATCGACGGCGCGACGAAGGACTTCATCCGTGGGTTTGGCGGCAAGCATCGGCTAGGCGTAGTAAGTACTCCTTGTCGTGTTGCTGTAAGTATTGTACTTAGCCGCTAATACACCGATTGATCCCACCTACAACGTTCTTCTTCGCAGCCTCCATTGTTCATTAAACAAATTGCAAAAGATTCACCAACACAGATGTCCAGAATACTGTGAAATTTTGTCGAAGAAAACAAGAGGTTTTTGTATCGGGTCGATGGGGTCCAACCACTTCCGTGGATTTTGTGACGTCACGCACATAAATCATATCCAAAAGAGTTTTTCAACCGGAAGTGTGGCGGGAATTTTAAAATTGCACTTTATAAGTTAACCCGGCCGTATTGGCATGTGTTTCAATGTTAAGATTTCATCATTGATATATAAACTATCAGACTGCGTGGTCGGTAGTAGTGGGTTTCAGTAGGCCTTTAAGTTATTCCATAATTATATATTTGATATCCTTTAGTGTTTCTTAAAGCCAAAAATTTGACAAATGATATGACTAAAGTTTTTTGTCATGTCTTTTATCTGATTTTGTTCTACCAAATTGAACAATTGAATTCTATTTTTTTTTTGCCATAGGTTGCGTCACGTGACTGTATTGGACTAATGTTTGCTTTTTCTCCGTGTGCTCCTATTTTGTATATTCACTTCCTTGTGCCGTGCACAGGCATCCACACCTGCTGCCTGATTGGCAACCGGGGCACACTTTCACCCGGTTGCCAATCAGTCTCCCATTTAAGTCCAGCGCTGTCTGCCTGACAGCGTCGATTGATTTTCGTTTGCACTTTCTTGTTATGCACTGCGCTGCAACAATGTAAGAACACTTTGAACACAATATAAAATGCTGTAGAGCATTTTATATCAATCAAACATAACGAGATGATAACCAACTGTCTTTATTAACAAGCCAAAACAACAAAAAACAAGCTGAACTGTCCTGTATGTGCCGCTTTGCCAACACATTGGTGCCTTACAAACAATCAGAAATCACAAAAATCCTACTTTAACAACCATATTGCTACAATAATAAAAAATTTTAAAAGTAAAATCCACTTACATAACATTAGTGGCAAAGGTCCTCATGAGCCAGACAAAGAGAGAAAATGGAGAGGCCGTTTGTGCCTTGGAAGAGCTGCCGCTGAACGAGAGTTAGGCTTCTCAGACGATGTGAAATAAGACCTCTTTGGCATCTATTTTCCAGAAAAGTCCGTACTCATCACAATTAAAAAATTGCTGTGGTACAAAGACTGCGTCCTCAATCTCTTCAATACGATCATGCACAAAATGGCTGGCAGCGGGACACAAAATTAATGACGTTTGTACACAGAAACATGGTTAGCACACAGATTAAGATTACATTTTATAAAGTAAATAAATGGGACAGACATATTTGATGACATTTTTTCATTGTTAAATGGGCAACCTGTATTAACATTGATTGGAGCAGGTCTTCAACAGAGCATTGTGAAAGCTTTAGTTAATTAGACTTTTTAAAATATATTTTGTACCTTTCATTACCCTTACCGCTTTTCCACATATTAAAATTTTTTTTTAAATACAAATGAACATTTAACAGTTTTTTTTATTTGTTGGGCAACTAAGAAACGGGAATAACTAAACAGTTATTTTTCCCCACATAACCTAAAACGCTAATATATTCCCGAATAAAAGCTAACACATTTATTTTTTGTTCAGGAATGTAAGTAATTAACTTGGGATTTGACATCTTAATCAAAAAGTAACGTGTTTTAAAAAAAAAATTGTATACAAGTACATTTAAAAAATAATGATTAACAATTATATTGAAGAGCTTCTACATAGGTTTATTACATAACATTATTTGTCTGTAAATGTTGTAAATTTGTGGTATACATTTTACATTACAATCCTACATTCACTCATACTGTAGTTTGTATAGTTTTCAATTGTAGAAAAAAAAATACTGACATATTTAAGGAATACCAGAAATGCATTTATTAGCCACACAAGAGGTAAACAGGTATTCTTTTTTTGTCAAATATTTAAGTGCTTTTCTTGGAGAGTGTAGTACAGTACAGTATATGTTTCACATAAATTGTGTGCGTTTGTGACATGCAAAAACCAGGGCATTATGTTTTATTGGTATGCATAAATTGTGTTGAACATGGCATCAGTCTATTTTCTGGTTAATATTGCAGTATACAAAAACTCATTTTAATGACATAAAATATGAATATTTGTTAGCTGCTGTATAAACAATAATCTTTGATTAGCTTCAAAAGTTGTTGGTGACTGAGCTCTTACTCAAATAAATGACAAAGCAGCAACCATAGCTGCACACACTGTACTTTGCATAAAGAATGAAAGATTTGTAAACTACATGGGAAATGCAATATATTGAGAGGCTTGTACATCTAATACAAACTATAACTGTACAGGGCATTGGTGCAAAGGACAGAAACAAAAAGTTAAATTTGGCCCTTTTTAAGCTGTATTTGAAAAATATCTTAATATACAATGGAGAATGCTAAACTAGATTACCAAAAACAGCACCCAAACGGCACACAATTACATATCTATTGTTAGGCTGAATTGCTTCACACATTTTTGTGAATATGATGACACAAATAACACACAAATATATGATTAAAGCTCATGAAAAATTAGTGACTTCAATATTTTATCTTTAAAATTGCACATTATTGGAGCAGCATCTTTTCGATCTTTGGGATGGTGACTGCCAGGAAAACTTTTACAGACACAGCAAACCTTGACTTTGCTGAATATACAAACAACTTTCAGACAACCAAAACAACATAATTGCTATTCATAAAGCTATAGGATAAGGGAATGGTCCCTTGGTTAGGGAGTTTGACCTCCTTCTACTATACAATAAATCTAACTCTGCAACCATTTCCATACTGATCATCAAGTTTCAACATAAAAATCATCCACATTCTTTACTTGCACTGTAACTGTGCATTATTGTTGAAAACAATAAAAGTGCAAAGTAAGAAAACAATAAAGAAGTGCTTAAAAGACGGCCTAGTGCAAGACGCAGCATGACGGAATCTATAAATTAGACACCAACTCCACTTTTGTGGTGACTGAAATATTGTCTGACAGAACCAGAGATCACCTGACTAACGAGTAAGGCATTCTGGGAGAGGACTGCACAACCTTGTCAGCTGTCCTTTATGTACTCACTCAGTTACTGAAGTGAGATTTATTGAGAAATTTGTAATTACTGCTGCGGTTGTTCGAAGGTCACATCCAGCTTGTCGTAGATCTCCTTCAGCAGCAGTAGTGCTGTGTCTTCGGATTCCCTGGCAGACCAAAAGGGAGGGAGTTTTAAGTAAACACATTTTTTAAAGTACATTATGAAATAAGTTATTAAGAATTCCCTGAACATCAGCGTAGGACTCACCAATAGCATAGATGGGACTGAATTGCAAACAAATATTCATTGAAGCTCTCTATTGGTTTTTCCTGCAGCACATGGTCGATTCGTCGTCCTCCGTTCAACATTCCCACTTTTATCTCAGGCTGCTCTGCTTGCTCCGACTGCTCCGTTGACCCCGTCGTGTACTCTGCTTCCGCGTTCTCTGCTGCTCGGGCAGGTCAGGCGGACCAGAGATATCGAAGATATTAAACAGCAGTAGATTTCAAAAGAGAGTCTGCTTTTGGCAGTAATTGATTAGGACAAAAAAAGCAATTCAGGTTGTACCGTAAATGCAGTCAGAATATGATGGTCCTGTGATAAGATGGAAGGATGGAACCTTCTAATTGAAAGTTACATGTGATGTACATCCACAGTCTTATAACACTCAAAACTATAGTATTACTGTATTTTCTGAACTATAAGATGCTGCTTTTTTCCTATGCTTTGAACCTGGCTTATAATTTATAGATTTTTTGTCGCTAACAGTCATGTTTTATATTCAAGAAATAGTTTTTATGTGACACAACGGGTTGAAAATGTACTTTGTTTTTGTGCCTAGAACTGAAAGTATTAGTCCTGTTTCGTCTACTATTCATCCGTAGCGTGTCCGCTCAACAGGATTCTTCATTCATCACTCCAAGAAACATTTGTAAGTTTTACAATATAAGTAAAACAATTGACACTTACTGTGATGTCTGTGGGAGTGTTTTCATCTTTGTGGCGCTATCTTAATGTAATCAAGCTAGCGTCGTTACCATTAGGGAATGTGCTCATGCTTTAATTTTTTTTGTTTTTTTTGTTAGTATTGTTAACTTACAATGGCATTCTTTCTGCATTGTGTCAGTTTTGTAAATTCATCAAAACGTCACCGTGGAGTTAACGAGTCTGTTTAGCTGATTGGAGAGCTGGCTTCCACAGCTAGTGGGTCCATGACAATGACTTCTGTTTGGTCTGATCATCCGTTTTACTGCCGCGTGACAGGCACCATTTGGAAACAATTAAGGTATGTAAAAAAACATTCACAAAATATTTCGTACCGGTATATATCTGCACCTTATAGTCCGGTGTCTAATATAGTGTGTGAAATACTATTTATTTCTTCTAAAATGTAATGGGTGCAACTTAAATACGGTGCGCTCTATAGCCCGGACGGAGTATATGGTATATGAATCCTGCTAACCAGGCCCAACATTTTTATTTTAGATGCGGGAGGGACACGACTGACTTAAGTACAGACGATGTGGCTTGAACAGATTAAATGTTTGTGTTTGGAGTAATATGCATACATTGGAAAAAATTAGGGATGCACCGAAATTAAAGTTCTTGGCTGAAACCGAAAACTATATATTGAAGTACAGTATGTCAATACCTCAGACTAGGCATGGGCCGGAACAAGATTCTGATGGTATCATTACCTTTGACAAAAATAACGTTTTCATGGTATGGTATTATAATTTTAGCTCTAAAATGTGGTATTTTCAAATGTCTTTATTAAAAAGAGAAAAAATAATCTTCAGCTAAACAGTTATTTTATTCAATATAATAGAACACAATGAAAATTGAACATTGCTATATAACTACATTATTTCTAAACTAACGATAAAATTCAGTTTTCCAATGCAGTCTACTTTTGATAAACCTGCAAATCGAATGACAACAACTCGATTACCGGTTTTCTTTGTAGAAAAAAATAAAGTAAATAAATGCAATCGCCGAGTGGCGCAAGAAGGTTTTTAACACAAATAATTGATAAAAAAGACACATCTAAAATTTTGAAAATAAATAATTCATAAGTAGGCAGAAGCTTAAGACTGAATATCAACATATTTTAGAGACTTGCTCATAACTTGTCAACAAATGTTTTTTTTTTAATTGTTAAAGTGTGTATTTGATCATTTTAGATTAAGTTATAACTTTATTTAGCATTGAAGTAAAGCATAACATTATGCCTGTTCTTCACATCATGTTAATTAGCTGGTGTTAGGCATGTTAGCATGCTATATCTCCCTTAGCAAGAAGTTAGTATTTGTGCAACATGTCGTTAGTTCATGTCAAGACAGCTTTAACTTTACCTTGAATTTACTATATAGTGATAGTTGGCTCTCCCGTAGATGCACTATCAGGTTTGATGTGTTGCATTTCTCTAGCTGCCATGTCCGCAAACACGTTTTAGCATGTTAGGTGACCTTCCTCCACCATAGCAGTCTGTATTTTTACGGCAGGTGTTGGGGGGGGCGGGGTTTGGTGGTAGCGAGGGGTGTATATTGTAGCCCGGAAGAGTTAGGGATGCAAGGGATTCTGGGTATTTGTTCTGTTGTGTTACGGTTTGGATGTTCTCCCGAAATGTGTTTGTCATTCTTGTTTGGTGTGGGTTCACAGTGTGGCGCATTTTTGTCCATCCATCCATCCATTTTCTACCGCTTGCTTGTTGTCTATCTGTGTTGGCTCTGTGATGAGGTGGCGACTTGTCCAGGGTGTACCCCGCCTTCTGCCCGAATGCAGCTGAAATAGGCTCCAGCACCCCCCGCGCATATTTGTAACAGTGTTAAAGTTGTTTATACGGCCACCCTCAGTGTGACCTGTATGGCTGTTGACCAAGTATGTCTTGCAGTCACTTTCGTGTGTATGCAGAAGCCGCATACAACATGTGACTGGGCCGGCACGCTGTTAGTATGGTGAAAAAGCGGATGCGTCGACAGGTTGTAGAGGACGCTAAAGGCAGTGCCATCACGGCACGCCCTTAATATTGTTGTCCGGGTGAAAATCGGGAGAATGGTTGCCCCGGGAGATTTTCGGGAGGGGCACTGTCTCCCGGAAAGGCAAGTATGCTTTTGTCCCAGTCTTCTTTCCCCCAAATACCATTCCTGCTGCTGAGGATTTTAAGCGACATATTTGATGGATAAAAAAGTGACATTCTGCAGAAAAGGCCAAAACAGACAATAGCAGTGTGTGTGTGTGTGTGTGTGTGTGTGTGTGATCTGTTACTCCACCCAGATGAAGTTCCACATCTGTTGCTCTGTTAGTTTAGCTAATTAAAGAGTGTTGTGGAATTCTCCAGTGGCTTGTAAAATTTCACATTATGAAATACAACCTGACAGCAAGAGAAGCATTAGCAGTGATAATAGCACAGTCAGGCATTAGAAAGGAGCAGGGAAGGGCTTGGAGCAGACATTGTCAACACATTACAATGTGTCTTTATGATGGAATGGTTGTTAGAATCCAATTAAAGAGGCTGTTTGCAACCTTTACTAGCTTTTCAAAGTGTTGAAAGCATTATATCCCGCCCTCTTCTGGCTGTGAGCATGTAAGCTACACATGATGCTTTGTTGTTGTTACCTATTGATAGCGATTTGCCAAAGCTATTAACCTCAGCTATCATTGAATGTATAGCCTATCCTAACAAAATGATGGCAAATTGTTAGTTGATTCCCTGAAATTACTTTTTTGTATGTGTGTATGTATATATATATATTTTTTTATTTTTTTATTTTTTTTTTATTTTTTTTATTTATTTATTTATTTTAAAAAAGTTTTTCTAAAAAAAAATAAAAGACTGATCTTTTAAAAAATGCAGTAATCTGATTTACTGCATTTGTCTACAAGCGCTGTCAGATTATCCATGTGACCACCTTGTCTTACCTTGGAAGTATTGTCTATGAAGGGCCCAGGGCCACGCAATTACTTTTGTCCAAAAGTCACCAGTTTTTTCTCCTGTCTGTGCAGGCGCACAAACTTCATCTAAGGCTGAGATTCACAGTAAAGTGCAGTAAAGGGTGAGGGAAGCGGATAGAGTTAAGAGACAAGCAGGGAGGATGTTGGCAAGCAGAGAGTGATAAGAGGAGTGTAAGGACATGTGAGTTAGAGACACACACATACTGTATATATCGACAGTCCGACACAGAAATACAATGAGAAACCAAAATCATCAATCTACCCTGTGTTTCCCGAGAGTTTCCATCTATTGTGGTTTCTCCTTCATCCACCGGGGGCAGTGCAGCAACAGGTAATCTAGAAAAGGACTGCCAAGCCGTCCGTAATGACCCCAGTACGTTATTCTTCAAATCCATGCTCATGCGAGTCAAGCTGTCTTTCAGTTCTAGAAAGCAAACATAGAGATGAGCAGGACTGCTAAAATAAATGCTTACACCACAATAACATTAGGCAGAGCATCCATACCCAAGTGCATCCTCTTACGGCCTTTGTGGTGGGGAATTAGCATTGGCTCTAGATCAACTTCTGAAATAATCATGGGTTCAATCCGGTAAGCGACAGGGTCAAACTACACAACAAAAGAAACAAGACATTAGATATTTAAAAGTGGCTTTAATGGATGAGTATGAATGTGTCGTTGCTCACCGGGTGATATATATTGTAAAAGCTCTTGCACGTTGGAAAGCTGTAGTTGGGATCGATTCGTTTAAGCCCTCGGACAGTCAGGAACATTCCAATCGGAGATCCAAATGCAAAAAATGTCTGCGGGTGGAATGCCAGCTGTGGGTAATCAATGGATACCTAGAGAGAGAAGGTGAAATTATTCTTATTAAAATAAAACAAAAAAAAAGCTTAGAAAAATGTATATAACTCGATGCACGCTTAAAACAAACAGGGTGCGTGGGATGTCAGGATGCTAAAAAACAACCAGAACATCAAGACAATATTCAAAGAGAATGAGAACAGGTAGGGACAAGAGCTGGTCATTCATGCAGAATAGAATGAGAACAAAAAGTAAGGTGATTGGTATTGGCTTCCATGATAAGGAACCAATACACCAACCTTATGACACAACCTGTATAGCTATTTAGAATATAAGCCTACATAGGGTGTTGGAAGGCTATTATGTGGAGACCACTTGAGACAAACCTGTCCCTTGGCTATGCCTCCACTGGTCTGTCCGGGCAAGCAGGGGAAGAGAAGCAGGAAGGTGATGCATGAAAGCAAGAAGCTGAAATAATCGCGCCTGTGCATGCATGCATGGTACCTGTCCAATGCCCATGTTGAAATATTCATAGTCTACGGAGCTGGTGATGGACTGTGTTCTGTGTAACTGGGCCTTTTGTGCCTCCGATCCTGGTGACGGATTACCATTGTCCTCACTGGAAAGAGAGTCTTGAAGCGGATCTCCCAGACCTTGTGGCTGCCGTGTTGCTTTGTAATCCTAATTGAATTGGAAAAGTAAAAAAAACAAAAAAAATACATGTATGGCTATCGCTTGGGCAATGACCATAAAAACATTAAAGAACACAATTTTCATAGAATTGAAAAGATGTTTGGACGGTTTCAAAGTTTAAATCAAGTGGTCGTATCTAACCTCTGAAAAACATTTCCTCCTGACATTTTTCAGGATCTTCTTCCGGGGTCCAAGAGGAATTCCTATATCTTTGAGATCATTTTCTTGACAAAGAGCCTAAACAAAGATAAAAACAATGCTTGAAAAGAAAGCTTTTTTTTTTTTAGAATTTTGCCCATCATCCATAATCCTT